>NC_132933.1:148580487-148925487 GCF_047675955.1 Chlorocebus sabaeus
CTTAACCAGGTAACCTTAGCCTCTGGGAGCTTAATGGGACATTGTGAAGTCTCTCCCTAGAGATTATAACCAAACCACCACCACCACCACATTCTACATATGCTGCATTTGTGAGAATAGAAAATACAGTGAATAAAAGAAAAGGCATTTTTTCTGATTCCTAGGGAATATTTCTGGAAGAGCAAAATAGATATTTTATATCTATTGTTTCAACCTATTCATCTTTTTCTTCCTTCTTGAAAAACTTAATATATGAATATTAAACAAACTTACCATTATATCTTCTTAACAATAGAAGGAATCCACATTGAAATAGTCAAAAATATATTCAGAGAGCTATTTTTTCTGATGAATTGGGTTAGACTGGAAATGGATGCATGCTCTGAAATCAACTGTTTTCTAAAGGAAAAGAAATCTCTTTCTTTGAACTGTATCTGTAATTTTAGGCCTGCTGCACCTTCATTTTCCCCTCTTGGACTGCGTCGGGTTACCAGTTCCCCAGAGCACACACTCTGTGTAAAGACTTAAGACGTAGTCAGCTGCACAGAGACAACATATCCAGTGTGAACTCCCTAAGCATTTCCATCTGCTATTTATAAAAGAAGTCTGGAAGAAACCAACAGTATATGTAGGGTAATTTGTCAATGATTCGTTGCAGTGACACGTTATGGTGTTATTGGGTTAATATCAAGCATGGGAAAATCCCCGGCCCTGAGTGATTCTCCATCATGAATTTGATTGGAATTCATATCAGAGTCCTCACAGTGGTAATGCATAAGACGAGATGGGCTGGTGGGCTGCCCTGCCGTGGTGGCAACATCAATAGCTTTTTACACAGCCTTTCATGTAGAGACTCTGTCCAGACAGCAAGATGAGAACCATGGGGTGAATCGTGATGGCCTGTCTGGGTGCGTGTTTCTCTGGAGACATTGGCTTCTTATTTATACAGTCATCCTCGGCTATTTATCTACGTTTCCGATGTGAAAGCAAAACTTGGAATTCTCTTTCATCATAGCTGACAGCCATGCCTACCCCTTCCTGGGAGAACTAGGAAACACTTCTTTCTGAGCTGTGTGTGATTTTTTCCCCAAATAATAATTTACTGACCTCTATCAGGGAAATCCCGCTAACTTAAAAGCTGCAACTTCATTATTCACCAACAATTTCTTGTATTTGCTTTTTATTTTATTTTCGTGCTACTTGTAGATATTTCAATGTTTTCTGAGTTTACTTCTCTGCCTTGCATATTCTTTACTTATACAGCCCTACTGGGAAAAGGGAGACAGAGTAGAAGAAAGGAGTTTTGCATTACATATTTTAGAACTATCTTTTAATACATTCCCAATGGTGTACAACAATCACCTCTCTCTAGTTCCACAACATTTGTGGCACTCCAGAATGAATTTCATAGCCATTAGCATTCAATTCCTAGTCCTTTCTCCTCCCAGCCTCTGACAATTATAATCTACTTTCTGTCTCTATGGATTGACTTATTTCTAATACTTTCTACAAACAGAATTATACATTATGAGGCCTTTTGTGTCTGGCTTCTTTCACTTGGCATGATGTATTTGAGGTTCATACACATTTGACATGCATCAGTACTTCATGACTATTTAGGGCTGAATACTATTCTATTTTATGCATATGCAACATTTTGCTTATCCACTCATCTGTTGAAGGACGTTGAGTTGATTGCATCTCTTGACTATTATGAACAATGATGCCATGAGTGTATGTGCACAGAGAGCTGTCTGTGTCCCTGGGTATATACTTATAAGTAGTATTGCTTACTCACTTATTCGGCCATCACTGGCTATTCATTTCCGTTCCAGCTCTGAAAGTGAAATCTAGCTTTTCTTTCATCATGGTTGACAGCCAAGCCCACGCCTTCCTGGGAGTAGAAACTAGGAACTAGGAAACGCTATTTCTAGATGTGATTTTATCCCCAAACAGTACTCTACTAACTTCTATCAGGAAGATCTTGCTAACTTAAAAACAGCAACTTTATTATTCACTGAGACTTTCTTGCATTTGCTTTTCTTTTTATTTTTCTGCTACTTGTAGATGGCTCAGGATTATCTGAGTTGATCCTATGGTCCTGTCATGTTCAAGTTTTTGAGGAACTTCTATGTTGTCTTCCATAGCCGTTGAACAATTTCATCCATATACGAGTATTCCAATTTCTACACATTCTAGTCAATACTAATTTTCTATCACCAATTATAGTCATTCTAATAAGTGTAGTTATATTTTAATTGAAATCTGTTTTAAATTCACTATTGATAACAACTTTAGTATAGGAAACTAGTTGTGTCTTAATATACCAAATTTAGAAGCTTTACATTTTTCTTGAGTTTTATTTTTTAAAACCACAGTAAACAAATAGCCTTAAATGATATGCCCCAACTAGTTTTAGAAGTGGCCATCTCTTTCCAATAGTTTACAAAAAATGAGGCCAAAAACGTAAGTGCTTGCATAATCTAGGGGCTTTTGAAACAAAGCCATGGGAATGTTATTCAGAAATAAAAATTATCCTTCACGAGGCTAGGAAAATAGCTGACTTAACAGAAAGTAGATGAAGAATCGTTAGCAGTTGCCTTTGTTTTTCTCCTCATATGGTTATGACGTTTTGACTTCTTCCTTTCTAAGTAAAAAGCAAGTTTCAGAGGAAAAATAAAAACACTTCATGTTGAAACTCTCAATTTTTCCCACTCAGGATCTCAGATTCATCTACATACAAAGAAAAAAAATTAAAGCTTGATGTTTGCCTTTTGGAAGAACCCAAATTTTAATATGCAAGGTTATTTTAATTGACTGTATCTTCTCCTGAGCAATCTGGACATAAGGATTCTTGTGTTTTATTTATTTATTTGTTTGTTTGTTTGTTTTTTAATTTTGGGACAGGATCTCTCTCTGAGGCTGGAGTGCAGTGATGCAATCACAGCTTGCTGTAGCCTCAGCCTCCTGAGTTCAGGCAATCCTCCTGCCTCAGCCTCCTGAGTAGTAGCTGGGACCACAGGTGTGCACAACATGCTTGGCTATTACCATTATTATTATTATTATTATTATTATTATTATTATTATTATTTTGGAGACAGAGTCTCGCTCTATCCCCCAGGCTCGAGTGCAGTGGCACGATCTCGGCTCACTGCAAGCTCTGCCTCCTGGGTTCAAACGAGTCTCATGCCTCAGCCTCCTGAGTAGCTGGGATTACAGGTGCCTGCCACCACACCTGGCTAATTTTTGTATTTTTAGTAGAGATGGGGTTTTGCCATGTTGGCCAGGCTGGTCTAGAACTCCTGACTGCAGGCGATCAGCCTGCCTTGGCCTCCCAAAGTGCTGGGATTGCAGGTGTGAGCCACCATGCCTGGCCCTTCTTTTTTTTTAATGATCTGTAGAAATAGGGTCTCTCTCTGTTGCCCAGAATGGTCTTGAACTAGGCTCAAGTAATCCTCCTGCTTCAGCCTCTCAAAGTACTAGGATTACAGGCATGAGCCACTGCGCCCAGCCTATATTCTTCTATTTTAGTTTGTTTTATTGCACATGAGGTTTGTGTACATACCATATATATAAATATAAACATAAAATTATGTATGTATGCATATGTATATATGTAATTATGCGTTTTTCTTCAATTTACTTAGGTTGTATAGGTTTATTATTAAAATTTTACATTTTTATTAAAAAATACAAAAGAACTCCATCTTTGCCTAGGCTTTTAGAAAACAGAATCTGAGGCCATAAAACTTATGCATGAACACATTTTCAGCAAATGCAATTCCAGGGACGAAAAGGTAGGGGCAAATGAAGTACAATGGGGAGAGAGAATCTCAGTGGGCAAATTACACAGCTGGCCACACCTTCAGAACAAGCTGAGAGCACAGTCTCTTCATAGAGGCTTCATGGAGCCCTGGCTACTAAAGACTCTCTCGAGGGGAAAAGCAGAGAATAAGTTATTATTGTCAGAAGCTCCCGTATTTTCAAAATTATCCTCAAGGAGCATCAGTCCCTAACACTTCTGAATTCTTCAGTGCAGTTCCTGCAATAAAGGGGCACTGAGCTCTGAACCAAGACTCCCTCCCACTTGGTCTTTGGTATCCAGCAGCCTCCTAGACCCCCTGTGGACGTTAAACTGGCGCAGCAGCTTTGTAGGATTCAGAGACAGCAGTGAGCCACAGACGAAGGTGCAGCTGAGAGTGCCTGAGAACCGGAGAGCAGAAACCAGAGTGAATTTCAATCTGCAAACATAAGCATCACTTTGCAAAGACAGTCTTCCAATGGCCACGGATCCCACCGTGGTCAACTGCCTTGAGGTGGATGGTATGCCTGCTTTATCATCCCAGGAAAAGCCTAGTAAAAGATTTCCAATTGTGATCATTGTTCATGATTTCTTTTTTTATTTTTTAAGCATAGGCTGGGTGTGTAAAATTTGCTTTTGATAAAAATGCAGCTTTTTTCTTTTAAAATAAGAAATATGCCCAAATGACTTAGATACATGTATTAATCAGGATTCTCTAGGGCAATAGAACCAACAGAATATATACAGATAAATACATCAAAAAGATACCTGCACTCAACAGATTATTACAGTACCATTCACAATAGCAAAAAAAAAATGGAATCCACCTCAGTATCCATCAATAGAGGACTGGATAAAGAAAATGTGGTACATATACACAATGGAACGCTATTTAGCCATGAAAAAGAATGAAACCGTGTCTTTTGCAGCAGGGGAACTGGAGGCCATTATCTTAAGTACAGTAAGCCGCACACAGAAACATAAATACCACATGTTCTCACTCACAAGTGGGTGCTAAAAAATGTGTACGCATGGATAGAGAGAGTAGAATAATAGACACTGCAGACTTGGAAGGGTGGGAAGGTAGGAGGGCAGTAGAGGATGAGAAATTACTTCATGGGTAGAATGTACATTATTTGGGTGATGAATATCCTAAAAGGCCTGGCTTGATCACTGTGCAATCTATGCCTGTAACAAATTGTACTTGTACCTCTTAAATTCATACAAATAAATAATTTTAAAAAGAGAGATATTCGTTATGAGGGATTGACTCATGTGGTTTGAGAAGGTGAGAAGTCACAGAGTCTGCTGTCTGTAAGCCAGAGATCCATGAAAGCAGCTGGTGTAGTTACAGTGCAAGTCTGAAGACCTGAAAACAGAGGGGTTTGATGTCCAAGGGCAGGAGAAGATGTATGTCTCAGCTCAAGCAAGGAATAAAGTTTTCCTTTCTCAACCTTTTTGTTCTATTTGGGCCTTTGTCAGATTGGACAATACCCACCTACCCAGGTTGGTGAGGGCAGATCTCCACTTAGTCTTCACTTGGTCTGCTGATTCAAATGTTAATCTCTTCCAGAAACATACTCACAGACACACACAGAAATAATGCTTTCCCAGCTATTTGGGCAGCCCTTAATCTGGTCAAGTGGACACATACAATTAATCATCATAGTACATATTGGTTAGAGTTATTTAACTATTTAGATAGTATTTCATTCTTCCATTCAAATTTAACAATATCAGTCCATTTCTAATTTGCAATTTGTAATAAGTTACTTCAAATCCTTTTTGGAAGTATACGAACAAAATAGTGAAATATTTGAAGTATATGAACAAAATGGTGGAGCCAGAATTTAAGCGCAAAAATCCTACCCTAACCCAAACCCAAACGTGGTTTATTTACGGAACTTGTTTCACAAGATACCATGTTCATGTGACCACACCAAAGGCAAACATTAAGAAGAGACCATTTAATTCACACATTATGGCCACCTGTAAGCTGGAGATGTGTATTGGCACCACTACGGGACTCACGGGAGGAGAGAAAATGCTCTTTTCCTTTACATCTGAGCTGGAGGTTATAGCCTCTGGGAGGTAATATTTTAAGCCTGCTTCCTTTTATGAATTTCCACAGTAAAAACATAGAGCAGCATTCACCACACACTTTATGTTCCCCTTTAAATGACTGCTAAGTTCCTTCCCCAGGCTGTATAAATTCCATTTTCCTACTCAGGATATTTGATTTACTACGTGCCATTCAGCCAGACAGATTTCTAGCCCTTGATGGAAATCACCTTTATTTGGGTAGTTAATACCCTGAGGACCTCTTAAAAATGTGAGATATATACATATACACACACCATATATATATGTATACATATATATATTAAAGAATACCATATATATATGATATTAAAGAATATTATTTTCTTAATCTTGATATACTAGTATTTCACTTTCATCAACCTCTTTTATGCAACAGGTGACCTATGGACACAGTATACCTGAACTTTCTGTTTGTGAACAAAGACCCAGGAATAGTAAATAATGTCCATATCTCATGATTGGTGAAGCCAAAATTGAAGCACAAAAAAACCTTTCCTAACACTGACCCTAACCAAGCACTGGCCCCTCCAGGATTTGAGTTTTTGTTTGTTTCTGAGACACAGTCTCGCTCTGCTGCTCAGGCTGGAGTGCAGTGGTGTAATCACAGCTCACTGCAGCCTCAACTGCTTGGGCTCAAGCAACTCTCCCACCTCAGCCTCCCCAAATGCTAGGATAACAGGCACGAGCCACCACTTCCAGCCCTGGATTTGATCTTGATTTCCATCCTACATCAACAACAAAAACATTTTCACTGTAAGTCATGCAGATCCAGCTATTACGGCAGAATGAAATGCAATTCTAGCAGGATTAATTAGTGTTGCTTTGAGGGAGAAATTAAATTCTTTTGCCAAATCTTTTAACAACCATGTTCTCATTTTCTTTTTGTGTTTTTATTAGTCCCTCCTTTTACTTTCTTTGGCTTTCTTTTTGCTTTACTTATTTCTAGTTTCCCAAGTTCAATGCATAATTCATTGGATTTGTATTCTTTCTTGATGCCTATTAAATGTTTCTAGTATGGAGCTTTTACTCAGAATACTACTTTAGCCATTCCTTAGAGGTTCCTGTATGAATTTGTCTTTAATGCCTGTTTCTAATTGATTAAAACTCTAATTAAAGTTTTGCTTTAATTAGCCTAAGCATTTATCTGGAGGAATGTTATTTAATTCTCAATACAGAGGGTTTATATTTTTAATTGTTTGTCCTATGTTGAAAATATGTAATTGTATAGAATTGTGATTAGTGACATTTAATTATTATTTTTTTAGAGTGTGGTTAGGGATATGTTGATGACCCTTTTACCTTAATGCGTGGAAAGTATGCAGACAAAAAAGAAAAAAGGCGATGATAACTTGCTGAATACCGGTCTTCCAACCCATTATTATTTTGTCAGGTCTCTAAAGGTAAAGTAGAATATCTAACATTTTCTATTAATAAGCCTTCCTCCTTACCTAACTTTGGCCTAATTTCTTATGCAACAATTGATACAAAATATTCATTAGTTCTTCAAGCTTTTGAATTGTCAATTTCACCCTTCTCCTTTTGATGAACTAATACCAACCTATACATGAAGTCTGCCTTTTGATCCAGTTTGCTAATTAATAAATGTTGCATGGAAGTTACACTTGAGGAAGATTTTTGATAGAAGGGAAGGGAAGGAAAGGGAAGGGAGACAAAGAAGGAAAGAAGGAAGGAAAGAAGGAAGAAAGGGAGGGAAGGAAAAGAGAAGGAAAGAAAGGAAGGAAGCAACAAAGGAAGGAAAGAAAAAACGAAAAGAAAAGAAAGAAGGAGAGAAAAGAAAGGAGAGAAAAGAAAAGAAAAAAGAAAAGAGGAAGGAAGAAAGAATCAAAGAAGGGAAAAAAAAAGGAACGAGGGAGGAAGGAAGAAAACTGGTCAGAAATATGTTTAGTTATTACAGAGAAGCATGAACATAGGATGGCAGTTACTAATATTTTACTTGTTTCTTTCCAAATATTTTCAACTTTCTAAAGTATTGAACAGATTAGGAAGTAAAAATATTCTCTAGTGGTAAAATATATTTCTTAATATATCACTGAAAGACTAATCCCTACTTAGTCATATTTTCATGCATCAGGTAGTTATGTTAAGATATTTAACATATGTTAGAGGCAGGAATGATTGTTATAATTTCCAAGACTGGATCAAATAAAACAGTTCTTTTATAGTTATAAAACTCCCAGTTGTGTGCCTGCATATGTCAATCAATTCTAGTAATTTTCAGATCCAGTTACTTTTCGCTGAGATTGTGGCCACTCAAAACAAAATCCTTACCTTACTCTCTTACCTCGCTTGCATTAGTGATTAAGTTCTCAACCCATAGGATGCAAGAAGTGGTATTTGAACTTCAAGAAAGAATCCTTAAAAGGAGGAATTTCTAGTTCCTTACAGAGATTCTTCTTACTGCCAGTAGGATGCAGACCTAATGGCTGGAACTTCAGCAGTCACTTTGGACTACATGGGTGGAAGTTATGTACTGAGGATAGTGGATCAAGAAGATGAAAGAACTCTGCCTTCTTGTGTTATTGAGGTTATCTTTTCACTTGCAGTCAACTCTATTTACAATTAATACACTAATTCACTGCATAAATTCTTGAATGGCTTTTCATTGCTTTCAGGATAAAAGGTATACAAGAAACATTACAATCTGCCTCCTGCTCCTCTTTCTGGAAGTATCCCTCAACACACTCCTTTTTCCTCATTCTACGTATTCTGGCCACACCAAACTTCTTTCACTCTCTGACATGCAACTTATTCTTTCATTTTAGGCTTATTCGCAGATTCCCTTCCACCCTGTTCACTCTTTCTTGCTTAACTATATTCAACCTTCAGGTCCATTGTAAAGACATACTCCCAGCAGAAACCTTTCCTGACCAGCCTTGCCCAGGGAGGTTCTCTCAGTGTATGCCAAGACTGTTTCACTTGTAACTTTTTTTAAAGTGCTTATCACATCTTGCTGTGCTGTCGCTAGGCTACTAACTCTTTAAGACAGCAGTTTTCAAGTGGAGGCAAGTTTACCTCTGGGGGCAGGACATCTGGCAATGTTTGGAGACATTTTTGGTTGTCACAGCTGTGAAATGAGGACTGAGAAGATGCTACTGGCTTCTACACTGTGGAGATCAGGGATGCGGTTAAATCTCCTGTATTAGCCCATTCTCTGATTGCTAAGTAGAAATACTTTTTTCTTTACAAAGAAAGGAGGTTTAATTGGCTCACAGTTCTGCAGGCTGCACAGGAAACGTGGTGGCTTATGCTTCTGGGGAGGGCTCAGGAAGCTTCCAATCACGGCAGAAAGCAAAGGGAAAGCAGGCGGATCTTATATGGCCAGAGCAGGAGCAAGAAAGAGAAGGGGGAGATGCCACACACTTTAAAACAACCAGCTCTCACGGCAGCTCATTCATGATCACAAAAACAGCACCAAGGGGATGATACACTTCAAAAAAACCAGCTCTCACAGCAACTCATTCATCACGACAAAAACAGCACGAAGGGGATGGGATGAAAGCATTCCTAAGAAACACCTCTATGATCCAGGCACCTCCCATCAGGCCGCAACTCCAACATTGCCTATTACAATTTGACATGAGATTTGGGCAGGGACACAGAAAAATAGGAGGCTGCTGGGTACCAAAGACCAAGTGGGAGGGAGTCTTGGTTCAGAGCTCACTGCCCCTTTATTGCAGGAACTGCAAATATCAACAGTTCTGCAATTCAGAAACCCTCCCTTAAAATTTCCTGGGGGAAGAAAAAAAAAAACTACCACAGTTTACAATTATGTACCCGATTTATCACATTTTCTAGCACACAGCTAACAATTGAAGATTGAAAATATTGAATGGCATTGAAGTTATTTTTGAGGGATGGCTGAGTAACACTGTATGGTTTTGTTCAAATGATTGATGAAAAATGCATAATTACATATATACATATGCATACATACATAATTTTATGTTTATATTTATATATATGGTATGTACACAAACCTCATGTGCAATAAAACAAACTAAAATAGAAGAATATAGGCTGGGCGCAGTGGCTCATGCCTGTAATCCTAGTACTTTGAGAGGCTGAAGCAGGAGGATTACTTGAGCCTAGTTCAAGACCATTCTGGGCAACAGAGAGAGACCCTATTTCTACAGATCATTAAAAAAAAAGAAGGGCCAGGCATGGTGGCTCACACCTGCAATCCCAGCACTTTGGGAGGCCAAGGCAGGCTGATCGCCTGCAGTCAGGAGTTCTAGACCAGCCTGGCCAACATGGCAAAACAAACAAACAAATAAATAAATAAAAACATATCTACAGACTGGGTGTGGTGGCTCACACCTGTAATCCCAGCCCTTTGGGAGGCCGAGGCAGATGGATCATCTCAGGTCAGGAGATCGAGACCAGCTTGACCAACATGGTGAAGCCCCATCTCCACTAAAAATACAAGAATTAGCCAGGTGTGGTAGCAGGCACCTGTAATCCCAGCTACTTGGGAGGCTGGGGGGGAGAATCACTCAAACCTGGGAGGCGGAGGTTTCAGTGAGCCGAGATCATGCCACTGCACTCAAGCCTGGGCAATAGAGCAAGACTCCGCCTCAAAAAATAAATAAATAAATAAAATTAAAATAAAAACATATCTACAGTCACATACCTCATAACAACATCTTGGCCATAGCTTACACTGGTCCCATGAGATTATAATCAAACTGAAAAATTCCTGTTGCTTAGTGACTTTGTAATAGCTCTGAAGTCTTGCATTACTCATGCGCTTATGGTGATGCTGATGTAAGCAGAACTACTGCAGTGCCAGTCATATAAAAGTCTAGCATACACAGTTATGTTCACTACATAACACATAATAATAAATGACTACATTACTGGTTTATGCATTTACTATTCTATATTTTAGTTGTTATTTTAGAGTGTACATCTATTTTTTGTTTTGTTTTGTTTTGAAACAGAATCTCACTCTGTTGCCCAGGCTGGAGTGCAATGATGCAATCCTAGCTCACTGCAACCTCAACTTCCTGGGCTCAAGCGATCCTCCCACCTCAGCCTATTGAGTAGCTGGGAGTACAGGCCCATGTCACCACACCAAGCCAATTTTTCTTTGTAGTCTTTGTAGAAACAGGGTTTTGCCACGTTGCCCAGGCTAGTCTCAAACTCCTGAGCCCAAGTGATCCACAGGCCTTGGTCTCCCAAAGTGCTGGGATTACAGGTGTGAGCCACCATGTTTGGCCATTCCTTCTACTTATGAAAAACAGTTAACTGTAAAACAGCAGCAGGCAGGTCCTTCAGAAGGTATTCTAGAAAAAGACATTGTTATCATAGGAGATGACAGCTCCATGCGTATTATTGTCCCTGAAGACCTTCCAGTGGGACAAGATGTGGAGGTGAAAGACAGTGATATTGATGATCCTGACCCTGTGTAAGGCTAGGCTAATGGGCGTGCTTATGTCTTGGTGTTTAACCAAAGAGTTTAGAAAGTAAAACGTAAATCAATAAATACATACATAAATTTAAAAACAGAAAGCAAAGCTGTAGAGTAAGGATATAAAGAAAGAAAATATGGAGGAGCCAGGCACGGTGGCTCATGCCTGTAATCCCAGCACTTTGGGAGGCCGAAGGGGGTGGTTCATTTGCAGTCAGGAGTTCAAGACTAGCCTGGCCAACATAGTGAAACCCTGTCTCTATTAAAAATACAAAAAGTAGCCAGGGTGGTGGCAGGCACCTGTAATCGCAGCTACTTGGGAGGCTGAGACAGTAGAAAGAAAATATTTTTGTGTAGCTCTGCAATGTATTTGTGTTTTAAGATAAATGTTATGAAACAGTCAAAAAACATTAAAAAGTTTATAAAGCAAAAATTACAGTAAGCTGAGGTTAATTCATTACTGAAGAAAGGAAACTATTTTTAAAATAAATTTAGTGTAGGGTAAGCGTCCAGCGTTTATAAAGCCTGCAGTGGTGCACAGTAATGACTGAGGCGCTTCCATGTACTCACTCCTCACTCACTGAATCACCCAGAGCAACTTCCAGTCCTACAAGCTCCATTCATGGTAAGTGCCCTATGCAAATGTGCCAGTTTTTATCTTTTATACTGTACTGTATCTCTTCTTTGTTTAGATATGTTTAGATACAAACAAACTTACTATTGTGTTACAATTGCCTACAGTCTTCAGTACAGTATCATGCTGTGCAGGTTTATAGCCTAGGAGCAGTAGGCTTGACCTTACAATCTAGGTAGGTAGTAGGCTACGCCATCTAGATTTGTGTAAGTGTACACTATGATTTTTGCTCAACAGGGAAATTGCCTAATATTACATTCATCAGAATATATCCCTGTCATTAAGTGGTACATGACTGTATGTATCTATATATCTATAGACATATATGGATATATACACACATATACCATTTCTATACTGTACTATAATATGTATCTACTATACATATACATTGTATTATATATACTGCTACAAGTACTATAAATACTATATATCCTTACAAATATAGTATCTATTTTGTTACTATAAGACAACATACTCTGGTTATATGAAATAATATTTACTACCTATATACTATAATATCTATCTATATGTATATACTATATATACAGTAAATCCTCACTTAAAATCATTGCTAGGTCTTTGGAAATTGCATTGAAGCAAAATGACATCCTGTATGACATAGGAACTTAACTATTATTTATATCAATTAGCCTGTGGTAAATTTGTTTTTCTATTTTTATTTTATTTTATTATTTTTTTTTTGAGACGGAGTCTTGCTCTGCCATCCAGGATGGAGTGCAGTGGTGCAATCTCAGCTCACTGCAACCTCCTTCTCCTGGGTTCAAGCAATTCTTGTGTCTCAGCCACCCAAGAAGCTGAGGTTACAGGCGCCACCATGCTTGACTAATTTACTTATTTTTAGTAGCTTCGGGGTTTCACCATGTCGGCGAGGCTAGTCTCAAGCTCCTGACCTCAAGTGATCCACCTGCCTCAGCCTCCTAAAGTGTTGAGATTATAGGCGTGAGCCACGGTGCCCGGCCAAATTTATTTTTTTCAATACAGTAGAGTACAACGTTTCAGTTAAAGTCACAGTTTCCAAGAATGTATCAACAATGTTAAATGGGGGCTTACTGTAATGTGTACATGTGTGTGTGCATGTGTGTGGGGAAGGGTGTGTATGTACACACACATTATATATAGTATATACAATATATTATGTATAGTATATAGAATATACCATAAATGATAATATATACTATACATATATATACAGTACACATATAAACTGTGTATACTATGTATATAGAAGTATAGTGTACCTAGTATACATAATATATACTAACATATATAGAACATTGGGTATGTACTATCCAGTTTATAGTATATATTTATGCTACTATAGTGACTTAGAATAATGAGTATGCCTAGAATAAATAATGAGTGACTTACAATAAATAAAACAAAATACCTGGGTGCCAATCTTGGATCCACAATATTTCACATAAAGTTTAACTTTGCTGTATATATATCCTCTAAAGCAGGTCTTATCGTCTTAGATGAATTTTGACAGTGATGATCCAATGGCCACTGTATAGAAAGAATGTCATTTGTTTTTTGTTGTTGTTTTTTTTGTGTGTGTGTGTTTTTTAAGTTATCCTAACCTTTTAGGAGGACAGTTAAAATCCTGAAACTCACAAAACAATATTTCAGTTGTGATACTAGCTCTTTGTTTTCATTAACCAGCTCTTTGTTTTCATTAGTAACTTTCTAGAATGAGGATTCCATATATCCAAGGGCCGACTTTAACCCTGAGATCAGTCCAAGATCACAGCAAATCTATGGAAAATGTGACATTTTAAGTAGACCAGTTGAGTTCAGAAAGTTCAACTGTAGCTAAATAGAAACCACACAGCTCACCACAGTTGCAATGAGACTCAGAAATGGAGCTGAACTCTTTCCTGGACACTGAGCTGGTAAAAACACACACAAAAAAATACATTTGTAATGCATAAAATGTCTTATTTTTCTGTTAACATTCATTTTTATTAAATGAATAGGCTAGTAGTGAAATACATTTTTAATTGATTTAATACTTAAACAAATGAGATTATTTATGACAGAAATTTTATATATTGGTGAATATAGTTAATAGTTGCATCAACAGATAAGCTCTTTAAAAATTAGAATGAATAGTTAAAATGCAGTCTATGTTCTCTAAGTATATTATGAAATGTCTTGTATTAGTGTCCCAAGGCCACCAACAACAGAATACCAGAGACTAGGAGGCTTAAGTAACATGATTTTATTTTCTCATGGTTCTGCAGGCTGGAAGTCTGAGATCAAGGTGTGGGCAGGGCTGGTTTCTCCTGAGTCCTCTCTTCTTGGCTTGTACATGCTGTTTTCTTCCTGTGTCCTCACAGAGTCATTCCTCTGTGTGTGTCTGCATCCTAACGTCCTCTTCTTATAAGGACACCAATCCTATTGGATCAAAGTCCACTCTAGTGACCTCATTTTACCTTAATGACCCCATATTCAAATACAGCCACGTTCTGAAGTTTTGGGGATTAGGACTTGTTAGGACTTCAATGTATGCATTTTGAGGGCATGCAATTTAGCCCATAGCACTTGTGATATCATATTCTATTATTACAATAACAGTTCCTACAAATATGAAGAAATGAGGGAAGACTTTGAAACTGAAGAAAACATGAGTATTCTTTATAATAACATGTATACATGCACTAATAATAACAATCATGTCATAGAAGTAGAGAGAATTTCGGTTATTAGAGGCTGGGAAGGGAAAGGGAAGGGAGGCGGGGAGAGGTTGGTTAATGGATACAAAATTATAACTAGATAAGAGGAATAAATTCTAGTGCTCTAAAGCACTGAAGATGAGTATAGTTAACAATAATTTATCATATATTTTCAAAAATCTGGAAGAGAGGATTGTGAATGTTCTCAACACACACAAAAAATAAATGTTGAAGGTGATGAATATGCTAATTACCCTGAAATGATCGTTACACCTGTACAAAGGTATGGAAAAATCACTCTGTATCCCATAAATATGTATAGGTATTATGCGTTAACTCAAAATAAAAGGAAAAATAAGAATGTCTTGGGCGAAGGAACAACACTACATGTTCACAAGCAGGTCTTCATTTTAAATACAAAAGTCAGGCATTGATATAACTTCTTGATAAATCTTGAAAAGCTTCCCTTACTCTTCACACCCTTCAGCCTCATCCTCACTCAATTTCTTTACATTCGTTGATGCTTACTAATACTTTTCTATTTTATTCCCAATCACTCAACCAAGAAGGGTGCTGAGGTTTATTTCAGAGAATGAGTGCTGAAATTGGAATTTCATGCAAACACAGACACACACAAACACACACACACACACACATACACTTTCACATTTTCTTATACATAGTATGCAAAGAACCTTCTTGCACTAATTCTATAGAGATCACCATAGATACATCCACATTCTGCTATTTCCTACTTACGGGGACAATGACTGGTTGTTTCAATTTTGCTTTGAGCCTCTTCCAGCTAAATTTACAAACATGCCACCTCTGCACCCCGGATCAATAATTCCATCTGGATTCCTGAGCCAGATGCCCATCTGCCTTCTAGACAGCCAGCACGCTGCCTCATTCTATGCGTTCATTCCATTGAGATGCCATGTTTTCTTGTGGGGTTTTATCCTCCAGAACTCTCCACCATCTTCAGCCCCTACATGAGGCTGCTCCGAAAATTCCACACTCATCCCCTTTCCCAGTGTCCAAGCCAAAGTCCAAAGCAGAAATTAAACTCTGACCACTGGGATGTGTTCCAGAATCTCATATAGGTTTTTCTGCTCAGAAATATCTTTGAGGATTTGACCTTGGACAACACGAAGAAAATCATCAATGATGGAGAGATGGTGATATTTCTCACTCTCAAAAGGGAATCTGGATGTACGTTTTCTGAAACACACAGATCGCTTGAAAGGTTAGAGGAAAAACCCAGCAGTACAATGTACACCCTTTTGGAATTGAAGAGACAAAGCTAGTTGTTTTAGTGACTGTTTAACCTTGAAAAAAACACAGCCCCAAGGTTCTTGCTTCTTAAAGAAGAATGAGAAATAAAGGGTCTCAATATTTAATAGGTTGACTGTGTCAATCAAATGAGCATAAGAGACAAAGTAGTAAAAATTTTAAAGTGTTGTATAAATGTAAGTTAGTATTAAAAAATTTCAGCATGGGATATGAAATTTCATAAAATGTATAATGATCTAGAATGTTTAAATATACTATAAAATGAAGAGGAACTGCCTCATTGATTTCAAAGTAATTAGTATGGGTAAGATAATTATAAATGTATTACCAACATCCTTTCTGAGAGGACTATGACCCTTTCTTTGGAAATTTTTTTTTTAATGAGAAAAGTCATTAATAAAAAAACACAGTCTATAACACTTTACATTAAATATTCTAAGGCTCATATTCCCCTTTCAAAACATAATTGTGTTGTGAGTGCAAACACTATTTTTTAGCTATACTATACAAATGAAGTTAATACTTTGGAATCCAAAGAAAACCAGGGTGTGTGCTGCATACATTTACTTTGCTTTTGCGGGTCTTATTCTGAGAAAAATGGCCAATGAAGTGAGACACACACCATTGTTTTTCGCATATGCTTCTGGAAGGTTCTGGAAAGTTCTGGAAAATTCTGGAAAGTTCTCCATCTGACTGAGCAAAAGTGAACACACAGTATGTACAATTCTGCTGACTTTATCAAGAACACAAGAACAGTAGTCTTCTCTTATTCAACATGGCCCATGTTGCTAGCTCTAAGCTGTAACTAAATAGCTTAAAAAGCAAGTAGTTTGGGGGGTTTTGTTTTTTTCCCACATTTATTGGAGAGGGACAAGGTGGAGAGTGCCATGTGTTCATTTGTCCACTTCTTTTTCTGCCTTTTAAAAGTTCTCTCAGGGCACAGGGCCGTCCAGCTGAGACCCTTCCTGAATCCCACTTGGCTCTAGGTGTAACCTCAACACTCATTTCTGGAGAGCTGGAGGCAAGATAGAGACAGAAAGCAACATTTAGGTCTTTCCCAAAGACATCTATATTCTCTGCTTCCTCAGCCCCGGCTCCACCTCTCAGGAACCCGAAATTACCTTCGACTAGCCAACAGGAAAACCACTTTTTCCACATCTCTCTACAGCAATATTATGAGTTGAATTGTGTCTCCTTCAACCCAAAAAGGCAAAGAGATGTTGAAATCCTAAGCCCTGGTAATTTAGAATGTGACCTAATTTGGAAATAAGTCAGTTGCAGAGGAAATTAGTTAGGTTAAATAGAGGTTATACTGGATTAAGGTGGTGCCCTAATCTAATAAGACGGGTGCCCTTAGAAGAAGAAACTCTTAAAGCCTCTCTCCCTGGCGTAGAAATGCCATCTTCTTCCTGTGTCCTCACAGGGTTGTCCCTCTGTGTCTATGTCCTCTTCTCCTCTTCTTATAAGGACACCAGTCCTATTGGATCAAAGCCTACCCTACTGACCTCATTTTACCTTAATTGCCTATTTAGAGACCTCATCTCCAAATACAGCCACCTTCTGAGGTCCTGGTTATGAGGACATCGACCTATGAAACACTACTCCATTAGTAGGCTTTGGTTAATTCTTCCTCATTATGTCGCTTCAGGCAGAAGCAACAAAATATCAATGTCTGGGTGATGCTTGAATCTGGGTCCCTCACACCCTGATAAACACTTCTCTCAATCAACCCCATCCCATTACTTTTTAAGTACACCATCTGTTTCCCATCAGGGTCCCCAGTGTTAAATTTCCTCACCTACGTTTGTGAGAACATTATAACCTGCACTGAAAACATTTTTTAAATAAAATAAAATACATACAGTGAAGCCTGGGTCTGTAACAAACCTGTAACAACGTACTTATGAACATGACTGTAAATGTCCTAAATGAAAACAGAAAAGTGAATTCAGCTAGGTTAAAAAAAAAAATCCATCACAATCAATTTGGGTTTATCCTAGAAACCCAAGAATGTTGATCATTAAAAAATATATGAGTATGAACTGTCACATCCACAGAATAAATGACAAAAGTCATAATTTAATAAAGTGTTCTACAAGTGTTAATGATAATTCATGATTAACATAGAAACTTTTAGCAAACTAAAAAAATTCCTTTAACCTGCCAAAAGCCATCTCAAAAATGGAGATAAAACAATTTTAAAGTTAAGAAATTAATGAAGAAGATGATTACAAAACCATTTCAAAATATTCAGACATTCCAGAGCTATGTGGAGTATTCATAAGGTGTCAACATATGAAATATTGTACTAGACACTAGATAATACTATATGTTTCAAACATACTTCATATGAAAAATATTTTCTAAAGAAGAGTTTTCTCCCATCACGCAGATACAGTTGAAGTAAATTATAATAGCAAGTCAGGTCTTAATAAATGGAAGAATTCTAGAAAGCGAAATACTTGAATAAGTCATAAAACAACAAATCAAATATCATGCATTTTATTCAGTAAAAGTATTCCTTGAAATTTATTTTAAGAATATCACTGGACTACATTTAGAATATTCACGTATAAATATACATGTTTTTTATTTGTTATAGCAAGACTTCAAGAAAAAAGTAATCCCAGTACTTTGGGAGACTGATGTGAGAGAACTGCTTGAGCCCAGGAGTTCCTGACCAGACTGGGCAAGATAGCAAGACCCTGTTTCTACAAAAAATTAGCTGGGCGTGGTGGTGAATTCCTGTGGTCCCAGCTACTCCAGAGGCTGAGGCGGGGGAATCACTCGAGTCTACAAGTTTGAGGATGCAGTGAGCTATGACTGCACCCCTGCACTCTAGCCTGAGAGAATAAGACCTCAATTCCACCACCGTCCCCCCCCAAAAAAAGAGAGAGAAAGAAAGAGAGAGAGGGAGGGAGGGAAGCAGAAAGAAAGAAAAAACATGCTAAACATATGACAACAGAGAAGAATTAACTAAATCATAGTGCATTTATTCAACAAAATGAATTGCATAATATATTTAATTTTAAATTTAGTTTGCAATGCATATTGTATATCATCACCATATAATTCCCCCTAGATAGTAATTTGGGAAGATGTTTCCCTTTATCTTATAAAACTTAATTTTAAAAATAATTTAAGTATTATTAAAAACAGTGAAAATAGTTTTTAATATATTTTTAAATTTCCACTTCCCCTCAGCTTTAAAAATAAGAAATAGATCACAAACATATATTTGACAGTGCCATTCAAAATGATGCAGATAGAGGAAAAAGCAATATTGTGTGCTGGTGAAGAAAAAGATGCAATACCCAGTATTCCTTAGAAAGCTGAAAATGCATCAAAATTGTCAACAGCAAGCAAAAAGAAATAAAGCAAAGTCAGTGGTGGGTCTTCCAATGTGCAGTTGGTGGCTTGGCTTGTTCAGGTTTTAGGGGCTAATAAGCAAGTTTGCTGATATTTTCCATTATATATTTGAAGAGGAGTAGCTGATTGTGGACACCCCTTTGTTTCCAGGTTGCTGTGTAGATAAAAGAAAAATGTACCACACAATTCTTTCCTTGGGAGACAAGGATGCCATGTGTGACTGAAGCTTCCTCCATCCTCAATTTCCCCAGAAAAGATGTGTGATTGTTGGAGCCTTGGAAAGCCAGGCTTTGCCCGGAATCAAGATGTAATAAGATGCCACCCATGCTGACATAGGCATCCTTACTAGGGAAGACATGCTAATTAGTGGAAAAACAACTTCAGTCGTTGGTCCTATTTGCATACTTAGGTTTTAGGACACCACAGACTGTCAGCATTTAAAGACTATTCAGCAAGCGTTAGAAGCCTGTTACCCTTTCCATTACCATTGCCATTTTCAGATTCCCGAAATATTTTGCCTAAGAATTGTCGTGCAACTCATCTATTTATCTACATATATTTTCTGCCTGACCAGACATCCAAAACTTGTCATTTGTTTGACCTTTGTTTAAGAATAAATTCCTTTGCCTATCAAGAGATAAAGGTGATGAGAGGGAAAATAATGTACCGAGCTGTCATTCTGCCAAGGTAAAAAGAAAGAAATTGGATGAGAAATCACTGAGCCATGAAAGAAGTCGGAGCTTTCCTTGACATTCATTTAGGTCATAACAAACCATTTAATGATGTCCCTTCTCCATTAAACCCTAGCACATTAGCGCCATTTGTTTATAAGGCTGGATGGCTTCAAATAATCATTTACTTTGGCTGAGAAAGAAATGATAATATTCAATACTGTGATTTTAATATAGTCTCAACTCTGGTGTGCTCATGTTTTCCATTCCTTTATCTCCAAAATATACAAAGGAGACCAGAAAGGTTTGAGTTTCTGATAAACAGAAGTGCAGCAAGCATTGGGATTTAAACAAGCATCACCAACCTTTATAATTCTGTATCCAATGCTTGATATTCTTTATTAGATGTTGAAAAAGAACTTTCTCTGAGTCTGTTAATGACTACTTTTTCTAAAGGAGTTACAGCCAATGATTTCAGGGAATATCATGAAAGTCAAAAGAAAACTGATCCTTGCTATTTATTGTGTCATTCACTAATAAAAAGGGATCCATTGTATCAAATTAGCAAAAACAATGTAATCAGCCTAGTGCATGTGTTTCTGTATTTGGAGTATCATGTAATTCATTTAGCTATCCCTGCTCTGCTGGATCAGAATGTATACATTGTATTTTATTTTCCCAAGAACCTGGCAAAAGAAGTTATATTCACAACTTTCCTTTGTTTTCTTTTCTTTTCTTTCTTTCTCTCTCTCTCTCTCTTTCTTTCTTTCTTTCTTTCTTTCTTTCTTTCTTTCTTTCTTTCTTTTTCTTTCTTTCTTTCTTTCTTTCTTTCCTTCCTTCCTTCCTTCCTTCCTTCCTTCCTTCCTCTCTCTCTCTTTCTTTCTTTCTTTCTTTCTTTCTTTCTTTCTTTCTTTCTTTCTTTCTTTCTTTCTTTCTTTCTTTCTTAAAACAGGGTCTCACTCTGTCACCCAAGCTGGGGTGCAGTGGTACAATCATAGATCACTGCAGGCTCAACATCTCAGGGCTCAAGCAATCCTCCCACCCTCAGCCTGCCAAGTAGCTGGGAGCACAGGCATGCATCAGCATGCCCAGCTAGTTTTATTTTTTGTAGATAACAGGTTTTCGCCATGCTGCCCAGGCTGGTCTCAAACTCCTGGCTTCAAGTGATCCTCCTGCCTCAGCTTTCCAAGTAACTGGGACTACAGGTGCACATCACCATGCCTGGCTAATTTATTTTTATTTTTATTTTTAGTGATGAGGTCTCACGATGTTGCCCGGGCTGGTCTTGAACTCCTGGCCTCAAGAGATCCTCCTGCCTCAGCCTCCTAAAGTGCTGGGATTACAGGCAGGAGCCACTGTGCCCAGCCACAACTTGCTTTTTTGCATCATAATTTTAACACAGTCTTTAAACTATTTAAGTATAATTGGGCTTTCCCGTTACCGTCTTGCACTCACTGTGTTCCCTCCGCATTGATCTCGGTGGATTATACGCTTTTTTATACATTACTATTCCTATTGCAGAATAAAAATTTGGCCAAATACATCCTTGACTACCCTTGCCAGTTTATCTGATCCCAATATGATTTCACATAATGTTGTGGGAAAGGTTATCTCTTTACTTAATAGATGTCACTTCATATTTCGTTTTTCTGAGCCTTCCTTTACAGTGTCAATTTTCTCTTTTCTCTGAATACATTGAAGGGAAAAACTCTTCCATTATTGTTAATTTGCTGTGGTCTGTTCTGAACCTGTTCATTTTTATTCTTCATAACCTTGACATCTTTCCCTGATTCTGTCTCCTGTCTCCTGTCTCCTGTTAGATATAAAGTTATTTCTTGTGTGTAGCCTTAGATTTCCTCATCCATTGTGAGAAAATAACTGTGTTTTCCTGTAATATCATAAATGAAATTTTCCAGCTGCTCTACTTCTCAGACTAGAATCTATAGGAATCCCTGAATCTGTATTGGTTGTAAGTCTTATTGTTCCTTCTCTGGAACCATTTTTACTTGCCGTTGACTACCTCAAAGTCCTTTAAATATTGTCTTTATATAATATGCATTACATAATGTGGATCATACAACATATGTTGCATATGGAAACATAATGTGCATAACCTAACATGCATCACATAACATATATAAGAAGCATTACATAATATGACATAGCATAAGCTAGCGCAACACATAACAGAGCATAGGATAGCATAACATAATGTATAACATAACATTACATAGCATATAAAATAACATAGCTTGGCGTAATATATAACACAACATAACCTAGCACAGCATGACATATAAGAGCGCTGGCATGGCATAAAACAATGTAGCATAGCACATACAGTGTAGAAAAACATAAAACAGAATGATAGATAGCACAGCATAACTAACATACAACATATTATAGCATAGCCTACCATAACATGTAACATAGCATTAAACATAAAGCAAATCATATGGGAGTGCTGGGAAGGGAAGAGTGTGGTCACTTTAAATGACACAGAACGGGGGAAGGGAAGTGCTGGGTATAGAAAGGCAGGTCCCTGGCTAGGGCTCCACCCCCACGGACCTAGGTGAGGACAGGCACTCCGGCTTTCCCACCCAAATGTTGCATTTTCCAAGACCATCCCGGCCTGTCACACCCCCATCCTGGGCCTATAAAAAGCCGAGATCCTAGGAGCACATCAGCAGAAGATGCAAACGGCTGCTCATCAAGAGGGCCTCGAGAGGAGCATACCCGCAGAAGAGCACACCGACAGGCACCAGCACACAGGCAGGCCAGTGACCGGTGGGACACGGTGACGATTGGCTGGGGCAGTCCGAGGAGAACCGGGGCTGCTGAGCGGCCCAACTCCAGGGGCAAACCATGTCCCTGCTGGCTGCCCCATCTGCTGAGAGCTACTTCCACTCAATAAAACCCTGCACTCATTCTCCAAGCCCACGTGTGATCTGATGCTTCTGGTACACAAAGACAGGAACCCGGGGTACAGAAAGCCCTCTGTCCTTGTGATAAGGTAGAGAGTCTAATTAAGCTGGTTAACACAAGTTGCCTATAGGCAAACTAAAAGAGCACCCGGTAACACATGCCCACTGGGGCATAGACACTGCCGTAGGGTCAGAGTTCCACAGCCTGCCTGTCTTCATGCCCCCCTAGAGATTTGAGCAGTGGAACACTGAAGAAGTGAGCCACACCCTGATTGCACACCTTGCGAGGGGGACAAGGGAACCGTTCCCATTTCACTAACACATACATCAGAGTATAAAGCATAGCATAGCATAGCATAGCATACCATAGCATAAAACAGCAAATAATAGTATAATATACCAACATATATCACATAACATCATAGCGTAAAACATATCATAGACTAAGCACAGTACAGCACAGCATAACATGTAACACAGCATAACATAGTATAACAAATAATCTAACATGTTATAGCATAGAAAAGCATAGCATAAATCGTAGCACAGCATAGCATAACGTGACATAAAACAGTATAACATAGCCTGTAACACAGTATAACAGCATAATATATAATACAGAATATAACACAACATAACATAGCACAGCATAGCATAACATGTAACACAGCATAAACAAAACATAATACAGCATAAAGTAAAATATAAAAGCATATAACACAGCATAACATAACACAGCATAGCATAAAATATAACATAACATAGCATAACGTATAACCTAACATAGCATAACATAGAAAAGCATAGCATAAGTCATCACATAGCACAGAATAACACAGAACCTACCATAGCACAGCACAGCTCAGCATATAACATAATCTGACATGATACAGCACAACATAGCAAATATAACAGCATGCAATACCATAACAGAAAACATGTAACATGCCATCCCATAACAATACATAATGAAGACATTTTCCCCTTCCTTTTTAAGTCCAATATCTTCTCCTTTCTTTCTGAGAGGCAGTTGAGTGGGCACACAGAGAACTTGGATTTGGAGGTCCTGGACTTGGATCCTGACCAGACTTGGCTTTTTATTTTGCAAGCCCAGGACAATAACCCTAAGGCAATTCGTCTAATCTATGTCTACATATTTTAAAGTTATAACCAAGCAAATAGGTAAAATAATGTATATTTCATATTTTGATTTGAACAAAACACACCTTTATAACAACCTGGAACGACAGGTACAAACTGGGTGGGGAATGGGGGAGGTGAACTGGAGTGAGGGCCTGAGGAACTGGCCGTGCCTGAGACCCATCCCTTTCTCTTCCAATGCCCAGGCTATCTTCTAAGCTCCTCCAGCACTCCTGGGTAGAGACCCCAGCCTGTATGTCTGTATTATTTCATCTGCCTCCTAAAACACATCCGTATGCATTCAACCTCTAATGCATATCTGTATCCATCCACTCTCCCAATGCATGTCTATTTTTCATCCATCCCTCCCCACAATGGGCATTATATTCCATTCATTCTTCATGGGTATTTGTGCTCCATCCATCCCCGCATGCACATTCATATTTGATCCACCTCCCCAATATGACCCCATATTCAATCTGCCTCTCCAATATGTGTCCATATTCCGTTTTTCCTCCTACAAGGGCATCTAGATTCTGCTTACCCACCCACAACACAAGTCCTTATTCTAACCTCCCAGTAGCCACCACATGGCCACTCCTCTGAATCGAAGTGTCCTTTACAGGCACGGCTTAGGGAACAAGCCATGCTAATTCTGGGAGTGTGTGTAGGGTCATTTGGGCTGGGATGTCCAGGGTCCTAGATATCCAGAGTGGATTCTAAACTGAGGTATAGAGCTTTGACATCTTGGAGTCCTTGCACAGATGAATGTAGCTGGAGGAAGGTCAGAATTTAGTCCTTGAAAGCAAGGCTCAGTACAGGAGCTCTTCTAATCTGGATTTAAGGGTCGTACTGTTCTGTTGCTTTTTCTGCCATCAGTGATTGGTCCCAAGGGTTATCGTGTAACCAGTTCATCTCATGGCATATGTCTTGGTCTATTCCAGTCCTGCTACTGACATTCTTTAATTACCAGTTACCAGAATGAAAATTACCCAGTGCCAGAAACTACTTGCAAAAAACCAACGATGAAAGAACAACATCTATTCTATATGCTCCTCAATGACTAGGAGTGTGCCCGTGAATTTGGGGCCAAAACTAGATTTGAACAGACTACCTGAGCTACAGGTATTCTAACCAATCCCTTGGGAGGCCACAAAGGCCAAATTTCTTTCTGAATGCCAAGTATTCCCCTTGGTGCTCAGATCCTGCCAGGCACATTTGGGCTCAAGGAAGGGAGGATAGCAGAAAGTTCAGTGCCCAGCTAGTAGACCAAGGAAATCAAACCTGACCACTGGCTCTGCCATCTTCTATCCCTGTCACATGGTCACCTTCAAGTTCAGCACAAGCTGCTACACAAACCGAGTATCTATCCTTGCAGAGATTAGCTTTGACTTTCAACCACGATTCACTGAGCCGGATACATAGAATGTAAACCTTTTTCTATCAATATGTTCTACTTCAATAATTTCTCTAGGGTTGGCTCTTTTTTAGTTTGAGTATCTTCCCTTATCATCTCTGTAAACATGAGGGTCCATTTAGACCTTAGTTCTCTTTCCACGGACCCACTCTTTTTTCCAATGTCTGCGTTTCATACAAGAGATTGTTTACTTGGCTTGCCTCGTTCCTGTTCACATAAGCAAACTCTGGCCTTTGATATCTATGGAGAAGGAAGAAGCGCTTATCTCCTTTCTTACAAAAAGCTTTATGACACTTTGCTTTGTGCACAGAGGTTTATTTTGCTTATCTTTTCTGTTGCACAAACCCAGGTCTTCTGAAGCATTAACTTTAGTTCTCTCTAAACCTTAACGTATATCGTCTGAGTTCCTGCAGGGGGATTATGTCCAACTTCCCTCCTTCAAGGCTGCAACAGACCTTGGTACTATTTTACACTTCTTTACTAATTCTTTTTGAACTCATGTTTACATACTAATAATTGAGACTCTCAATGGAAGTACTTATGATTCAAGCAGATTTCCCCTTATCTGATACTTCTTCATAGTATTATTCAATATGATCCCCCTTGATTCGACATCTTCCCTCCCTCTTATCTTCTTTATTTTTCTTGGAGACATTTCTTAGGTAAGGCCAAGGATAGACTACTCATTTAGATGTTTCTTGCACTCCAGTGCATTTTATAAAATCAGTAGAAATGAGTATGCATTTGTCTCGGACTCTCTTTTCCCTTTGACATATCACACGAGCAGCATTTTAAGTGAATTGGTTTCATGAATATAGCCTTATGGACCCATGAACATCAGAGTTACACTCTAATAAAAAATGTTGGACAAGCCACTACAAATGAGTGTATCCACATTCTTCTTTGCCCTATATTGCATTTCAAGAATGACACTCAGAAATAAGCATCTGAATATCTGATGTGGTAGAAGAACCAACTATAAGGTCCTCTAGAAAATAACCAGTCCAAGGAAATTGACCTTTGAAAAAGTCACACTAAGATATTTTTTAACCTCAAAGAACCTCCGTTTTACTTCCCAAGAGGAAACAAACACCTCAACCCCAACATCTCATGTTCCTCAATGCTTTCTCTATCTCACGTTCCTCAATTCCACTTTCCAAGTGTGATGTGGGTCCATCTATAGGGTGCAATATGGGAAAAATAAGAAAACCTGGCCACAAGGGAATCAAGATTTCCATACCATATAGAAGTTGAAGAAAGGCCTCTAGAAAGAGATTAAGACTGGTGAAAAATGAGCTGGTCATCAACATCTGTCTCAGAACCTTTCTTTAGCTACTCTACTTCTTTGCATACTCTTGTTCCCCTGGATTTTGCTTGTTCCTCTGGTAGGTAAATCATACTCTCACATTGACATCTTATGAGCTAAGGACTAAATGTTGAGGCTACCCTACCAACATCCTATGCAAACTTAGAGGGAGAATGAAAAGCAAAATATTAAGTGAAATTAGTAGATCCATCATGATAGTCAACGCTCTTTCTTAGCAAGAGCCCCAAGTGGTACTCCTTGAAATTGTATCCACGGGCAAGATTACCTTTCTCCAGGGTACCCAAAAGCTATCACCAAAGGAGAAATAATTCTACAACTGTCTGCTTCCAGCTGATGCCAACATATCCTGCAGGAACATCAATTAACTAGAAAAGAATTTGGTCTCCACAATCAAATAATCATAGGAAGCCCCTCATGAGGTCACAGGTGTAGATTTAGGGAGAATGGGCTAAGACAAACGGATAGCACCAGTACTCTCAAATGAAATAAATGTCTCAAGAATTCAAATCAGGCATGCGAGAGGCAGATCACCACACATTAGTTACCAATCCCAAGTTTGCTACACTAATTTCTAGCACAGGTCAGGCAAAACAATTTATTACTCACAGATGGGCAGCAAGAATCAACAGAACCTTAGGATTCATGGCAAGTGGGTATCCTAAGACTCAAGAAAGCCATCCGGGGCTAATGTAGTTGTGAGTGTGTGAATACTTCACTTTGCACCACAGCTGAGAGATCCCCAGAGAACTCAATTCTGAGTTTTATATACTAGGCAACACCTGGGTCATTGAGATCAAGCATTGCAGGACATCTTTTTCTAGGAGAGATGAGGAAAAAGCCTGGGCTGTTCTGGATAGTTTATTCTTATCTCAGGATGTTGTATTCTTGCTACATTCTGCCCAAAAGTTGCAAGCAAAAAGGATAAGAGCTAGGTCAGCCAAAGTCATTTGGGAAAGTATCCTGCAGGGTGAAAATGCAGCATCTTTTCTTTTACTTGAGATGAAGTGAACAAATTACAGCCAGTGGACTCCACAAAAATTTGACCAAAGTGGAATATCCCTTAATTTTTGCAGTATTCATTTTCTACTCTTAGTAAACATTTCTAAGTCTTTTAAAGTACTTGCTTCTTCTGGCTCAACAGGTCCTCTTAGTACAACATAATCTTAAATGTGAGCAAATATATATATATATATATATATATATATATATATATATAGAGAGAGAGAGAGAGAGAGAGAGAGAGTCTCTGTTGCCTAAGCTGGAGTGCAGTGCTGCAATCATGGCTCACTGCAGCCCCCACCTTGCTGGGCTCATGTGATCTTCCCACCTCAGCCTCCCAGGTAACTAGGACTACAGCCATGCACCACCACACCCTGCTAAAGGCAAGTGTGATTTTCCTGAGATAGTGTATAAATCAAATCGCCTTTGGAGTAAGAAAGTGTGTCAATTAATTTGAGTTAATCATTACTCAATGTATATCTATATCAAGCCATCACATCATACACCTTGAACAGATGCAGTTTTAATGTGTCAATTAAGTATTTTAAATTTTAAAAAAAGATTAGGACACAGACACATGCAGAGGGATAATCAATAAGCATGCATGCTGCTATGTTTATTGAACTAGCCCACTCAAACAGTTTCTCGGTATTGATCAGAATAGTGAGAAAATATCAAAAGCGTTTCTTAGATCCATAGATGCTTCTCAAATCCCAGTGTCTCTATTAACTACATCTGGAATAGCAACAGTACTGGGATCAGCACATGAGTAAGCTCACCACTGGCCAGAAAACCTTTAAAAATCTATCTATCTTCTGCATATCCCAAGAGGTTTATTAAATGGTCATTGGATAAGTTTGCTCTGGCTGCCATAACAAAGTATGAGTGACTTAAAAAACATAAATTCACTTCTTACAATTCTGGAGGCTGGAAGTGCAAGATCAAGGTGTCCGCAGGGTTGGTTCTTCCTGAGGACTCTCTCCTTGGCTTGTAGATGCCATCTTCTCTCTGTGTCCTCACAGGGTCGTCCCTCTGTGTGTATCTGTGTCCTCATCTCCTCTTCTTATGAGGTGTCTTCGTCCATTTCAGGCTACTTTAACTGGATACGATAGACTGGGGGGCTTATAAACAACAGACATCTATTCTCCCATGGTCCTGGAGGCCGGAAGTCTGAAATCAAGGTGTGGGCAGGGCTGGTTCCTCCTGAGGTCGCTCTTCTTGGCTTGGAGATGCCATCTTCTCCCTGTATCCTGACATGGTCATGCCTCTGTACATGTCTGCATCCTCATCTGCTTTTATAAATCTTAAAATACTGAATCAATTAAAATTCCACATATCCAAAGTGTGCAATGGGATGATTTGATATAGATATACAGTGGGTAATGATTAACTCAGTCAAGTTAATGAACACATCTATCACCAACCATAGGTAACATTTGTGCGTGTGTGTATGTGTATGTGTGTGGTTAGAATATTAAAATCTGCCCTCTTATCAAATTTCAATTAGATAATACAGCATTATTAACTATAGTTACCATGCCATGCATTAGACCCCCAGAACTTATTCATCTTATAACTAACTAAGAGCTTGTACCCCTTAACCAACATCTGCCTACTTCTCTCATTTCTAAGGACATCAATCCTATTCAATGAGGGCTCACCCAGATGACCTCATCACACTTTAATTTCCTGCTTAAAGAAACTATCTCCAAATACAGTCAAATTCTGAAGTACTATGGGTTAGAATTTCAGCATATGAATTTTGAGGAGGATACAATTCTATACAACAGGTATAGATCAAAGATTACTATATGTTAGAACTCTGATGGTGGCTCCAATATTTTATTTTTCAGGGATGCCCTCTTGGTTGGGTTTGTCATTTTGGTAAGAGGAGGATACCTGTTATGTCCTCTGCCATAATCCTCACTTGAAGATCAGAAAGCCAATATTGGGGGTCCCTGGCAGGTAATAAGTATGTACACTCCTAATATATATTCAGAGACATGAGATACAATGGCAGGATGGCTTGAACCTATTTTGCTCATTGTGAGATAGAGTCACATCACAATTCTATTTAAGTGACTCCCCTACACTCAGCCCAGTGAGCCCCCATTCTGTCTAGGCTGGCCTGGAAGCATTCCAAGTCACCAGGGACATGTGTTTAACTCCGAGCCAATGACCTATAAATCCTGAAAGAGCTGAATAGTTTTCTTTTTTCTCATGTAAACTTCCGTTAATGACTTCCGATCACTTGGATATAGTGCTTTGGACGTTATCAAGGGCTCGGTCTTTAAGGACACTATTCAAAAGATTCTTATTCTGGAAATAACTGAGGTCTGGATATGGTTATGGGTCCACAACTCAGGATCATGGTGTCCCAAGAGAAACACCCACTCACCCTATTTGATATCTCCATGGTGGACAACAACATGGGCTCTTTCTCTACCGGGTCCCTAGAGATGCCATGATACATTAACCTGCAACAAAGATCTCTGCAAATGAAACATTCTGGTCCACAGACTGCCTGATGCCTCTTCAGCAACCACATCTAACAATGTTTAGTAGTTAAACAATCTCCCTTGGTCTTGCCCATTTCCTGCTTCCCATGACTTAGTGAGCCTGTTTCCAATGTCTCACAAACACAACCTTCATTTCCTGCATTCAGAAAGGCAGATAAGGTAACATATTTGCAAGGAGCAGGATTTTCCCTTCTTCATAAATTTCTTGATGCTTTGATAAAGGGAGAAAGTGCCGAGCCTCCTTGGGGAACAAAGATGGCAGATATGTGGATCCCACGTGCTAGATCTACCCAAACTTTCACCAAAAGTCTTCCGATTCCTTCTTTCCTATTGCTGCAGGGACTCTCTCTGTTTATTTAAGATTCCATCACCAACAGTTAAAAGCCCTCTCAGCTACTCTGATAGATGCAACTGTGAAAATTAATTCTAACCAATTTATAACTATTTTCTTTCTTCCTTGACTAGCATGATTAGAATCTATTCCCATTTCCAAACATATTCCCTGGGTTTTCAGATTAAAAAACAAAACTGGAAAATAATGCCCTATTTTGGTGTACCTCTCTTCTTCCTGGATTCATCTATGGTGTAAGCTTCTCTTCCTTCTGGATTCATCTATGGTGTAGGCTTCTCTTCCTTCTGGATTCATCTATGGTGTAAGCTTCTCTTCCTTCTGGATTCATCTATGGTGTAAGCTTCTCTTCCTTCTGGATTCATCTATGGTGTAAGCTTCTCTTCCTCCTGGATTCATCTATGGTGTAAGCTTCTCTTCCTTCTGGATTCATCTATGGTGTAAGCTTCTCTTCCTTCTGGATTCATCTATGGTGTAAGCTTCTCTTCCTTCTGGATTCATCTATGGTGTAAGCTTCTCTTCCTTCTGGATTCATCTATGGTATAGCCTTCTCTTCCTCCTGGATTCATTTGTGGTGTAGACTTCTCTTCTTCCTGGATTCATCCATGCAAGTAACCACAGAGCCTGCTAGGATCTGACTCTCATTATAGGTCTGGAGACCACAAGAAGTCACAAGGGTGGGGCATGAAGAAAATTTGTACTTCCTTATCAGGTAACATCTCGGGTGATATACTTCAGGTAAGGTAATATATCAGGTAAGGATATTACAAGGTCTTCAAACAAGGCAGAGACAGCCTCATCAAAGTATCCTGAGTTTTCATGAGCAAGGATACATCACGGTAGTCTGAAAGATTTGCATTACAATTCCTGGAGTCGCATACTTTCCTCATCAGCTTCACAAGAGACTTAGAAAAGCCGTAATTCATCTTCTGTTGAAATCACAGTATAATACTCCTCACTGGAATTTCAGATACACCAACCCTGGGCCCATAAGAAGTTAGATCTTTTGGCCAGACACAGTGGCTCATGCCAGTAATCCCAGTGCTTTGGGAGGCTGAGGAGAGCAGATTACCTGAGCTCAGGAGTTTGAGACCAGGTTGGCCAAGATGGTGAAAACCCACCTACTAAAAATATTAAAAATTAGCTGGATGTGGTGGCACCTGCCTGTAATCCCAGCTACACAGGAGGCTGAGGAAGGAGAATTGCTTGAATCTGGGAGGCCGAGCTTGCAGTGAGCTCAGATGGTGCCACTGCACTCCAGCCTGGGCAACAGAAATTAGATCTTTTCTTTAAAGTGGGTGATAATAAAGTTCTTAATTTTCTCACTATTCCATGAGCTAAGAAATTAATATTATGCACGAGTGACTTTTGTACTTTAAGATTCTAGTGCACAGTAAGAAGCAGCCAGCATACCCCACCATCCTTGTATTCCTAAAGCCCATTAAAACGGTTCATTGCAACAGTCACATGGACAGCCAAACCAGTCCTTTCACTAAGCACTGCATTGAAATTAGTAACTTAAGTGACTTTTTACCATAGCATCCAAGTGTCAGTACAAATAATAATGACCCACCCAAAATTCTTCTTGATGGTTTTTTACCTGCATCTGTTACAGGAACTAATAGACAACGGTTTTTCATTGGCAGACAATAGAATACACTTAATTTACTTTAGGTAGACAAGTATTATTAAGGATTTTGTAACATTTTATTTTTCAGAGAGGAACCCAGTCTCAAGGCATCCCTTATACAAAATATTAATCTGGCCAGTAGGACATTCCATTTTTCAGCTGAGGATTCCAGAAGGACAAAATAGGATTGAGCCCCAGAGCTCAGTGAGGTATCTGGTCTACCTCATATAAGCAAGCGAGGCCTTGAGAATGTCTCAAATCAGAGAAACTGGGATGGGGCCTGGGACCCAGGCAGTTTTAGAGGTTTCTATGGTAATTATAATGTTGCTTACCTAGCCTGCAAAATTCTAGGAGGAACATTAAGAACAGAAGTTGAAGAGATATTGAAAAATGCAGAGCGATTTGGAGAATGTGAATATGCTGGCTTTATGCTTTGTTTACTGGACATTTAGGTCTGCAAACAGAAAGTTGAATTGTGGCAGTATAATTAAGTGCACAATTTTTATATGTGTGTGTGTGAAAGAGTATAAGCATTTTGTTAAATTAACATAAGACTGTTGAGTTCCACTTAACACTCTACATACATATATGTGCATGTGTGTGGATGCATATTTACATACACACACATAGTACACCTATTTATCGTGCTAACAAAATGCCACTTGAAAGCAATAAGGAGAACTGGTGTCCAGAAATTAGGAATAAATTTCTGGTTTAAAAATTTTCTAATCTCTGTAATTCTGCGGTATTCTTTGGTATGATCTCAAGGGCTTGAGGTTTGACTCATTTTACATTTATGGCACATATTCATAAAAATAACCAAATAGAATCCTAATACAGATGCACCACCTAATTTTTAGAGGTTGTCATATTTGTACAATCACCTTAAGATATACTTTGATAAATATTGTTTTGATTAATAATCAGGAAATCCATGCAAAAATAAACTTAGGAACTCCTTCCCTCCTTCTTTGATATAGTCAGCATTAAATGAACAAGAACGGCAACGATCAGTTCGAAGTTTTTATTTTCATTTTATGGTAGTTTATGTTTAACATTCCATCCTTACTAATGTAAATCTTGGTGGGCGGCGTATACATTTTCCAGGGCTGCATTCCATGTTGCTGCATTGCACATTTTGCATCGCATTTTGCATTATTCAACTAATGCTGTGTAAAAGCATTTTATAGTAAGATCTATGAAATGGAAGGGGAATAATATTAGCATTTCTTCATGAAATGCTTTTAATGAGTCATTGAGTTCTTAAGGATTGATTAATTCACTCAAACGACATAAAAGTCAACATGATATGTAAAGTTGTCAGAGTGCACATTTCAGCATAAATATCTTAGACCAAATCTTTTTGACAGGAAAATGCACAATGGTTTAAAAATCAGGACTTGATGAATTCAAAACCAGTCCTTTGTTAATGGACTACATCCAATGCAGCAGGTCTGGAGAGTGTGTTAGCACTCTGTATTCCACTCAGCAGGAGGAAAAGAACATTTTGTATTCAGTAATCCCTTCCCCTAAAGTGTAATTGTGCCTCCAAAATGTAAGTCAGTTTTGGGGCTTGTAAAGTGTGCCATGCATTAAAACTAGCATTTAGCAGACCTGGTCATTATGTCATTTCCATAAAAATAGGTGGATTTCTCTCACTTTTCTTCCTTCTATCTTTGCAGGCTGTCTAGCTTTGCATTTTTTTATGTGGTTAATGGCAAGCGTTTTATTGCTCAAAAATACAAAAATAGTAAAGAATTTACTTTTGTAAATTTACAGATGCATTAAATGTATTTTTGTAGTTAATTATACTCTTTTTTTTAATAGGGATTCTAGATCAATCTCCTGGAATACTTTTACTCCACAGGGAATATACTACACAACTTACTTAATTAGTTGATTTATTAAAACAAAAATGTGTGCATATACATGTGCACACACACATATACATAGTAAGTCCTCAGTAACATCATGTGTATATACATACAAATATACATACATATATACACACACAGTAAGTCCTCAGTGTTATCAATAGGTTCTTGGAACTTGCAACTTTAAGAAAAACAACACGTAGCAAGTTCTTGTAGAATATGATTTTCATTCAAAGTTGTCACATTACAAAGGTGATGAGAAAAAAAAGATTGGTTTCATTATGTCATTTCACTTAAAGTTGCAGTCTCCAAACCGTCTACAACATTAAGTGAAGACTTACTGTATGTAAATACAAGTTTACTTCACTAAGATACATAGAATGCATTTATCTGTATCTATTCAAATACATTTCCATAGCCATTCATATATCTATATATACATAGATTGTATATATGTAAGGGTGTGTGTACATAGATATGCACATATATATATACTTACACACATATATATTATACATGTATAAAATCTGTGTATGTCTGTCCGAAATTAGAAATTAGAGACATACACCATATTGAGTTATTATAAATATACCAAAGACATTATCATCTTTGGTTTGCAATGTTTCAACCCCCAGATTTTATGTCTAAACAAGATAAGAGGAGTGAACTTCCTCTTTCTGTTAAGTATGACAGATAACTTCAAAAAATGTTTACAAACCACTTTTCAGTCTAACATGTTGAAATGAAATCAGGATTTTAATATTTCTGAGGGCTTATGAAAATAAAAATGTTTAGCCCTTCTTACCTGTCAAAGAAGGTATGTAAGAAATATAGTTTCAAGAACCAGAAGCATCAGATATCTTTCTTTTTTGTTCACGTATTTTTTCCACCTGTCATTACATCCCTGGAATCTTATATTAAAGACACACCCTAAATCATGCATATTCAAAATCAGGCCAGGCTTTCAGTCTTTACTGCTATGAGAAGGAGTTGAAGTCCTTGAGTTTTGTCCTAAAATCATAATAACAATAATAATCTCTCAACCCTATGGCTCTATCTAGTTACGGCTATTCTTTTTCTTTACTCTGTTGCTATTTACCAACTCCAAAGTCATTCCTTCACCCAATTTAACCTATATGGTCAAGGCATAGAAATTGCATTTGCTAAGCCCTCTGATCACTTAATTTTCAAACTCAGTGAACAGCAAATAATTGTTGATATTGTTCCACCTTCCTGGAATATCTTTCTCCATCTACAGCTTTCAACATTCTAGCCGTCTTCAAGTGAACACTGAAATACTATTTCTCTCATGGAGTATGTTGTTTTCTTTCCCCATTCCCCAGCTAAAAGTCATCCTTTCTTACTCTTTTTTCTTTTAACATTAAACTCTATCTAGAAAGACTCTATTCATTATAAATACGAAGAACTAGGTAAAGCTGCCTTATTATCCATTTTGGTAGAATTATTCCTGTCTAACACATTATACCTGTTGTCTTCTAAGTTAGCAAACTGAAAAATGGCATTTATCTCAATATGCCTTAGAATAGAGCTATTTATGGGCACATCATTTTCCCCTACCTGACAATGAATTCCAGAGAACAATGACTATTTTTATTCATCATTTTATTTCTCACAGTTTTTAGATAATTCAGAGTAGGTTGTAGGTACTTAATACATGTTGCACTGAATTAACCTTTTTTTAAAAAAATCAAACATCCCCTTATCTGAGAAAGTATTTAAAGTACATATAAAACGTATGTTTCTTCTCTTATATATTTGATATCCATGCTTCAGAAAAGTCTTACACTGTTATACCATGTAAGAATAATACATGTGAGTATGCTTCAATTAGAATTAGTGTTTTTTAATGTATTTTGAATTAGCCCAGCCCATCACTGATCACTAATGTGAATGGTTGTGCCTATTACAAATAGGTATGGCCCCCAAATTGTTATTCCACTCAATAAGAGTTCCCCCTTATTTTGAGGGCAGCCCCACACACTATACCCCCCACACACTCTACCCTCTTAGAGACAAAGAGAAGACCTAGATGATGTTAAATCCGCAGCCACTATAAGCCCTTCACCCTCTAATGTGGCCAAACAAAAGCTTGCTGTTTATCTACTTTGTATATTCAGGGTTTGAATATTACTTGTTTGAAAAAACATGGTTGTATCCATGAAAATGTGTCTGCACCCATTATCAAAGATCAGGACATTATTTAACATGGTGATTATGGCAAATTGGTTTGTTTAGCTACCTGGCACATCACAGAAATAGAATTGAAGTTGCCAAAGAAAATACAGGTTGCTCAGTGAAATTTAAATCTTAGATAAAACTCACTTTTTTGCATAAATATTCACTTACTTTTGCACCAACCTAATATTTCCCAGATACTGCCTGGATATACTAATACCAAAAATATTCTGTGTATATGAAATTTAAATTAAACTGGTCATCTTGTACTTCTGCTTGCAAAAACTGACAATCATAAGGGTCACTTATTAAAGTGTTTATTGGCCAGCTGGGTGAGCAAAAACGTATTCAGGAGCTGAAGTCCTCACACCTGTTTTTGATGGAAGAATCCATTAACCACTATGCAAGTGCATCCTGTTAAAAAAAATACAATATATGCTATTACAATTTCAAAAATGCATAATTTTCTCCAAAACTTGGGCTGGTTTCCTATTTCGGTATCTTTAAAGAATTGGGAAACAGTTGCTGTCTGCACAATTTTTTTAAGCTCAATCATTTCTTAGGCTTTACTTCTTTAGGCTAAATGATCTCAATTCTTTGATTTTTCTTTTCCTTACCGGTTAAGTATTTCAAAATAATGGTTTTCATTAATATACAAAATTGATGCTAAAGAAAAATTAGAAAAAGACCTACTGTCTAATAACTTCTTAGAGAATGAAGGTTCTTTCTGTGCTCCTTAATGATAATATTACATGTTATCTTTGAATCAGAAGAGCATCTATGAATAATAATGAGACAGTACCTTCTGTCTTAATGAGCCCAGCCCATATGCACAACAGTTATGAAAGTCACTGCTGGGTTTTTATGGGAAATAATGGGCTCCGAAGATAACTATGTTTGGCAGGCATTTGATAACACAGCTACTGGATTTTCTTCATCTTAGATCTCTGTTATTCAGATATTATCAGTTTAGATAGGTTTAGACATCTCAAAGAAAATACTACTTCAGTTGCATTATTGAAAGAAAGTGCAAGTCAGATAAAAGACATTAGAGCTATAAAATCTCAGGAGTTTGGCAGAAATTACACAACAGCTTTGGCATACTAATACCTCGCCACCAATAACACTTGTAGATAATTCTTTTCAGAGGTTTGGGAGCAGCAGGTATTGAAAACTCTAATTAGTCCACCTAACGTGGGTGATTAAATAAAGGCTTCTCTGGAGCGAATTATAAAACTACTTCATTTTTCTGGCAAAAGGGATAGACAGGAGAAATCTCTGACATATTGTCTATGGAATAAAAAAATAAATTTGATATCTCTCACATTTCTCTGAGTTGATCCAGAGTATTTTGGATATTAATGTGAACTATGTGTAAAATGGTAATTGTTTCTTGAATTATGATGAATATGTTGCTCATATCACCAGCTATACTGAAGGATTACTCTTTCTGCAACATCACTGGTAATTTTTAACTACGATTAATGATGGACTAGAGAAAGACACCAGCATGTAAACATTTGAATAGAGTTCCCCAAAACGGCAAAAGGACTGGATCTTGAAAAATTAGATATTTGCCACAAGGTGAATAATAGACATTTTGAGATGTAGGTTCTCCCTAGGATAATAAACACATTTAACACAGTTCCACAAAAAGGTGCACAAATGATGTTCATGGAACACGGAAGGATGTTTTCAAAGTATATGGACCGGGCGCAGTGGCTCACACCTGTAATCCCAGCATTTTGAGAGGCCAAGGCAGGCGGATCACTTGAGCTCAGGAGTTCGAGACCAGCCTGGGCAACATGGTGAAACCCTATTTCTACTAAAAATACAAAAAAGTAGCCAGGTTTAGTAGTGCACGCCTGTGGTCCTAGCTCTTCAGGAGGTTGAGGTGGGAGGAATCCTTGAGCCCAAGAGGTCAAGGGTGCAGTGAGGCAGATTGTGGCGCTGCACTCCAGCCTGGGTCACAAATGTGTAAATATAATCAAAAATACACTAGAAATCCAAAATAGCCATGAGGAGTGACTGAGTGACTAGTCCTATTAAACATCAAAAAGCAACATAGTGAGAGGTGAAGCCGGCTGGGCTTCTGGGTCGGATGGGGACTTGGAGAACTTTTCTGTCTAGCTGAAGGATTGTAAACTTACCAATCAGCGCTCTGTGTCTAGCTAAAGATTTGTAAACACACCAATCAGCACTCTGTCAAAACGGACCAATCAGGGCTCTGTAAAATGGACCAATCAGTTCTCTGTAAAATGGACCAATCAGCAGGATGTGGGTGGGGCCAAATAAGGGAATAAAAGCAGGCCACCCGAGCCACCAGTGGTCACCCGCTGGCGTCCCCTTCTATGCTGTGTAAGCTTTGTTCTTTCGATGGGCAATAAATCTTGCAGCTGCTCACTCTTTGGGTCTGCACCATCTTTAAGAGCTGTAACGCTCACAGCAAAGGTCTGCAGCTTCACTCCTGAAGTCAGTGAGACCACGAACCCACCAGAAAGAATAAACTCCAGACACATCCGAATATCAGAAGGAACAAACTCCAGACACACCATCTTTAAGAACTGTAACACTCGTGGTGGGAGTCCCGCCGCTTCATTCTCGAAGTCAGAGAGACCAAGAACCCACCAATTCCAGACACAATAGTCTCTCTATTTTGAAGAGAAGTGTAGTCTTATTTATAAAAGACAAGCAAGTGGAGCAGAAGAGAAAGTTCATAATTAGATTTAAATGTATAAGGAAATATGCATAAAAATATGCCATCTCAAATTACTGGGCACAGATTAGCTTTTTACCAAATGGTATTGAGACAACTTGTCAGACATTTAGAAAAAATAACATTAGATATGTCCTTCACACTGAAGGAAAAGATAAACTCTCAATAAGGAAATTAAATGTTTTTAAAAATTTATATGGGTATTAACATGACATAAGCAAATTCCTATTCATAACTCAAAATCCAAATGCCACACAAATATAAAAATATTTTGGCTACAGTGAAAAAACTTTTAAATGGCCAAAATGGACAATAAACAAAGTCAAAAAGTAACTGATAAAAATAGAGAAAATATTCACAACATACATTGTAGGTTAAATGCTGAATAAACTTAATAGATAAAACATTTTCCTTAAATAGAGAAAAAGATTAAAATTAGGTAAAAAGCATTAATAAACAGTGCATGTAAAATAAAACTCATAAACACAGGAAAAGAATGTAAAGCCAAACTCAGAAAAAATGAAAATAAAGCAAACTTTATGAGATACCAGTTCTCCAATTCCAATTTTATAAAACTTTGGTGTGCTTGTGAGAAAACTATCATTTTTTAGTTGAAAACAAATTTGTATTATTTTTTGGAAGACAATTTGGAGATATCTTAGAAATAAAAATAAATAAATAAAAATAACCAAAAAGAAAACCAGTAAGACTTCATTTTCCATTCGAACCATCAATGCCACTTCTCAGAATTTATCCAAAGGATGCATATCCAATAATATGAAAATGCACGTGTGTGCATTATTATTTATTGCAGTGCTGTCTGAACTTGTCTATTGGGAATAAAACTAAATGCTCTTCCATAGGTGAATGCTCTAATAATCTATGGTGCATACATGCAATGGTGTATTCTGAAACTGTAGAAAAGAGAAAATAAAAACATTATTTCAAACTGATACAGAGATTTTTAAAAATATTAAGTGAAACAAAAAGCAAAACAGTGCCTATGTTAAGAAACTTTTGTGCAAGAAAGAAGCTAAAAGGTGAAATGAGAAACAAGAAGACTCATTTGTGTAAAAAGAAGCATGGTCAAATAAAACAGAAGCTAATGAAGTTCAAAACCTGCGGGGCTGAATGCAAATAGGATGGAAAGATCGGGGAGGTGAGAACAAATAATAAGGAATGAGGAGTGACACTTTTCTGAGTACTTTTTGTATTATTTTCACTTTTAGTATTACATATGTTCACATACTCAAAAATAGACATATAATCGAAAAGACAGGGAGGGAAAAGAAAACGGAAAGTTCGTACAAACCAAAACAAATCAACCTAAATAAATAGCATAACCACATTGAAGGACAGTGGGGGAAAAGTTAACACTCAGCTAAAGTATTGTGCCTATATATCTCAGGCTAAAAACAAAAGAATGTTTTGAGCGTCTAGAACTCTACTTGGTAGGTTTGTTTTATACTGGTATAGTTAGCAGTTCTTCAGGTCTAAAGATTATAGTCTTAAAGCATTGTTGATTTGCTGACTTTCATCATGGTTCTGATAATATACAAAAGAATGTCCATGTATTTCAAGAAATACCCACTAAAGTAGTTATGGGTAAATGAGAATTACATTTGCAACTTATGATGCAACAGTTATAAAATTAGATGCACAGTCACACTCACAGAAAAAGGCAGACAAAAAGACAAAATAAAACAAAATAGCAAGCAAATATAAAAATCAGTAAGAATTCATTTTTCTTATATGTACCCACGGGTGCACACAAGAAGTGATAAAAGCAAATGTGGCAACACGTTAACATTGAGCAAATTTGAGCGAATTTAGTGAATGTCTGTGGACTTTCTTGGTACTTCATAAATTTCAATAAGTCTGAAATTATTTGAAATAGAATGATATCAGAAGGACGGACATAAAATAAATCTACCTTCTTCATTGCTCAGCTATTTAAATGTTTCTCATTTGTGAGGAGGGCAAAGACCACCTGGTGACTATCAAACAGACTATCCAGAACCAAAACTCCCTATCTAAGGAATTTACAAGTAATTAGACTTCTCTATTATCTAAAGTTGTCATCCAGTACCTGGCTTCTTTCCCCAGATTTGTGAGTAACTAGAATTTCTACACATCTCTGGAATGCATGCATTTCGAAATTCACTGTGCAACCCTTGCTGACATTAAGGCATCAAAATGTCTACAAATGTAATCATTTATCATGACCTATGTGGCTAATGTGGTCCAAGTTACCCTTCAGCTCCCACTTTAGGTTCATAAATACCCTTAAGGAAAAATCCACCAGGTGTGCTCAGTCCTCTCTTGCTGAGGCACCTGCTGCATTCTTCTGCAGCATTCTTTCTATGGGATAACACCTTCCTTTTCAAACCTATGCTGTTGTCGGTAAATTCTTCTTGCTACCCGTGAGCTAGTGATTTTCCACTGCTGGAGCTCTGACACCCGGCCCAGCAATTCATTGCATTTATTTGAGTGATTACCAAAAGGAGTAACCCCTGCTATGTCCTGGCAGTGGAAAAATCCTAGAGAGACGAGGAGAGACGAGCTATAGCACCAAAGAGTATTCCAATGCTGTTGGATCGCAACATTGTATTCCTGGACCACAGTGAGGATGAGGGATGCTGGACTGGGGGAGGGTCCTGGGACACTGAAGAGGGGCATGGGTACAAAATGAACCACCAAAACCATGTTAATAGCACTCACCGGCCATCTATGCTACACCACACGTGCTACATACCCTAATGTGAGTAGACACTCCACTCTCACTCAACATTTAGAGCAATAAAACACCTGGGCAAAACAGATGCCTAACTTCAGAACAAAGAGATAATTCAACAGCAAGAAGGGAATGTTCTAATTTTTGTGTCAAGTTAATACTCTCAAAGTGTTTCTAGAGGATGGTCCAAGCAGAAAAAAAGAAAAGGGTCCTATAAAAAGCAGGAGTGTAAGATGTGTTTACATGTGTGTGTACACATATGTATGTGTGAATGTGTGTGTGTGTAGTGTAACATGTACACATCGAGTCTAATATACAATTACATAAATATATAAACATATGCATAAATAGATATTACATTTATTTACATGTAATGAAATAAATTTCCTTCAAATTAAAAAAAAATTTGCAATTTAGAAATGAGTGGCTCAACAAATGCAAAGTAGAATGAAAACAAAAGTCCTACTCCCTGATGAAAAGCTGTGAAAAGAAAAAAGTCCAGAAATAAATAATCCAAGAATGTATCATGATAAGTTTGATGCCATACTTTTCCTTACAATGAATCAAGGTCTCTGAACAGCCGAAGAAGGAAAATATATATATTATTTTAACCCAGGAATCTGAGAAGAAGCCAAACATTCAAGGGTTAGAACAAAATTTTATTAAATATAAGAATTCAGATTTTTTACATTTGTCTCCCCATTCATGCTTTTTAAATTTTTTTTTAAATGGTTATTCTTAAAGAAAAATTTCAACTGAATGGGAAGAAACAGAACACATATCAGGATAGAACACCAGGAAATAGCACCAAATCGAAAGGAAAGGTGAAAGTTAATTCAGGATCCAATAAATTTTGATCCTCGAAAGTATCTTTGTTTAGCAGTGAAGTTTAAATAATGCAGAAATACATTTCCATCCATTTGAATCAAACTAAAATTTTTAAATGAAGAATATTTACGTAACATTGGAATACTTTCTCTTATTGAGTTAGAACTATTTTGGAATTCAACCAACAATGAAACCCAAAAGACGTTCTCACATTACAGAAGCTTGGAAATGTCAAAGTGTTACTATGAAGATAAAAGCTGGAAGAAAGAAGAGATGCACCAATTTTCCGAAATTTTAGGAAAAACAAATACTTTTTCAGAAACTAACTTGGATGCATCTGAAATACTGAAGGCTATTAAAGTTGAAATGTTCACTATAAACTATAAAAACTACATTTAAAATGTTTAATTAATTAAGTTTGACATTGGAGAGCGAGATACTCTTTTGGATTTTTTAAATATAAGAACATTTTAATGAATTTCCCAGTGGATTTGAATAATTTACATAGTTTGATTTGGAACAGCATGGGGTATAAACGAATTGTACATCTACATGTGTAATTTACATAGCCTAAAAACACCTGCAAGTAATTGGAAAGCAATGACGCTTTTGCTGAGAAGGGATTCTGCTACAGAGATTCAGAAAACTGAATACTGACTTTGGAAAAACCAAACCTCTTCCGGGGTAAGTGGCCGCGGACAGGCTGTCAGACCCCTAAACCTTGGTTTTGTCAAAGCCAAATAAAATGCAGAGGCAAATCTCTGAAATGAAAACATTTATTTGGGAAGAAAGAATTGCAATTCGGGGCATATACACAGACCTGGTGCTTTTCACTGTGTCTGAAGAACAAAGAAAAAGAGGTTTTAGGAAAGGGAGAAATGTTATGTATTGCTCTTTGTGAAAGTTCATTGGCACTAGTAAGGTTTTGGGGAGCTGGCGTTTTGATCCGTCAGGGAAGGCAGCCACGGTTGGTTGTTTCAGCAGCCAGCAGCCAACTGATAAAACCAGTTTCAGGTCACAGCAGGTAGTTTTAGCTGGGCTTGCAGAGAATTCCATTTTTGGAGCAATCCTCTGTGCCCTAAGTGCTTTTTCCTCCTGGTCTCTAGACTCTTGTTTTCATCGGGTGTGACAAGAATGACTCACTTCGTAGGATCAGCTTTCACAGTTTCTTAGCCTGATTCGGATTTTTATCAAAATCTTGATACCGCTTACCTCAGTAGGCTGTTGTGAAGATCAAACATGGAAACAAGCAGAAGGATCAGTGGAATCATAGCAACAGCAGAAACTGGTTCGCTGTAGTTGTTGGTATCAATTGGAAGTTACTGAATGAAAGAGGAGATTAAGCCGCCCGATAGTAGGAGTCTCATGTGAGTTTTAAGGTTGGAGTGACCTTTAAAAGGAATCTGACCCTACCAAGACACATCTAAGACTCAAGCAGAGCAGTAGAAATGGTGCAAACAAAATACAGTTTATAAAGGCTATTCTAATAGGCCGAGAATATTGCCGAGTAGCATTTCTCAAACTCCCTAAAATCTCTTTATATTCTTCAAACTTCTTGAGAAACCTCTGTTGATGTGAATTTTACCTGTCCAATATTTACCACTGTGTACTTAGAATTAAAAATATATAAATTTATTAACTTATTTTAAAATGGCAATAATAAACATTACAAATTAATAAATACTATATTTTGGCTAAAATAACTCTGTGTTCTAAGGCAAAAAAAATTAATGAGAGGTATGGCATCCTTTTATATGTTCACAAATTTTTTAAATGTCTGATTTAATAAAGGACAGATGAACTCTCTTATCTTCTGTATCCAATCTGCGGCAATGATTTTTTTTTTTGTTTTTTGTTTTTGTTTGTTTGCTTTGGGACAGGGTCTCACTCTGTCACCCAGGCTGGAGTGCAGTGATGCCATCATAGCTCACTGCAGCCTCTACCTCCTGGGCTCAAGTGATCCTCCCACCTCAGCCTTCCAAGTAGCTGGAACTATAGGCACATGCCACCACTCCCAGCTAATTTTTTTTTTTTTTTTTTTTTTTTTGAGATGGGTTATTTTTTTTTAGAGATGAGGTTTCACCCAGACTGGTCTCAAAACTCCTCAGCTTAAGTGACCCACCAACCTTGGCCTCCCAAAGTGCTGCGATTGCAGGCATGAGCCACTGCGCCTGGACTGCAATATATTGTCTTGTCTGATATAGGTAGAAAATCTGGCCTTTCACAGACGGTAATTGGAAAAGGGAGAAATATTCTAATAGTCTTTGCAGGTAGCTGGGGTTTGATACTACACCAAAACCCAATAAATGGTAGTTTTTTAAAGAAATTTTAGATTGCTATATGGAATCTGAAATCATTATCAGTGAAATTTTCTTATTTTGTTAGATTAATATCAATAATTAATTACATTAATTATCTATTGCATTTTTGAGGGGCTCTTTAACCATGCATGATTGTGTAGCATCATACAATATTCACTTGGAAAATATTGCTTCCCTAAGTTTTGCTCCTCTTACAGATTTTGACAAATTTTTGTTATGCAATATTAAAAAAAATCACATATGTTAGTCACCACTGATGTATTCCTTATGAAACACCTTATGTATTGGAAAATTATCTAGCTTAGAGTATTGGATGTAAGTTTCCCAGAATTCTATGGTTCTCTTGCAAGTCCAAATGCATCACTGTCAACAAATGCTGTTAGCTGTTTTCCATGAAGTGACGAGCTCACTTCACTCATTTTAGACAAAATGTCTGCCCTAGATTGAAAATCAGAAGAAACATAGTTTATCATTCCCTATTCTAGTAAAACCCATGTTCCATCGTAAAAAAGATGTGTACTCGGGGGTGGATCGATATATATGCAATAAGTGAATGAATTTGTTTCATAAAGGACTTCCTTAGGTAAATTTTGTTTTCTTTCTTTTTTGTTTGTTTGTTCTACTATTAGTGCCAGACAGAAAAGAATGAAATAACACACCAATAAGGCTTAGTGCCACTGCCTTCATCCATGCTAAGTTACTAGCTTTTGCAGCATAAGGTAAATGTCAACCCAGTGAGAAAGGAAAATAATGTATTCATATTATTATGAAAATACTTCTGATCTGTCTGTTTCCCTGAGTGGGTCTCCACGACACCCTGGCTTCCACATACCAAACACACGTTCGGAAGCACTGTCCTACAGGAAAGCCTATTTAGGAAGAAAACATACCTTGAAATTTTTGAGCTAAAATGAACATAGGTAATAAGAAACTTTCCTGGTGATTTAATGAAGACTTATGCAACAGGAAAAATACATATTTTCTGGATTAGTTGTCTCATAGAGAAATGCATCTCATTCTCCCAACAAATATTTATTCAGTGCCAAGTACGTGCTTTAGGCATGTCTTTTGGGGTTATTCAGCAGGTAAACAAGACAACAGATGGAAATTAGTGGTTTCTGATAATGATAAGGGATTTCTTTTATTCAAGATGGTACTTAGTAGTAGGAAAACCCTGCAACATGCTCGTGTTAGAAGGAAACAGGCTTGTCAGTGGGTGGAAAGTTAGAATTTACATTCTGACATGCAAGCAAAACTATTCCTGCAGGTGAATCCATGACCACACATAGTCCTCAAAGACATTTTCATGGATCACTGGAGGATTCCTAATCACTCTCCAGCTTATGCTGCCAAAGCTCTCTTTGGAAACTTCCAGGAAATATTATGTTCAATTGAGGAAAATTATATGCAAAAATAACTTTCTATTTATGTAAGAGATGGGGTCTGGGGTGGGTGGCTCAGAGCCCGGTAGATGTTGTTACTGGTGTAGTTGCCATTGTTGTTTTTGTTATTTCATTTTGGGCTGTGTTTAGAGGGTGGTTCATATCTAAACCGAATAAGAGACAGATATCTTAGAATTTAAATTTCTAACATTTCTTTTCAAAGAAATGCTTCAATTTTTTTCAACAGAAATGATTCGATTTTTTTTCCGTTTTTCTTTCCTTTTCATTTACTCAGCTGGAAGTAAGTATTCCAATAGCAAACTGACCCTTTGTTGCTCTTCCTGTCACCCGTAAATTTGTCCATGACTGCTTAAAGCTGAGCCATTCTAAATTGGATCCTCTATTATGTCCCGTCCCTCTGATTATGAACAGAGAAGCAAGGCCCTCTGAATGCCTGTGCAACTGCGACCATGATTCTAGAAGGATACCATTATCAGACGACACCTAGATCCTGATAACATGTCTTGAGCAAGTGGGTGAGAATTCCTTAAAAATCACACCTCTGTGCCAGGCACAGTGTCTCAAGTCCATAATCTCAGTGATTCAGGAGGTCAAAAAGGGAAGCTCACTTGAACCCAGGAGACTGGGGCTGCAGTGAGCTATGTGTCAGGTCTCTGAGCCCAAGCTAAGCCATCATATCCCCTGTGACCTGCACGTACACATCCAGATGACCGGTTCCTGCCTTAACTGATGACATTCCACCACAAAAGAAGTGAAAATGGCCTGTTCGTGCCTTAACTGATGACATTACCTTGAGAAATTCCTCCTCCAGGCTCATCCTGGCTCAAAAGCTCCCCCACTGAGCACCTTGTGATCCCCACCCCTGCCCGCCAGAGAACAACCCCCTTTGACTGTAATGTTCCTTTACCTACCCAAATCCTATAAAATGGCCCCATCCCTATCTCCCTTCACTGACTCTCTTTGTGGACGCAGCCCGCCTGCACCCAGGTGACTAAAAAGCTTTATTGCTCACACAAAGCCTGTTTTGTGGTCTCTTCACATGGATGCACATGACACTATGATCATGCCACTGCACTCCAGCCTGGGCAACAGAGTGAGACCCCATCTCTTAAAAAAAAACACACAAAAACTCTCACCTGTGCTTGTAGTCCATTTAAAGGACATTGCAGTAAATATAAAAGCAGGGAATTAACAAGTCTCTCTTAAAAAGTAAAAATAAAGTTCTCTCTGCATATAGCTAAATACAAAGTCTCTGATTTAAAATATCATAAAAACTATGGTTGTCAAACAGTTTTCGTGACAAGAATGAACCAGGAACGTCAGCAGATCCTCAATTAACCCCAGAGAATAAATTCTTCTAAATAGCAAGAAAAATAAGATCACAGTCAATACCATGGAAAAACAGAACCAGCCTTCACATGAGGTTTGGGCTATAGTAACCCCCCCGATCAAATGCAAAAGTTCAAAACTATAGAACTCCAACAACAGAAAGCCCACTCACATACTACTGATCCTACATGTGTTCTTAAACATGAGAACGTTTTCTAAGCAGGCATAAACCTGTGTGAAAATGAGTAACTCAAGTAACTATGTGCACTTATTCTGAACTAAGAATAAACATTCTAGGTCCCTCATCATTGTGTTCCCTGGGCCGAAGCAAGCACAGCATGCCTTCATGATTATGGACTGCTTTTCCAGGACTGAAGGAATCAAGGACCACCATCTCCACCATGGACTGGTTTCCCTGGATAGAGGTGATCATGGCAGAACATCTCTCTCATTGACTGCTTTTCCTGGACTGAAGTGATTATGGCCACTCAACTCGGTCACCCACTAGTTTCCCTGGAATGAGGGTTCTCAGTCCAACCTGGCCTCATTCTTAGAAGTGGGGTTGCCGAATTTTTCAAAAATGCTTTGATTGATCTTTGTTTCCCTGTCATCACTTTGCAAAACAAAGAGACGCCTCAAAAATTCCTTTCTTCCACCAATCAACGCACCTTTCTGTGTAGGAAAAATAAATTTAAAAAATAAAAATTATAAAAATATAAAAATAAATAAATAAATAAGAATAAAATAGTGATGTAGGATCCCCAAATCACTAAGCCAAAAGGGAAAGTCAGTCTGAGAACTGCATCGGGCAAGCCTGTCTCTCATTTTATTCCTAGGTAAGATAGTTACAAAGATTAAAAAAAAAAAAGTTACATACCTCCCTCACAGTTTGCTCACAAAGAAATTCCTTGTGGGCCTCAAGATGTTTCCCCTAAAAACAGAGTTCTTTTGAATTCCACCCTAGCAATGTAAGTGGATAGCTTATCTTCATAGGTGCAGGACAGAAGGTCATCTCTCTGCTCACCTGAGAAAAATGCATATCTGGTTGCTTCCCCTGCCCAATCGTTTATGCAAAAATGCAGATTCACTGAGCCAGACTATAGTATAAGTGACTATTGCTCTGTCCCACTCTCATATGTAAATTTTATATTCAGTGAAAAGCTGATCAAAGACTCAAAAGAATGCAACCTTTTGTCTGTTATCTACCCATGACCTGGAAGCCCCCCATTTCCTGCCCCCACTCTGAGTGGTCCCGCCTTTCTGTACTGAACCAATATATAGCTTACACATATTGATTGATGTCTCCTGTCTCTCTGAAATGCATAAAACCAAGCAGTGCCCCAATCACCTTGGGCATATGTAGTCAGGACCCCCTGCGACTGTGTCACGGGCGCGTCCTTAACCTGGGCAAAATTAACTTTCTAAATTGAGACCTGTCTCAGATAGTTTGGTCCACAATTCTATGGCCCCAACCCCTTTTTTGCTTCTCATAGAGCGACAAGTTCCTGCCCCGGGCATGTGGCTGCCTAAATGAAGGTGTGCATTGTCTTGTGTGCGAACATTTTCTGAGGTAGGAACATCAACTTGTGCTGGGGGGAAGGGGGATGTCAAGAAGAGATTCATAGCAGGAGGGATGTGACCATTGCATGCTCACCTCAACCTGAGTGTCTACAATTCTATGTTCCTCTCAGAGAAACGTAAGGAAAAAAACACAATTTATTCCTTTTCTGAACAGAAATTGACCAGAGATTCTGCTGCGTGTTATTCCACTGGGAGTACACGTAGGTCCTGAATCAAGGAGCGGGGGGCGGAGCTTGGGACTTTCTTTTCTAAGCCATTTGTTCTGTTAATGATCTTGTTTTATCCAATGATCGCTATTAACTTTGCTTCTCTCTTTTGAAAGGTACTGTGATTCCCACCTGAACTCGTGTTATTGACTGAATGTTTGTGCTCCCACCACACCAAATTCCTATGTTGAAACCCTAACCCTTGATGGGATGCTGTTGGGAAGTGGGACCTTTGGAAGGTGATTAAGTTTACATGAGGTCACGAGGATGGGGCCCCCATGATGGGATATGTCCTTATAAGAGGAATAAACATAAGAGCATTTCCTCTATCTCCTCCCTTCTCTTTCTCTCTTCATTCCCTCTCTTCTCTCTCTCTTCTCTCTCCTCTCTCTCCTCTGTCTCTCACCTCTCTGTCTTCTCTTTCTCTTCTCTCCTCTTTTCTCTCTCTTCTCTCACTCTTTTCTCTGTTTCTCTCTTCTCTCTCCTGTCTCCTCCATCTCTCTCTCTGTTTTCTTTGTCTCTATCTTTCTTCTCTCTGTGTCTCTGTCTCTCTCTCCTCTCTGTCTCCCTGTCTTTCTCTCTTCTCTCTGTGTCTCTGCCTCTCTCTTCTCTCTGTCTCTGTCTCTCCCACCCACCCTCTCTCTTCCTTTGCCATGGGAGGATACAGGAAGAAGTCAGCTGTCTGCAAGTCAGGAAGATATTCCTCACCAGGAAGCAAATCAATGGACACTCTGATTATGGGCATTTCAGCTTTGTAAACCTTGAGAAAATAAATTTCTGTTGTTTAAGTCAACCGGTCTATGGTATTCTGTTATAGCAGCTTGAACTGATTACTACAACACTCAAGGTCAGTATTTTTAATTTTTTTTAAATTTTAATAGCTTTTGGGGTACAAGTGGGTTTTGGTCACATGGGTGAATTATATAGCACTGAAGTCTGAGATTTTAGTGCACCTGTCACTCAAGTAGTGTGCATTGTACCCAACATGTAGTTTTTTATCCCTTGTGGCTCCCACCCTTCACCATGAGTCTCCAATGACCATTATACTACTCTGTATACCAATGGGTATACCAAGCTCTACAACTATTACAGTCAGTCTTGCCAATGAATTTTAAAGGGTGTCATGCTGATAAAGAGAACATCTCATCATTGTCCTAATTTGTTCATAATCTTGATATAATTCCTGTTTAATACAACATTTGCTGTGAGAAATACTAAAGTGTTTCTCCACTACAAAAATGAGATATATTAGGGAAGAGACAGAGATGGCTAGTATGCTCCCATTAGACAGAAATGATTGGGAATATTCTCTGATGAAACACCTAGGATGCTTACTCAGTAATCAATATTAGTATATATCAAGTGTTAAAAGAAAACCCTTAGTTGAATTAAATTTAACAGAGTTTAATTGAGCAAAGAACAATTTGCCAGTCTGGCTGCTTTCTGAGCCAGAGTACGCTTGGAGACTCCAGTGCAGCTACGTGGTAGAAGAATTATGTACAGAAAAAAGGAAAGTGTTGTACAGAAATGGAAGTGAGGTACAGAAACAGCCAGATTGGTTACAGCTCGGTGTCTGTCTTATTTGAACACAATTTGAAGAGTTGGCCGCCTTTGATTGGCCAAAACTCAGTGATTGGCATAAGAGTAGGTTACAGTCTGCTTACAACTTCCTTTAGGTGTTATAGTTTAAGATGTACAGATAAGTCTTTAGGATGAACTTAAAATACATAAGGAGGCAGCTTTAAGCTAAACTTGATTTAATGTAAGTGATGCATAGAGATGGATCTGAGTTTATCAAAAGTTCGAGGAAGGCATGATTATCACCCTTAGTCCTTGAATCCTATGATCCCATGCTGCAATTTTCTTTCAAAGCATTCCCTAAAGGGCACAGCAACATAAATTTAGCCTTATAGAAACGTCAGCTTCAAAATTCTCACAATACTTTATTCTTCAATTAGTCAAGGAAGATGGAAAATTGGGGTTTCGGTAGCAGTTATGAAGGTCAAATATTATAGAGGAAAAAACTAATCAGCAGCTTTGAAGTTCACCGACACAGGATGTCTATGTAGAGGTAAAGGGAATATTGGCCAGTGGGTTCCACCGGCATGTTTTTAAATGCAAAAACTGGAAAGTACACACAAATGCTAAAATAGGGTGCTGAAAGTACTCATTAATTACCAGCCAAAATGAAGAATGGATAGAGCACCTCAAAGTTCACTGACACACGATGTCTATGTGTGGGTAGAAGGGACAGTGAACACTGGGTTCTACCCACATTTTTTCAAATGCAAAAACTAGAAAATATGAATTCTAAAATAGGGTGCGGAAAGTGCTCATCAGTAACCAGCCACAATAAAGAATGTAGAGCACCTCGAAGTTCATTGGCACAGGATGTCTACGTGTGGGTAGAAGGGATATTGACCACTGGGTTCCACCAGCATGTTTTTAAATGCAAAAAATATAAAGTTCACACAAACTCTAAAATAGGGTGCTGAGAGTACTCATTAATCACCAGCTACAATAAAGGACGCATAGACCTCCTCAAAGTTCACTGACACAGGATGCATATGTGTGGGTAGAAGGGACATTAAACACTGGTTCCACCAGTATTTTTTAATGCAAAAACTTGAAAATTCTAACATAGGGTGCCGAAAGTTCTCATCAGTAACGAGCCACAATAAAAAAGGTATTGACCAAGCTGTTTCTATTTGGCATTCCCTAAATTGCAGAGAAATGGAACCACACGATGTTTAGGGTTCTGTGGGGACTCAGAACTCCCTTTTTAATTGAAAAGTTGGTTGCACAGGAAGTGCTGAGATCCATAGCCACCTTCTAATAGAGTATAAACTGAAGTCTTCGTAAGGCAGAGGAGTTCATTTTCAAATGTAAGCATTTTATATTTCAAAAACATTTCCATAATAGATTGTATTATGAGATAAAAATCCAGGTATTTATTTTTTTTTCAAATACCCAACCACAATGTGCCTACCTATTGTACTATATTTCAGGATTCTTCTTTTCTTTAAAAATGCATGAATTGCCAGATATGATGCTACATATGGAGGATGTAAAATAAATAGGACGCAGCTCCTGTAGGAGAGAAGTAGTTGCAAATAATGAGACAGAGTTACTTTTTGTTTTCATTGGTACTCTTTCTGGCATCAGTGCTTAGTTTAGAAACGGAAGTCATCATTACATTTTGCTTTATTCTCTCACATGTATATATAGTTTCAATATAGTTATACAAAGTATGTAATAAAAGAAGAAGGTGCTTTCAAAAGTAGGACACACCACCTACTCAGGAGGCTGGGGTTGGGGCATCACCTGAGCTCAGGAGTTTGAGACCAGCCTGGGCAGTGTGGTGAGACCCTGTCTCAGAAAAAAAGAAAAAAATTAGGACACAGCAAATTTGGTGAAGTAGAGGCTAAACCACCAGCCTCACCTACTCTCTCCAGTCCTTGAGCAGACTTGGCAGGTTTCCACTTGGCAACACGAAAAGAAGCTTCCTTCAAGCATCGCTGTTTTCATAAGTACGGATTATTGAAACAGTGAAGTTTGCATATTAACACTGAGAAATTTAAACATTGAAATTGTTGGAAATTTGATGACTCTAAAAGACGGAGGTGAGAAGGCATATGGAAAGAAAACTAACAATACTTTCAAATTTCTACTTGTGGTTTTACAGGTATTTGTCTTCTGGAAGCCGGCAACCTAAAAGTTGGTGAAAGGTGTTTTTGAAAGTTCTAGGCAAAGGCTTGGCGTAAGGCATAGGGATTCTAAATCTTAGCACAGTGCATTGCACATAGTACATGCTCAATAAATGTTGATCGAATGGTGAGTCTTTCAAATACAGAGCAGCTCTAAAGACTCCCTTTTCTTGATTTTGAGTCCCATGCTTTTTCTCATAATCTGTATTTCTTTCACCAATTGACCAGAGTCATTTTCATCTCTGCTCTGTGAAGAGAATGCTTGGGAGTATTATATGCTTAGGTGCTGATTTATTTTTCTCTTTATTTATGTGAAAACTCCATTCCATTGAAGATAAAAGAAATGCATAGTGAACAGTTACTTATGATTTGCATTCTGTATGGAAATTTTCTAGCTCATCGATTTTGTCATTTTTAATTTATATATTGTGAGGACAATGAAACCAAGTAAATTAACAAGAGTGAAGAAGTGTGTAATTCCTAGCGTGTATAAATAGATAAAAATTTAAGTTTCCAAACTAAAATAGGATTGGTAATGAGCAATGCATTGTATTAGCAGGTCAGAGATAAACACAGAAATGAATCAAGATGACCTCAACTAGAAAGCATCATTTCCAAGGACATGAAAGGTAGAGAAATCCCAACTTAAATTTGTCTTCCGTTATTATCAATGTGCTCCTATTGAAGCTTGATTATGATTGCCACATCATACATTTACTCACATGTAAATGGCAAATATAAAAATGGGATATCAAAAAAATTGTAACATACTTCAAAAGTGTCTGCTTTCATGATTCAGATGAAATGCACACTCTTTTTTATACATTAAGCTTGGAGTGGAAAATGCACAGGATGTGTGACACACGATTGACACACAGAAAGAAAAGAAAAATAGCCAGGAAGCATAAACAGGCGGCATTTTCAGCAGTTAAATAGATACACAATAACTATGAACTGCAAGATTTTTTTGCAGCCTGTTTGAAGTTTTGGTCTGAAGATCAACATGGTTGTCAAATATTTACTTTGTAACTCAGCAGTTGTTTGTTATGCAGTATTAAAAAGTATATGCAACTTTCGTGCTATTATTACAGGAACAAGTTCACCACTGCTACAAATGTTGAAAGTGCATTTATTTTCTTACTATTCTATCAGTTTCTCTTTGCCATTCAAATGAACATGGTATGACCAAGTTAATGTTGCTTTTAATTTTTTTAATTTTAATTTTAATTTTTATAGGTGCATAATAGGTGTATGTATTTATGGGGTACATGAGACATTTTGATACAGGCATATAATGTATAATAATCACATCAGGATGTATGGGGCATCCATCACCTCAAGCATTTATTCTTTATCTTAAAAACAGTCTAAATATACTCCTTAGGTTATTTTTAAATGTACAAATGTTATTTTTAAATGTATAAAGTATTGTTGACTTTGGTCACCCTGCAGTGCTATCAAATACTAGGTCTTATTCACTCTTTATAACTGTGTTTTTTGTACACATTAACCATTCCCACCATGTCCTCCACTCCCAGCTAACCTTTCCAGCCTCTGGTAACCATCCTTCTACTCTCTGTCTCCATGAGTTCAATTGTTTTAATTTTTAGCTCCCACAAATAAGTAAAAACATAAGATGTTTGTCCTTCTGTGCCTGGCTTAATCCACTTAACATCATGATCTGCAGTTTCCTCCAGGTTGTTACAAATAATAGAATCTCATTCTTTTTTATGGCTGACTAGTACTCCCTTGTGTATATGTACCATGTTTTCTTTATCCAGTCATCTGTTAACAGATATTGCTTCCAAATCTTGGCTATATTGAGTAGTGCTGCAGTAAACATGAGAGTACAGATATCTCTTCAATATATTAATTTCCTTTGGCAGGAGTATATACCCAGCAGTGGGACTGCTGGATCACATAGCAGCTCTATTTTTAGTTTTTTGAGGAACCTCCAAACTGTCCTCCATAGTGGTTGTAATAATTTACATTCCCACAAACAGTATACAAGGGTTCCCTTTTCTCCACATCTTTGACAGTATCTGTTATTGCTTGTCTTTTGGATAGAAGCCATTTTAACTGGAGTGACGTGATATCACATTGTAGTTCTGATTTGCATTTCTCTGATGATCAGTTACGTTGAACACCTTTTCATATGCACGTTTATCCAAAAGAACAGTCTATGGGATTTTTGGGTCATTTTCACTTTCAAGGAGAGGTAGCGACAAAGATTCTCTGTTTGACCAAATTTTGTTTAGGCCTCCGATCCTTCTCCTAGGTCCAGTTCCTTACAAGGGTGCATTTCCTTGTAAAGGCCAGTTTTAGCAAAGAACCTGCCAAGTCAGATTAGTCAAAGTAATATCTTATAAAATAGTCTTCAAAAGAAAGAGGATAACCAGATATAAATTGCAACATTTTGCAAGATAGCAGGGTCAACTCACCAAGAGGATATAAAAAGCCTAAATACATATGCCTCGAAAAACAGATCTTCAAAGAAAATAAAACAAAAATTAACAGAAATAAAGGGACATACAGACAAATCCATAAAGTTGGAGATGGGGACAATCCTGTTTCAAAACAAAGTGACAAAAAAAAATCCCAAAAAACATAAGTACATAGATTCGGGTTGGAAAATACAGAGTATTTGAACCACACTATCAATCATGTCAACTTAATAGATATTTATGAAACACGATATCCCACAACTTATACACTTTGCAAGTGTCGCAGGACTGTTCCTTAGTTCAGCTAAAGACGGGGTCCTTGTCCATCCCATGACCACGAAAATTCAGGCTCGCAGACTATTTGAAGGGTGAGTAAGACAGGGTTTTATTGGGTGAAAAGGAAGAAAAGGAGGAAGCAGGGACTCTCACAAGGCCGGAGTCCCTGCTACAGCACTTTCTGCCTGGCCATTCAAATCTCTAGTTGCCACAGGAAGTGAAGGGGCCAGGCTCCTCCTCCCTGCAAGTGGTGTGAACTTCCTGAGGCTCCACCTCAGTGCGCATTCCTCTCAGTGTGCAGTATTTCAAGATTTATGCAATACAGCTAAAATCACGTGAAGAGAGAAATTCATGGCTTTAAATACAGTTAAAAGAAAGACAAAATATCTAAAATCAGCGATCTAGGCTTTAAACTTTAGAGTGTAGGAAAGGAACACTGGCTAAAGTCAAAAAGAAAACAGGTCAATAAAAGAGGAAAAATAAATAACATAGAAAAAGCCAAAACTTTAGAAAAGCAAAACTTAAGAATATTTATTTGAAAAGGTCAATAAAATTGATAAGCTCTTAGACTGATCAAGGAAAAAAGAGAGAAAACATGGATTACCAAAATCAAAAATGAAAGAGAGGATATTGCCATAAATTCCATAGAGATAGTAAGGGAATATTATGAATGACTTTATTCTTAGAATTTTGATAACATAGGTAAAATGGATGATTTTATTAAAAACACAACTTGCCAACACTGCCACAAAACATAGACATCCCAAATAGCACTGTATCTGTTAAAGGAATTGAATTTATAGTTAACAACTAGCTGCCGCCACTGACCCCCTCCCCAACCTGCTCCAAAATCAACCACTTTGTCTTAACTCGGATTCTCTGGTGAATTCTACTGAATATATTTTTTTAAAACAATCTTAGATTAATTTATTTAAAAGGAGGAAGTAATACTTACAGACTTTTAAAATAATGAAGCCAGCATAATCCCAATACTAAACCCAAAGAAGCAGTTTATCGACTAATATCACTCATGACAATAGATGATGCAGGAATTCTCCTCAAAATTTTAGCAGATGGAATCTAGCTAAATATAAAAGAAAGAATGCTTCATTACATTGTGAGGTTGATACCAGGAATGCAAAGTAGGTTTGACATTTTAAGAAGAGTGTAATTAACCACATCGCTAGCAGATTAAAAGAGAAAAATACTATGATCATCTCAATAAATGCAGAGAAAGTCACTCACAATATCCAACATATATTCACAATTTAGCACACACATTCAATGATAATAGAGTAGAAATAGAAGAGCAAGTTCTTCCATTGGACAAAGAATACCTTTAAGAAATCTTCAGCTAACATAACACTTTAAGGTTAAATATTGAACACATTTTATCCTAAAATTGGAGAGAATGCCAGGAAGGATATCCCTGTTAACACTTCAAGTGAAATTTGTAGAAGATGTTCTAGCTGATCTTATAGTACAAAACAGACGAACAGGAAGATAGGTAGATAGATAATGGGTGGGTAGATTGATAACAGACATGCAAATGATAATTTATAGATAACTAGATGGATGGACAGATAGGAAGGATGGATAGATAGACAACAGATATTACCGACAGATAAAAGAAAGAGATAATAATAGGTAGATGGATAGAGGGATATGATAATAGATATGATAGATATAGATAAATAGATATGCTAAATAATAGATGGATAGGTAGACATGCTAGATAATAGATACATAGACAGATGGATAGATAGAGATAGATGATGGAACAAAGTTTGAGAAAGAAGAAATAAAATTATTCACAGGTGGCATTTTGCAGGTAGACAATTCAAAGAAATCTATAAATAAACCACTGGATCCTATAAATGAGTTCTACAAGTTCCGAGACTGCAAATTTTCCATACACAAGTAATAAACAATCACCATATGTGATTCAATTCCATTTACAATTGATTGTAAATCACTTTTGTGTACAATAGCATCAAAAGACACAATGCATCTAAAATATATTTAAGAAAAGTTGTCAAAAACATCTACTCTGAAAACTGCAAAACAGTGCCAAGCTGAATAAGAGAATCCCTAAGTAGACAAAGAAATATACCCTGCTCATGGGTTGGAAAACTCAATATTGTGAAATTGCCAGTTATTCCTAAATTGATCTATAGATTCCAAACAAATCAAATGAAACACCCAGAGTACTGTTTTGCAGATATTGGCAAGCTGAGACTAAAATTTAACGTAAGTGTAAGGGATCTGGAGTTGCCCCCCCCAAAAAAACCCTTGAAAATAAATGAAAAAATTATTCGACTTGATTTTAAATGTATTATGAAACTACAGTTATGAAGAAGACAGTGTGTTACTGGTATAAGGATAGACAGAGACTGATAGAATAGAGTCGGTAGTTCAGAAATAGACCCACTCATACTCACAAACAATTTTGACAATTGCATCACACAAATCATTGAGGAAAGCTAAGAGGCTTTAACGACTGGGCCTGGCTTCACTAGTAAAGGAAATGTGCCTCTTCATCCATATTTTGCACTGTCCCCTAAAATAATCTCAGAACAATTTGTAGACTGAAATACAAAAGACTAAAATGATAATAAAAAGTAAATAAAACTAGAAGATGGCATGGGAGAATGTCTTTGCAACTTGGGAACAGACAAAGATTTTCTGAGCAGAACATTAATCTTATAATAATAATATAAACTGGAGACATCAAAATTTAAAACTTTTCATCCAAAGTAACATTAAATAAATAAAAAGGGAAGGCATAAAGTGAGCAAATGTATTTGTAATATAAATGGCTAACAATGAACTCATAGTCATATTTTACACAAACAATATATATCAATAATAAAGGCATAAACAATTCAAAAAAAAACAAGCGTTTTAAACAGACACATATAGGAACAAAGATATAGGACTGTCCAACACCCTCATAAAATGATTCTCATTATCATTACTTACTAACAAAGTGAAAACGAAAACAACCATGGTATGCCAACATGCACCCAATAAAATAGCTGAAATTAGCAAACTGTCAACACCAAGAGTTGGAGAAGACATGAACTACTGCAGTTCTTACTGGTAAGGGTGTAAAACTGTGCAATAACTATGTAAATTGGGCAGTTTCTTTTACGACCAACAATCCACAATTCCCATCAATACACTTTTATGCAAAAAACAAGACATTCACTAAAGACTTCAGTTGAGTAATGTTTTCACATGAATAGAAACACCTACATTTATAAACTCATTGGACTGTACATTGAAGTTCAGCAAACTTTACTGTATATAATTTTACTCCAATAAAATGCACAAATCCTAGGTCAAATATCGTAAACACAAAAATTCCAAATGCTGACACTGTTTTCAGTCAAGCTCCAGCTCAGTTTTCTGTATGCAGTAGGAAGGTGAAGAGAGTTTACTCCATTTACTTAAAGATGATCAACAGTTTTCAAGGTAACATAGGAAGGATGTATGTTGATATGTGTTCACATGTATATGTCCTTTTGTGTGTATATATGCTATAAATACATATTTATGGATACAAAGAGAGACATTTCTTCATAGATGCCTGTGTAAACATTTTGGTTGATAGAACAATAAGGATATAAAAACACTTTTTTTCTTTTGAGACAGGGTATTAGTCTGTGGCCCAGACTAGAGTGCAGTGACCCGATGAGATCATAGTTCCCTGCAGCCTCAACCTCCTGGGCTCAAGCGATTCTCCCACCTCAGCCTCCCGAGTATCTGGGACTATAGGTGCGCCACCAGGTCTAGCTAATTTTTTTATTTTTATTTTTTAAAGAGAGGGTTCTCCCTATATTGCCCAGGCTGGTTTTGAACTGGTGGGCTCAAGGGATCCTCCTGCCTTGGCCTCCCAAAGTGCTATGATTACACATGTGAGCCAGCGTCCCCGGCCAAAAACATGGTTTAATCTGCCACTATTCAGACCTTTGTGTGGATAATTCAAACTATCTCTATTAGTTATAAACATACATTTCAGAGACAATTCTGTCTCTACATATTTGGAGGCAGCTTTAGTTTACTTGGCTGGCTAAGTCATTATCAGAAGATGACTTCTATCATATAATCCATAAAGATTTCTATTTTATAGAGATTTCTATTTTACTGCCCTAAAATTCCCTTCTCAGTAGGTTGCAGTAATAAGACAATTGATGTCCTGCTCCTTGCTTAATAAGAATCTGAAAAATTAAAACAATCAAACAATAAGAATCTGAAATGGAAAACGAAAGAAAATATATTATGTCTACACACACACACACACACGCACACTCACCCAACGTTGTGTAGTGAACTCCTCATTAGAGACTTGTTTTTCAAAACATCAGCTTCTATGTTCAAGTAAAGTCATGCTGAGATGAATGCAATTTATAAAACTTATTTTCCAAACTTAAGTGAGGAAGGCTTAGGTAAGAATCTAGAATAAGTCATGCACCGAACATTGATTATTTCAAGAATGGATTCTCAGAATGACTTTGGCAACATTGGTCCCAGATCTGGAAACTACTTGATGATTATTTGCCTAACCTTTGTACAGAAAGAATACATGGCTTAGAGAAGTAACTGGGAATTATCTAAGCAGTAAAAACTATTGTCTACATGTTCTCCTGCCTCAATTATTCCTAGAATCTAAACTTAAAACAAGGCAACTCATTTATGCGTAAACTTTATTTCAACATGAAGATCTAAACAGAGATCATTTTCTTTATCCATTCATCTGTTGATGGACACTTAGGTTACTTCCAAATCTTAGCTGTAATATTATAAACAGTGCTGTGACAAACAGAGGAGTGCAGGTATCTCTCTGATATACTCATTTCCTAGGTGAAATAAGCCAGACAGAAAGACAAACAACGCATGTTCTCACTTATCCATTGGGAGCTAAAAATCAAAGCAACTGAACACATAGACATAGAGAGTAGAAGGATGGTTACCAGAGGCTGGGAAGGGTAATGGGGGACTGGTGGTAGGGAGGTGGGAATGATCATTGGGTACCCAAAAAAAGAATAAATAAGACCTACTATTTGACAGCACAACAGGGTGACTATGTCAATAATAGCTTAATTGTACATTTTAAAATAGCTTAAAGAGTGTAATTGGATTGTAACTCAAAGGATAAATGCTTGAGGGGATGGAACCCCATTCTCCATGATGTGATTATTACACATTGCATGCCTGTATCCAAACATCTCATGTACCCCATCAATATATATACCTACTATGTATCCACAAAAATTAAATATTTAAAATGATGTTAAAAAATAGGAAGGAAAACAAAAATAAAAATAAACAGATTATTGATCTGCTATGGTGAAAGGTACATCATCCTATATAATGCATATGTTAAATCTAAAGCTAGTTATCACTATCCCTCCATCACTTAAAGCAAAGAAAAAAAAAGGGACACAAAACTAGAAATGTCAAGACTCCATATTTTTAATAAAATAAAATACTTAAGGGAAGTTAGGTACCTGAAATATCTACGGATGTGTAGACTCCTTGAAATACTACTCATCACTCATGGTTTTAGCAATATACGAAACTCTCAAAAAAAAATCCAGTGTTTTCTAACATGAAGATGTTTAACACAAATGCTGCCTTTTCTAACTGTTGTTCAGAGATATTAATAAATGTGTGATTCCTGAAACAAGTATCTTTTTAAAAGTCCTATCTAATGTAGTAGCTAATTTAAAGCTCTGAGTCAATGTTACATTGCTTTAAAGTTTATTTTATATATATATGAATGATAGCATTTTATAAATAAGTTTTGCACAGGGGAAGAAACTACCACATTCTATGTTACAGTTTCCAGACTCATCCACTGGTATTCTCAGTTAGGGTAAATATGGTGCCAGGGAAGGTGGATGTTAGTTGGGATATGTGGTCCAAATACAAAAAGTCCCATTTCAGTTCAAAGAGAGCAGATAATTATCCATCCAAAGCAATAGTAGAGGGGACCAATATGCACTTTTATTTACATACATAAATTCAGGTAATATTTTAAAAATAATAATTTCATATTTGTGTTTACACATATGAAAACTTTTCATTGAAAGCACCGGTAATGAAGAGACCAACTCAAAAACAGGAATCAACGTTTTGAATGGACACTTATAGGAGCAGTGATATATGAATGTCCTTATGTCATTATTGCTAAGTAGCAACCTGTTTCTATTGAATTTCCAGAAACACAGTTGTATCCAGTATTCAGTTTTTTAGAGTAAACATAGAAATGGTTTTTCACTGAAATAGGCAGTAATAGGATGGAATACCTGTGGCTGCCACTCTTTTTCTTTTCTTTAAAGTGCTTATGATTTATACAGCAAAGCCTTGTTCTATGAATTGTAATATATTTAGTTTCTCAGATCACCAAATATTTAAACTGCAGACCTTACCTGTTTATCAAGTTGTGGGGATATAAGAGATTTATTACTTATCCAAAAGCATGGAGCTGAGCCCTTTGTGTAGACCGAATTAATCTGATTTTTAACTGATGGATCAATTACAACATAATTTTTCCAGGCACCTCCATTATGCATTGTCTTGAAAGTTGGGACTAATATCCAAGAGTATTTTATGGACAGTGTCTTTATCTTATCACTAAAATTTAAACAAATAAGTATTTAAATTTGAAACATTTTTCTAGATATTTTGTCCCAAAATATCTGTTTGGAGAAAAAAATATGTTGGGGGAGGGCCAGAAAAGAACACTGATAACTTGTAGCACAATACTATCTCTTCTGTTTAAATAAGGAAGTTAACTTGTTTTGTTTTGTAAATGGCAGGTTGGGATGATTACAGCAGGGAAATGAATTTGTGGATTACAGAGTCTCTTTAAACAAATCCATTGGATTTCTGAGTTTTCTTTGCCTGCACATTTACTGACTTTTTACCATGCACAAGTCCATCCTAAGAAACTGTATTGGACAGAGAAATGTACCCATCCAGTTACAATGGGCATGTGGTTTACAATTGTATGTTTTACTAAGGAACAGATCAGATAAGCATATTATACATAACTATGGGCTGTGTAGATGTTCTTTGAAATGTTTACAACTGTGCATCCCAGGTATTCTGGCTTTAGTGCAAGTAGTTTAATTACATGGTTTCAAGAAACAATGAAAGAAGAGGTACTGAAAGAGAAAATGAAAGTCTATTCAAAGATGCCATATGCAAGGATGAAGAGAAAGGGGAACCACCCTACACAGTTGGTGGGAATGTAAGTTAATACACTATTAGTATAAAGTTTCCTCCAAAAGATACAAATAGAGCTATTATACAATCCAGCAATTCCACAGCTGGGTATACCTACAAAAGAAATGAAGCCAATATTGGAGGGATGACTGCACTCTCATGTATATCACACTATTCATAATAGTCAAGATATAGAACCACCTAAGTGTCTGTTGATGGATGAAGAGATAAAGAAAATGTGCATATCCACCATGGAATATTATTCAGTCATGTGAAAAATGAGATCTTGTCATGTTCAGCAACATTGATGGAATTGGAGGTCATTCATGAAATAAGCCAGGTACAGAGTGACAAATACTGCATGACCTCATTCATCTGTAGGAGCTAAACAGGTGGATCTCATGGAGGTAGAGAGTAGAATAATAGGTACCAGAGGATGAGAAGGGTTTTTGTGTAGGGAGATGAAGAAAGATTAGCTAATGTCTACAAAGATGCACTTAGATAGAAGGAATAAGTTCTAGTGTTCAATAGCACAGTACGGTGACTACAGTTAATAATGTATCGTATATTTCAAAATAACTAGAAGAATTGGAAGGTTCTCAAAAGATAAATGAGATGGTAGATATGTGAATTACCCTGATTTAATCATGAAACATTGAAAGCATGGGTATTAGTTCATTTTCACGCTGCTATAAAGATACTACCTGAGACTAGGTAATTTATAAAGGGAAGAGATTTAATTGACTCACAGTTCTGCATGGCTGGGGAGGCCTCAGGAAACTTACAATCATGGTGGCAAGCAAAGTGGAAGCAGGCACCTTCTTCACAAGATGGCAGGAGGGAGAGAGAGAAGCAGGAAGTGCCAAACACCAATCAGGTATCACGAGAACTCACTCACTATCACGAGAATAGCAAGGGGTAAATTCACCCCCAGATCCAATCACCTCCTATCAGGTCCCTCTCCCAACACCCGAGGATTTCAATTCAAGATGAGATTTGGGTGGGGACACAGAACCAAATCATATCAGTATGTATCAAAATCTCATATGTATCCCATAAACATGTACAACTATTCTGCATCAATTGAAAACATGAAATTTACTTCCCAACAAATATTTATTTCAAATAAAAAAGCAACAAGAACCCCTCCCCCACCCACACACACAAAGATGCCTTATGGATGTAGTTCACCACTCAGTGGTCAAATGGTGTTTGCATCTATGAGGCATTTTGAGGCACCTTGTGAAGTATATATCAGAACTGTCTACTCCCAGAACACATGGAGGATCTGGTATCCACTTATCCTTTGGTCTCTGGCCCTCATTCATCAGGAGTCACCTCTCAGAGGAAACTCTTCCTAGAAGGAAGTAAGAAGTTCAAGGTCAGCTACTGTAAGGCACAGCTGCATAAAACGAGTAAAAACCTACATGGATGAACCATCTCAACAGTAATAAATGGGCAAAGGCTGTGGAGAGCACCTAAAACTGTTCATAAATACATGTATGCCCTCACTTCTTCCTCCATAATTCACTTACATTCAACAAATGTTTACTGAATGTTTACTATGTGAAAAGGTCCATGTCTCTCTCTCTCTCTCTCTCTGTCTCTCTTTCTCTCTCTCTGTCCCTTTAATCTCAAGCAACATTATCAATCTCGTAAAAACCACAAGTTCTTCCTGGAAAAATACAATGCATATGAACTTTTGTTCATAATCCTTGAAGGTGGATTAGAGCTCCTGGAAAACTATCTAGTTCACAAGTAAAAGTCCAGCTATACAGCACCATGCTGAGCACTTGAGAGGTATTAATAGGATGAGTAAAACCTTAATCGTGTCACTGAGAATGCTTTAATTGATGGAATAGAGCCATAAGCATGTACCAATGTTGTAAGAGAGATTGAAAACCTGTGCTAGAACTGTGGATACATTTCTAGGGAAGCCACAGAAAAAGAGCGCGTGATTATTTCTAATTGGGGCAACATGGGTAGTTGTCCCATACAACTACAAAATAACACATGACGGGATCTCATTCTTTTTTATGGCTTAGTAATATTCCATTGTGGATATGCACATTTTCTTTATCCATCATCCACTGATGGACACTTAGGTTATTCTATAACTTAACTATTATGAACAGTGTTGTAATATACATGAGAGTGCAGTCATCCTAAAAAGAGAGCATTTTCTTGTGATGAAACAAGAAGCACGTTAATAACAGTCTCTGCCTTGCTGAGGAAATATGAAAGCAAACCTGTTGTGTGTGAGTGCATGCATGCTTGTGCATGTATGTGTATTGTGCATGTATGTAGGGAACACATGTGTGCAAGTGTTATGTATATGCAGGCACACGTGTGTGTTACCATATGGAATAGGAAATTTTTAAATTCAAATACATGTATAATGGGGCATAACTGATTAATTGATTGATCTCATTAATTAATCTAATTAATAAATTATATTGCAGATGGACCCCCAAGTTCCTCCTGATGTTCTGAGTACATGCATCGGTTTTCAAAATGTTACTTTTTCTACTTTAGGAAAACTATACTGAGATTTGGTCCAACAATAAAAATCCCCTTTGAAGCCAGTAGAGAGACTGCTCACCCTCAATGGTTGAGGTTCCAGAGAAGAGCAGCAAAGCCCATAAATAGCAAACTTACTAAACAAATGCTAGGAGTACTGCAAAGAGCTCCTTGAAGTCTTCAAGGACATGACTCGGTATTCATAAAAATACTATGGAATTTACACTTCAGGGAGTTGTTAGTCCAAGAGCTGGTTGAAGATAAGAATGCAAAGATTATTAAGTTCCAGATTTTAAAAAATACATTTTAAAATAGATTCGTAATGGGTAGCCAAAAGGATTAGGGAAAATTGAGGGTAACATTAGCAGAGGCCCATGTGCTTGATCTCAGGAAAATATCTACCTAGATGTACCAAGGATTTGATTCAATTGTAGTATTTATATCTCAGACTAATCAGGAATTCATTCACGAGGCAATTCACAAATAAGTGTATGAGTATAAAATTTAACATGTTAAGAAACTTCAAGGAAATAGAGTGGGAAATACTTTATTTATTCAACAAGGATTTATAAGGCATTTAAAAAATGCCAGGCCCTATGTTCCTGGGCCCACAGTGCTAAAATGGATTGAAAATGATAGACAATTATTATATAAAAAACAAACATGATAAATAATAGAAATGATGGGACTCATTGCCATCTTGAATGGCAAGTTTTTTGAGATGCAGTTTCATTATGTCATACAGGTTGCTGTCAAACTCCTGGCCTCAGTGATAATCCTGAACCATTTATCTATCTATCACATCTATCTATCTCTCTCTATTTATCTATCTATTCATTCTATCTATCAATCTATCTATCTGTTATATACCTCTATTATCTACTTACTATCTATCTTGATCATCATCTGTTTAACTATCCATATATCTATCATCTCTCTACCTACCTTTCCATCCATCATCTATCTGTTATCTGTCTATCTCAATATCTACTATATATCTATCATCTACTACGTATCTGTCTCAATATCCACCATGTCTATCTTTCATCTATCATCTATTTCTATATGTATCCATCATCTATCTATCACCTATCAATCATCTATTATCTATCATCTATTTATCTAGCATATCAATTTTTCTATCATATCTATCATCTAAATATCATATGTCCATCATATCTATTATCTATCATCTGTCATCTCTACATATCTATCATATATATATCTATCATCTATCTATTAATCTATAATATTTATCTCTTTATCATATCATTCATCTATCCATCGTATCTATCTATTATCTATCTATCTATCTATCTACCTACCTACCTACCTAGTATCTGTCTGTCTATCGATCTAACTTCCTGTCTTTCTATCCTATCTAGCCTATTCAGTCTTGGTTTCTTATTTGAAACAAAGACAAGTAGGCACACTTCCCTTCGTCTATTAGCCTGTTCAAACCTCCAATTATTTAACTGTTCTTTAATTTCTGTGGAGCTTGTACTAGGCAAGAGAACTGAAAGCATCCAATAGACTCTCTAGCTCCTCAGGGCACTAACAGTCCAGTGTACAAATGAGAAAGACTCAATGAAACAGAGATAAAATGTCCTGCAGTGCACTGAGGGCTTTTTATCACTTTGCCAGTTGTCTAGAAATTTTCTATGGTAGGGAGAAGCCAAGTGAGTAAAATAGCATTGAAGAGGAAGAGGAATAAGAGAAGAAAAAGCACGGGAAGCAAGATAAGAAAGAAAAGGTAAAGACAAAGATAAGGAAAAGAATAATACTGACAAACTAGCACTGCTGGAGTCTCTGATATAGCCCAGATGTTGGGCTTAACATTGGTTTCATCCACATCACCACAACAGTCACTGACAGGGCTGTGTGAGGAATCTATTACTCCCAGTTCACTGATAAGGAAACTGAGGGTGAGAGAGACTCATTAAATTGTCCAATGTCTTGCTAAGTGGAAGAACCTGCAGTGGGGTTTGAATGCTCTGCTGTGAGGTTTAAAAAAAAAAAAAAAAAAAAAAAAAAAAAAAAAAAAAAAAAAAAAAAACAAAAAACTATCGGCATTGGATAAACAGGACAAGCTTGGTGTTGGAGAAACAGGATTCATGCCCCTGGATCGGTCACATGAGCTTCCCCAGAAGGCAGTTGTGCTTTGCTGGGCCTGACCCTGAAATCAGTCTGTGTAACAGAGATGGCTAGAGTGAGTCCCTGTGTCTTACATGGGTGTGCTTTTCTTTCTTAGGTTACGGTAGTGGTCAGTTACTGATGTTAAGCCTTTTACTTGAGAGAGGTGGAAATTTAGCAATCAATTAAAAAGGAAATTCTGAAGATTCATGTCTTCAAAAGCATCAAGATCTTTACTTTTTTTAATTTAAGAAAGGATAGATAATTCAACCTTTTTTTCTTTGCTTGTTTTTAAGACACAATCTCACTCCATCACCCAGGCTGGAGTGCAGTGGAGCTCACTGCAGCCTCAAGCTTCTGGGATCAAGTGATCCTCCTACCTCAACCTCCTTAGTAGATGAGACTAGAGGTGTATGCTACCACATCTGGCTATTTTTTCAGTTTTTATAGAGACGAAGTCTCACCATGTTGCCCAGGCTGGTCTGGAACTCCTGACTTCAAGTGATGCTCCCACCTCAGCTTCCCAAAACTCTGGGATTACAGCCATGCGCCACCACACCTGGCCCCATTTTAAAAAATAATTATTTCACTTAACTTTAGCACTAGGGCTCCCAGGAGGAGATGGTTAGTAATTTATAAAACAAGAGTCTCCCAAGATACAATAACTTGTTTATGACTGAAATTATGATATAAAATACAGATAGTGTGAGTGAAAATAAATAAATACATTTATTTTCATTTCAGTAATAAAAATAATGGTTGAATGAGTAATTATGTACAATATCCTTTATAGGCCACCTTTATTATTCTTTAAGATGCAAAAACATCATCCTATTTGTATGTGTATTTGTTATTTCCCTACATGATCTTGTTAAAATTGGAAATGAGTCAAAGAATATGAATATTCTTTGCATCTTCATATTCTTTGCATAAAGCATATGAAGATTGTTAAGAGATTGCACATGCCTTCCTTCAGCAAGTATGCATGGTTAATTGTATTAGGAGCTATGAATTGAGTACAAAATAATATCAATGAAGAAATAGAGTCCCTGCTGTCATAGAGACTATGAATCAGTAGAAGAGTAGAGAAAACATACAAAATTATTATATATATTATATACCTATACCTTGTGCTAAGTGCTCTGAAGGTAAAATACTGGGTGAGAGAATACAGGAATAATGGAAACCTATCTGCAGAAGTTACATGAATCTGAGACATCAGAGGGAGACACCACCAAGGGAACCCCAAGAAAGAAGTGTAGGGCTCTAGACCAACATCCTACGGAGGGAACAAACTTGGCTTTGCCCAGAAATTTAAAGACTGGTGTGTCTGAATCCAAGAAAATCTAAGGGAGCAAGGAAGGGGCGGAGGGAGCTGCCCGTGGGAGCCAGGTTAGATGGGACATTGTCAGTCATAGTCACCATCTTTAGAACTTCAAATACAATGAGACGTGGAGAAAGGCAAGGCCAAGTTTTTGATGTAAAGAGCATCATTGGGTGCTCTCTAGAGCACAAATTAAAAGACGACTAAATGAAATCGTGCGAGTCCAGTCTATGACCCTAGCCTACTTTCACATGATGACTTCTTATGGCAGAGAGAAAAAAAAAATCACACTGAGTTTTGTGGTTTCCCCACAGATACAGTCAGAAAAGCCCCTGGGATGGTGCCACATAGATAGATAGATAGATAGATAGATAGATAGATAGATAGAAGGTAGATAAACAGATAGATAAATGATAGGTAGATAGATGGATGGATAAATAGATGATAGGTAGATAGATATAGATTAATACATGATAGATAATAAATAGACACATATAGATAGATTGATAGATGATAGATGAATAGATAATAGATGGCTGATAGGTGATAGGTAGATAGATGATAGATAATAAATGAATGATAGGTAGATAGATGATAGGTAGATGGATGGATAGATAGATGATAGATATAGATGGATAGATATATTGATTGATTGATAGATGATAAATAGATAATAGATTGGTGATAGGTAGATCAATAGAGATAGAATAGATAGATGATAGCTAGATAGCTAGATGATAGACAAAATAGAGAGATAAATAGATATATTATAGATAGGTAGATAGATGATAGACAGACGATAGGTAGGTAGATAGATAGATAGATAGATAGATAGATGATAGATAGATACAAATATAGATACATAGATGATAGAATAGTAAATGGTTCCTAGCTAGTTATAATAGATGATAGACGAGATAGAGAGATGATAGATAGATAGATAGATAGATAGATAGATAATAGGTAGATAGATGACAGATAAATGATAGGGAGATAACTAGATGATAGGTAGGTAGACAGATGACAGACAGATGATAGGTAGATAGCTAGATAATACATAGGTAGGTAGATTAGCAGAAAGACAGACAGATAAATGATGGATAGATAGATGATAGATTAGATAGATGGAGAGATAGATGGAATAGATGTATGGATGGATTGATAGATACATTGAGAGACAGACTAGAAAATTTTGGCAGAAGGATTGAATGGATTTTTTAAAAAAAAAACACAATATGCTGTGTATCAGGACTAGCTTGGTCTAACACATAACAAAAACCCAAGAGTGAGCAGCTTGAGGAATTAATGAGATTATGTTGTTGCTGTGTTCTCTACACAATAAACAGTTCAGAGGCATTATGGGTTGTGTGATGTCACCCCAAAATTCATGTGCACTTGGAATCTGGAGAGAAGCGTCTATGTGGAGAATCACCACCCTCTGAATTATGCTCAAACATTCACTCTACTAATATATATCATTTCTGGAGATACGTTGTGTGTGTGTGTGTGTATATATATACACACACACGTGTATTGAGTGTATATATACATAGTTATATATGTATTAATATATACAATTATATATAAATAAATGACAGTTGGCCAACATAGTTGTTAGGAACATTGACCTCTTGTGCACTCAAAAATCCATGTACAACATTCAGCTCCCCAAAGCTTAACTATTAATAGCCTACTCTTGACTCAAAGCCTTACTAATGACATATACAGCAGATTAACTCATATTTTGTATGCAATATGCATTATATACTATATATACCATATTCTTACAATAAAGTAAGCTAGCAAAAATAAAATGATAAAGAAAATTATAAGGAAGACAAAATATATTTACTATTTATTCAGTGGAAGTGGATCCTCATAAAGGTTTTCACCTCTGTTGAGGAGGCTGAGGAGGAGGAGGAGGAGGAAGAGGAGGCGTTGGTCTTGCTGTCTAAGGGGTGGCAGAGGTAGAAGGAAATCTACGCATAAGTGAGCGCATGCCATTCAAATTCATGTTGTTCGAGGGTCAACTATCTGTCTATCTATCTATTGCATTATAATTGATGAGTTGTACTGTAAATTAATACTTCCCTAGAGTTCTTTCTGTATACCGGGTAAAAATGGAGAAGTGAGAAAAATGAAACAATGAAAATACACATGCCAAATGGTTCACACCTTTCATTCTATGTTGATGTAATTATAAGTGATTTGTGGTTTTTATAATCTCCTGTTTTCCTTTAAAAATGTTTAGGCAAAAAGTCAGTTCCTTTTGAAACATACAATGTTACTTACAAAAATGATGAATACATAAGTGTAAATCTTTTAGATAAAAAATATTAATTCTTAAATAAAATTTTAATTGGCCCTCATTGCACTCCCCAAAAGTCATGTCAGTGAAAGAGCTTGACTTTCTTTTCTTGACACTGAGAAGGTAAGGAGAAATGATATTTTCTTAAAGCCTGTGGAATGAAGTAAATAAGCTGAAATGATGTATTTGCCTCCATAACATTCTTACCAAGAAACACCGGCTTTAGCACAAACTCTTTACAGTTGGAGGATAGAATAATGCAATTTGAAAGCCTACATAAATCAATATAATGTGAGACTCAAAACTAAGAAAAAGCTCTGAAAAGGAATGCTTGCTCCTAGGGCACAGAGGATATTGATTAAAGAAAAGTTTTGAGGGATTACTGAAGTGGCTTCATTACTTAAGTCTACTCCTCGAAAGAGAAATTGATTACATATAAAAGACACAGGTGTGTAATTCTGGTGCCTTAAAAGGAGTTCCCCAATTCTTTGAGTCTCTTGTTATATCCAAGAGGTGTGAGGAATTCCTTCAAGAACTCAGTAGAGAGCTGTTTTAAAAATGCAGATAACCTTGAATCTGTTTCTGATTTAAGCAAATTATTGAGTGCATGATCAATAAATCTACTCCAGCGTTGGTCTCAAGAGTAATGCAAAGATGAGTTCCCCTACAGACTTACTGTTGTTGACATTTTGGTGCCTTACATAGCATCCTCCCCTCTTTTCTCCTTCCTAACAGAACCCCAATTTTATACATTGATTAAGCACAAGTGCTTCATATAAGTGGAATCCATTCCTATCCAGAGGCAGGATGGAGGGGAAGAGAGATTCGGATTTGTCCAAGCCAGTTATGGCAATGCTGCCGTTATTTGATTTAAAAATGGGATTGGGAGTAAATTCTGTCCAAAAATATGAGACAAAAGGGCTGCTGGAGTGATGCTATGAAATATTTCCATACTCCTAAGGAAGAGACACCTTTATCATTTCTGTCTGGAGTATGACAGAGAAAGTTTGTGCTACCCCATTTGTGGCTACCATCTTGGTAAGACACATCTGGAAATCAACATCCAAGAGGTCAGAGGGGAGGGTCAGAAAGAACTGCCAACATTACAGACATCGTTGAGCCTGAGGTGCTTCCATGCATGGGAGCATTCAGATTTTAAATTATTGATGGTAATTTGAATTGGAGTTTCTGAGCCTGGCAGCTGAAAGGGACTCAAGTCTTCCTCATGCCCATTGATATTTCAAGGGTCTATGATTTTATTCACTCTCTCACATGGCTCGCTAAGAATAATAAATACAAGATGATGAGAGAAAGTAGAGTAGTGCCTCAAACACAGGTTTGTTGAAGAAATCATTAAAGAAATAAGTTTAAGGTTATTATCTTTAGAATGACCTTTAGCTTCTGATCTTTAGCTTCTGGGACGGACTCTAGGCTGGCATCTGGAATACTGATGTTCAGAATAGTTCCTAAATTACTGAGTGATAAAGTTGTATCAGCCTGCCTAGACTGTTTCTAGAAAAACGTGCTTTCTTTCAGAAAACACAGACTTTGGGTGATTGTAGCTGATAACCCAGACAGAGAGAACCTGAGTGAACAGCTCCCAATAAAAACCCTGGACTTTGAGTCTTAACCAGGCTTCCTTTGAGCAAAACATGACACACATACGCTATTGCATTTAACTGCTAGACAAAAGGGTAATCGAACCCTACAGATAAAAACATAACCTCAGAACACTGGAGAGTCAAGACTTCTATACTTGCTAAGCTGTAGCCCCCCAAAGGTGATGTCACTGGGGACCACATGAAGAGAAAGAACTCCCACCCATCCTCAGCAATTAAGGGGGTTCTCCTGTCTCTCCACTGGGGTGGTGTCAAGGGAGGTTGAAGGGGGAGGCAGGACCTTCAGCACCAGGCAGAAGGAACCATGTCACTCCCATCGTTGATGTGAGTGGAAGTCTAGTGGGGAGTGGGGCCCACCAGCCCTAAGCACCAGTAACAAGTGGCTCCATCTCCCTCATTCAATGGAGCCTAAGGAGGGAACATGCATATCTACACCCACCTGCAGGTAACTGGACAGTGTCCTCACGCCCCCTGTTGTAGTCTCAAAAGAAGTCAGCTGAAGCTGAAGGGTTAAATAAGACGCTGAGTCTCATAGCATTGTACCCAAAACATTCAGGTTTTGATCGAAAATTGCTTGTTATACCAAGAATCAGGAAAGTATCAAAATAATAACAGCAAAACAACCCATAGATGCCAACACCAAGGTGCCAGAGATATTAGGAATTGGGTCGAGGGAATACAGGGGTTCTCTAAATAGAGAGAGATAATTTCTTTTAATCTCTTACAATCATATGTGACTCTGAATCTATCTCAAAATAAAACGCAATAAGCATAAACATACATTGAAAACATAACTAAAATAAAAGTATTTAATTACTTTTCAAGTATAGGGAATTATTTTCATAAGACTATGATAAACACAATAATTTCTTATAATTGCACATGGCTCTACAACTATTAATAAAATATTTACAAAATAAAATACACTATAAAGATTACAAAAAGTGTTTAATTACTTTTAAAGTATAATAAATTTTTTCAAAAAATAAAACTATTTGTATAAGATTATTATAAATATGTGTGTGCTGTATATACTAATTACAAATTATTTTTTTCTATTTTTCTGAAAAGCTAACCATATGACCTCTCCTTCAACTGATGTAAGCAACAAAAAATTCACTGTGTTACCATTATAACCTCTTAAAATTATAATTTTAGCATGTTGTAGAAAACATGTATTATATTTTTCTTCAAGAGTTGGATTTTAAAACTTAGAAGCAACTCTTAATCTCTTCTCTTCACTGACTCCTAGTTGCATATTAAGCATATAAATGATTCCAACACATATTTAAATATAATAAATTTTAGATCTATCTCAAAATTTAGAAATGACTTTATAGATACGTCAAATTAAAATTCTAAAATTACTTGCAGTAGTAGTTACAAATGTGCGGTTTGACTTAATAATCATCTTACCATAATATACTTACTTGGAACATTAAAGCTTTGGGTTTAGTTCATTTTCTATGTTTCATCTTAGTTACTTGAATATACTCTTTGTAGAAATATGGACTCCTAGAAGTAAGAGCTATTAACCAACTTACAATAATAATAATAAATTTTCTCTCACAAATATTAATCTGATTTCCTGTCTTATGTGCAAAGGACTATGCCTAAGGTTCTAAGAGCACAAAAAAGTAACAAAAACACAGTCTGTTCTTGCACTCCAAGTGTTTACATTAAACACAAACAAATTCTCAAGGTAAAAGAAGATAAATGAGAAAAATTCAAAATTTGGAGGTAGCATTCAAGATCTACGAGACCCCAAAGATCACACACACACTCACACGCACACACTGTGTGAGTTTTCAGGCTGCCACAACAAAACATCACATACAGGGTGGCTAAAAACAACAGAAATTAATTCTCTTCCAGTTCTGGAGACCAGGAGTCTAAGATCAAGAGGTCTCAGTGCCATGCTCCCTCCAGAGGCTCTAGGAGAGGATTTTTCCTGCGTCTCCCAGCTCCCAGTGGTTTCAGGAATCCCTGGGCTTGTGGCCGCATTACTCCAGTCTCTGCCTTCGTCTCCACATGGCTGTTTTCTTTCTTTATGTCCAAACTTTCCCCTTCTTATAAGTCATGTTGAATTAGAGTCTAGCCCTGGTGACCTCATCTTAACTTGAATACCTCCATAAAGACCCTTTTTTTCAAAAAACGTCACATTCGGAGGCACCAGGGGTTAAGACTTCAACACATCTATTTGCAGGACACAATTCAACTCAACACACACACACACACTTCACAGTTGAAGAATGTAGTGTTCCAGGGAGAAGTTAGGAGTAGGTGGATTTGATCACAGCTTCGTGGAAGAATCAGTGTTGCTAATTATTTAAATTTAGGACAATGACATCACCTACAAGTTCCTATAATTAAGCAATTAACAGTCCTAGTTAGCAACTGTTAGAAATCTTTTGACAGTGGAGACACTTATGATTTCATGCCTGTGTGTTCTCTATGTGTTTCAAGGTCACTGAGAGTAGAGTTGAATAAATAGACCCTTTGACAGATAACTCACTGGTGTGATGTACTCTATTCTTTAGAAAAAAGATTAAATTGGTTTTACCACAATGAAAATTTTGCTGTCTAATTATTTCCAAAATGTATTTGCTTTAGGATATGCTCTTCTTCTTCATATGAAAAAAAATGCCAAATCCAAGGCAGTGTCTAGCATAAGAGGAGACTCATGGTAGAAACTCAAGGGTGTGCAGGATCAATAGAAAGAAAACAGAGCTGATTGCCCTCTAAAGAAGAATTTATGCTGCCAGGAGACAGGTAGCTCAGACAGCAGATCTTGAGAGAAACTGAGTAATGATCTGCTAACTTTGATGAAACGTAAATACAGAGAAAGCAAAATGCATCTGGAGAGAAGAAATCTGCTCAATGAGACAAAGGCCCTGGGTAGACAAAGAGGAAAGAACAAAAATAGACCAATGTTTAAATATTAAACATGCACCCTGAATTCTGAGATGTGTGTGTATTAGTTTGTTCTCACATTGCTATAAAGAAATACCTGAGACTGTGTAATTTATAAAGGAAAGAGGTTTAATTGACTCACAGATCTGCCTGGCTGGGGAGGCCTCAGGAAATTTACAATCATGGAGGAAGGTGAAGCAGAAGCAAGGATCTTCTTCACATGGCAGCAGGAGAGAGAAGTGCAAGCAGGGGAAATGCCAGATGCTTATAAAACCATCAGACCCCATGAGAACTCACTCACTATCACGAAAACAGCATGGGGAAAACCAACCCCATGATCCAATCACCTTCCTCCCTCGACACGTGGGGATTGTAGGTCCCTTTTTCAACACGTGGGAATTACAATTCAAGATGAGATTTGGGTGGGGACACGGAGCCAAACCATACCACCAAGTGAGGGACAGTTCTTCCTCCAGCTTTTCTCAGCCTCTGAAAGTTTAACTTCCTCAGGCAGGGCCGCTCGTGAGCCTACATTCTCTGCTACATGTCTGAGAATCCCTGGAAGTACTGCCAAAATGTATTAGATAAATGCATAACCACCCCGGTGTTTGCAAGAACCTATTAAGAAAGTGTTGCAGCTTGAACTGTGCAACTCCAACAGATATGTCCAAGTCCTAACCCCCAATACCTGTGAATGTAAACTTACTTGGAAATAGGGTCTGTGCAGATGTCATTAAAGATGAGGTTCCACTGGAGTAGGGTGGCTCCCTGATCCAATATGACTGGTGTCCCTATAAAAATGTAAACACTTGCATGCACGCAGGAAAAACATCATAAGACGGAGGCAGAGATAGGCCTAGTGTGTCTACCAGCTAAAGAACACCAACTGCCACCAACCACATAAAAATAGGATAGGGGTATTAAATGGATTCTCCTGGAGTTTACAGAAGAAGCCAACAATGCTGGCACTTTGATTTCAGACTTCTGGACCCCAGAATTATGAGAGAATGCATTTTTCGTACTCCTGACACCCAGTCCGTGGTACTTTATAATTCTGACAAATGAATTTAAAGTTATGACCAACCCTTCACCAACATATCAAGAATTAACTTGAAAGCCATGGCTGATGTTCCTCTCCTCACTCCCCCAGTCTGTGCAAGCCAAAGACGATCTCTACACACCTGCACCAGCCATAGATTTAATTTTCTCTTCCTTCCAAAATAAGCAATACAAAGAACAAAAGGGCAACTGCTGAATTGGAGTGGGGTGGAATGGAAACGGCAACTCCCAGATTCCCACTCTCTGACAAAATAGGAGCAAGTATGAAAATAAAGCCCTCTTAGAGCCAACATCCTCTAGAGAAGTTTGCATGTGGTGAGCAAATCATCTCCTTTGGTTCAATATTTGTTAGGTCATTTAAGACGAAGGCCAGGACTGGAAAGCACTGGAGAGGGTAACCTGTAAGCTAGTGAAAGGCTGGCTGTGTTTATCTTCACTCACACAAAATTTCAATGCAGAGGGCTCTCAAGAGGCAGCTTTCTCCATACGGATTTGTTGACTCGGGATTATTCTGCCACTTAAATGGGTGTTCCTACTATTTGATTGGCTGGATGAGTTCTCTTCACCATATTATTAAAATGTGGCAATGGTCTTCAAGTCAATTATGCTCTGTCAAATTCTCCACACTAACACTGAAATGAACATTGAAAAAATGCAGAAGAGGTACTCTCAAGGCAAACTTCTCAGGATAGAGCATTGTCAATCTCCGTCTCTCTTTTCTCTCTCTTTCTCTCTCTCTCTCTCTATACGTGTGTGTGTGTGTGTACACGTGCATGTGTGTGTGTGTATCCAAACATATTTGTAAGTACAAATAGATGATTATCTCTCTGTCTCTCTCTCTCTCTGTGTATAAACACATTTGTAAGTATAAATCGAGAAGATCTCTCCCTCTCCGTCTCTCTCCCTGTGTAAACATATTTGTCAGTATAAATAGATGAGAATCTCTCTTTTTCTTTTTCTCTCTCTCTGTGTAAACATATCTGTAAACATGAGTAGATGAAAATCTCTCTGTCTCTTTCTGTGTAAATGTATTTGTGAGTATAAATAGATAATAATCTCTCTCTGTCTCTCTGTGTAAACATAGCTGTAAGTATAAATAGATGAAAATCTCCCTGTGTGTCTCTCTGTGTGTGCAAACACTTTTAAGTGTAAATAGACGAAGATCTCTCTCTCTGTCTCTCTGTGTGTGGGGGGGGGTAAACATATTTGTAAGTATGAATACGTGAAAATGTCTCTGTCTCATTTTCTCTATGTGTAACATATCTGTAAGTATAAATAGATTAAAATCTTTCTCTCTCTGTCTCTGTCTGTTTGTAAACGTATTTGTGAGTGTAAATAGATGACGACCTCTCTGTCTCTCTGTCTCTGTCTCTGTATGTGTGTAAACATATCTGTAAGTATCAATAGATAAAAATCTCTGTGTGTGTATGTGTAAACATTTGTAAGTATAAATAGATGAAGATCTCTTTTTCTGTCTCTGTTTCTGTCTGTATAAACATATTTGTAGCTATAAATAGATGAAGATCTCTCTCTGTCTCCGTGCGTGCATGTAAAAATATTTGTTAACTATGAATAGGTTAAAAGTCTGTCTGTCTCTGTCTCTCTGTGTAAGTCTGTCTGTCTCTGTCTCTCTGTGTGTATATGTAAACATATTTGTCTGTATAAATAAAGGTTGGATGGGTGTGTGTGTGTGATTATATTTCACCTTTCAAGTTGCTGAGTATCTCAGTGTGAAAGAAGCAATATTATAATGAAGAATCAGAAGCATACAGGAATAGCCACGATGAAACACCTCCATTAGAAAAACAGCCTGTTGAAAAGTCAATAGGATATTTGTACCTCCAAACAAAGAAGTGACCAAGGAATGCAAGCAATCACAATTTTTGCTTGCTTTAAAAGGAGTCAGGAAATGCCAACCTTAAGAAAAAGCAGAGGTAGTTCAGTCTTAGTCTGTTCAGGATGCTATAACAAAATATAGTAGACTGGTAGGCTTATGAACAAGAGAAATTTGTTGCTCACAGTCCTAGAGGCTGGGAGTCTAAGATCAAGGCATGGCAGATTCAGTGTCTGCTGGGGACCCGCTTCCTGATTCATAGATGGCACCTTCATACTGTGTCCTCACATGGAGGAAGGGGCAACGGAGCCCTCTGGGGTCCCTTTTATAAAGGAACTATAAAAGGCTCCACCTTCATGGCCTCGTCACCTCCAAAAAGCCCCACCTCTGAACACAATCACCTTTGGGGTTAGGATTTCAACTTAGGAATTTTAAGGGATTTAAACATTGAGGCCATAGCAAGCACCATGCCATTCATTCGCACATCGTGCTAGAGGAGTTGATGTTGATCGAGGTCAAATGTTGAAATGATCACAGCTATGGCAGGTTGTGTTTTAGAAATGGACCACACATTCTCTTCTGTCCTATAATGTCTTCTCCAAAGTGACTTCGCCAACCCCATCACAGGGTGGCATATAATTCCCCTCTCCTAGAATCTGGACTGGCATGTAGCAGATTCAGCCAAGGGAAGATGGTGGAAGTGAGTAGAACTGTGTCTTCCACATAGGTATGTCCATGTCCTAACATCTGCAAAGAACCTGTAAATGTGTGCTTATTTGGAAATAGGCTCTTTGCAGATGTAACTAAGAATCTCAAGATGAAATCATCCTGGATTATCTGTTGGAACCCTACATTCAATGACAGATGTCCTTCTAGGAGACAAAAGAGAAGGAGACACAGACATAGAGGCCACGTGGAGATGACGGCAGAGACTAGAGAGATGCGGCCACAAGCCTAGGGATTCCTGGAACCCCCAGGAGCTGGGAGAGACAGAAAGGATCCTTCCCTGGAACCCATGGAAGGAGTATGGCCTTGAAACTTCTTGATTTAAGACTTCTTGCCACCAGAACACTGAGAAAATAAAAATCTGTTGTTATAAGTCATTCAATGGGTGGCAATTTATTACAGCAGTCCTAAGAAATGAATACAGTGATGCTCTCCTTGCCCCTGGAATATTTGTACCTGGAGCCCTGAGCATCCTAAGTCCATTCTGCTGGGAAGCATCCATCCCTCAAGGAGAGACCTTGTGTAAGCTCTCTGATGAGTTGTCCAAATCACAAGTCATCTCAAAACAAGGGTTAGAAATAGAAGTAAATGAAACTCTCTGATCCCACTACTCCTACTTGTAAAGTCAACCCGAGTCTTTGAGTTTTCCTAGCTGAGAACCGACAGACTCAGACTTCATGGAGCAGAGACGTGTCATCTTCCCCATACTCTGTCCAGATTCCCAACCCACAGAATTTGGGTGCATAACCAAATGGTTATTTTAAACCACCAAGGTCAGGGGGGGATTTTGTTACACAGCAATAGTTACTGCTACAGAGAAAGATGTTGAACAAATCCACAGTAGTGGGTACCAGAGGAAAGGTTACTGTATGACAGGCATCAGAATAGACATTATTATGACCATACTGGGCATGGATTATTGAACAAAAATGGGTGGGTAAGAGGGAGTGTTCTAGAGTCATTAAAATGCCCATGTCTTGATCCAAGTGCTGGCTATATGAGCAAGTTTTTTGTGCTCTGGAGTTCTATACACTTTAATCCATGTTGGTTATTCTTCAGTTTATCAAACTCAAATGCTCTAGTGTTCTGAGGAGGATGTTCCTCTAAAGCTCATTACAATCATAGCTGGTGTTTTCTTCTCATTGATATGGAGAGAAATAATTGTGTATGTTGAGTTTATTCAAATGTCTGAGAGGGAGGGAAACCAGCATGGGCTCAACCTAGCACAAAACAGAAACAAAAGACACAGTGGAGTTATCTCCCTACCTTCCCCAGGGCCTATGGAACTTTGAGTCATTGATACAACATGCATCCTTTAAATTTTCAAATGTACCCCTGCATGAAGTCCCCACATATAGTGGTATCACAAAGACTTATAACACACTTATTTATTCCTGCATTCAATTTGATATGATGCGAGTGCAAATTTTAGACAAGCACTCAGTATTAGCTTACTCAAATTAAAATGTTTTTCTGCCTAGACACCTTAAACTTCAAGAAAGGCTTTTATATTTGGTAGATGCAAAATAGAAGATTGATCAATGAATTCTAATATTTTTGGAGCAAAATATCCCATGATTATGACTGCTATTGCTGAAGATTCCAATCCCTTTCATCTACCAATCATCAGGGCAAATACTTTTTTATTTTTTTATTTGTTTATTTATTTTGAGACGGAGTCTCGCTGTGTTGCCCAGGCTGGAGTACAGTGGCACGATCTCGGCTCACTGCAAGCTCCACCTCCCAGGTTCACGCCATTCTCCTGCCTCAGCCTCCCGAGTAGCTGGGATTACAGGCACCCACCACCACACCTGGCTAATTTTTTGTATCTTTAGTAGAGATGGGGTTTCAGCATGTTAGCCAGGATGGTCTCAATCTCCCGACCTCGTGATCCACCCACTTCAGCCTCCCAAAGTGCTGGGATTACAGGCATGAGCCACCATGCCCGGCCAAGGCAAATACGTTTTTAAGTTTTACTTTGGTCATCTATGACAATGGTGTCCAATACCAAGGCCATCAGCCAACATAGCTATTTAAATTTAAATTGCAATGAACAACTCAGTTCCTCCTGAGAATATAAAATTTTGCAGTTGCTATGGAAAATAGTAAAATAGAAAAAATTAATTTTTTCCTCAAAAAATTAAACATAGAATTAGTGTATGACCCAGCAATTTCACTTCTGGATGTATACCCAAAAGAATTGAAAGCAGGGATTCAAACATGTTCATGGTAACATTGTTCATAATAGTCAAAGGGTAGAAACAACCATTGACAGATGAATGGATAAACAAAATGTGGTATATCCATTCAATGGAATATTATTCAGCCTTAAAAAAAAAAAAGAAATTCTAACACATGTTACAACACGGATTAACCTTGAAAATATTGTGCTCATTCTAGCATGATGGCTCATGCCTATAATCCCAGCAATTTGGAAGGCCAAGGCAGGAGGATTGCTTGAGCTCAGGAGTTCTAGACCAGCCTGAGCAACATGGCAAAACTCTGTCTCTATAAGAAATATGAAAATTAGCTGGGCATGTGGGTGCATGCCTGTGGTCTCAGCTACTTGGGAGGCTAAGGTGAAAGGATTGATTGAGCCTGGGAGATCGAGGCTGCAGTGGCCCATGATGGCACCACTGCACTCCAGTGTGCATAGCAGAGTGAGACCCTGTCTAAAAGAAAAGAAAACATTGTGCTCAAGAAACCAGTCACAATGAAAGAAAGACACCACTACGCACCACATAAAGACATTTCAGTCAATGACAGATTGCATATACAATGGTGGTCTCATAAGATTATGTCATACTTTTACTGTACCTTTTCTATGCTCAGGTATGTGTTGATACATAATCACTTTACCATTGTGTTACCATTGCCTACTGTATCTAGTTCAGTAAGGTTCCATACAAGTTTGTAGACCAGGAGCAATAGGCTTTACCATATAATGTAGGTGTGTAGCAGGCTGCACCATCTAGGTTTGTGTAAGTGCACTCTCTGATGTTCCCACAAAGACAAAATTGCCTAATGGTACATCTCTCAGGAGGTATTCTCATTGTTAAATGGATGACTGTACCATATGATTTCACTTATATGAGGCACATAAAGCAGTCAAATTCATAGAGACAGAAAGTAGAAAGGTGGTTGCCAAGGGCAGAAGAAAGAAAAGTTTGGGGAGTTAGTGTTTAATGGGGACAGAGTTTGAGTTTGAGAAGACAAAAACAAGTTCTGGAGATGAAGGGTGGTGATAGTTGCATAACAATGTGAATGCACTTAATGTTTGCAGTTTTATGTGCATCACAGCTCTATTCACAATAGCAAAGACATGTAATCTACCTAAGTGTCCATCAGTGGATGACTGTATAAAGAAACTGTGGTACATGTACACCATGGAATACTATGCAACCATAAAAAAGAATGAAATCATGTCTTTTGCAGCAACATGGATGGAACTGGAGGCCATTATCTTAAGGAAAATAACTCAGAAACAGAAAGCCATATACCAATACTGTATATACCCTTATAAGTGGGAGCCAAATAATGTATCCATGTGGACGTGGAGAGTGGAATAGTAGACATTGGAGACTTGGAAGGGTGGGAGGGTGGAGAAGGGTGAGGGATGAGAAATTACCTATTGGGTACAAGGTACACTATTCAGGTGATGAATTCACTAAAAGCCCCAACTTTACCCCTACACAATATATCCATGTAAAAAAGCTGCACTTGTACTGACATGGTTTGGCTGTGTCCCCACCCAAATCTCATGAACTGTAGCTCCAATAATTCTCCCCCCCATGAGTCATGGGAGGGACCTGGTTGGGTGGACGGGTTTTCTCATGCTGTTCGCATGATAGTGAATAAGTCTCACAAGACCTGATGGTTTTATAAAGGGGAGTTCCCCTGCACAAGCTCTCTTGCCTGCCACCATGTAGGACATGCCTTTGCTCCTCCTTTGCTTTTCACCGTGATTGTGAGGCCTCCCCTGCAATGTGGAACTGTGAGTCCATTAAACCTCTTTTTTTTTTAAATAAATTACCCAGTCTTCGGGTATTTCTTCACAGCAATATGAAAATTGACCAACCCCGTGTACCTTTAAATTTATGTAAAATTTTTTAAATGGTTATGAGGGTATATTTTGTTATGAATATTGAATCACAATTAAATGATTAAGTTAAAACCTATGCATTTGCAGTAGTCACATTTAAATGCTTAATAACCACAGACAGCTGGCAATGCCATATTGGATGGCACAGGTGAAAAGCATCCACAGTGTGGTGGAAGGTTCCCCTGGACAGAATTGCTCTGCAAGGCCATAGATCAAAATGAGGAGAAAAAAAAGAATATCAAATCATACCATCATCCTTTTAAGAACAGATGTGCTGGTTAGATCCACATGATTCAGATGACCAGATTGGTGTCTGTTTGGGGACAATACACATCTTTCCCACTTGTAAGGAAGTTTGTTCATAATTAAAATCACTTTCCCCTTTTATGGGGACAGTGGTGTCAGAGTGTGACTAGCAACACCTAAGAGGAAAGTGATTAGTAACATGAAGTCAACCTGTAGGATCAAACATTAGATGGGGAGAAAATCACCATCACTATAGTAAACTTTATTTCAAAGCACAGTTCCTAGATTTCTAACATTTAATACTTAAGAAAAATAGATCTTTATAATTTCTCAAAACAAGAAGCTAGGATATAAGGTTAGCAAAGATATTAACAGTAGCTTCCCAGTTTTCAAAACAATCGAGGTTAAACTGCATTTTCTTGATGCAAAAGGGTTGGTTTGGCATCTGTATTCCAAGTGTGTTCACAGACATATGAAAAAGATAGGCTGGGCGTGGCAGCTCACACCTGTAATCTCAGCACTTTGGGAGGCCGAGGCAGGCAGATTACTTGAGTTCAAGAATTCAAGAACAGCCTGGCCAACATAGTGAAACCCTGTCTCTACTAAAAATACAAAATTTAGTTGGGTGTGGTGGCAGGCGCCTGTAATCCCAGATACTCAGGAGGCTGAGGCAGGAGAATCACTTGAAGTTGGGAGGTGGATGCTGCAGACAGCCAAGATCACACCACTGCACTCCAGCCTGGGTGACAGAGCAAGACTCCATGTCAAAAACAAACAAATGAACAAACAAAACAAAGAAAAAGGTAACAATTCTCATGCAGTAGAGAAGCTACCTGAAAGAGACAGACCTTGCCGGAAGCATCTTTCTCCAAAATAAAATTATTCTATATCCATGTTCTGTATGATTATATGAAATGACATGTTTGGAAACTACTATTTTCTCACTTACTGACTACGCTGAAGTTTACTGAAAATGACTACTGATAATCCCACTATAAAAATAAAAGGCAGCCACAACCTTTAGCAAAATGAAACAAAGGGTTTAAAAAACTATTTTCTTTTTGTTCTTTTGGGCCGTAAAGGGAATTAGTGTAATTGGAGAATGAAAAGTAGCTTATAAGAAAATTCCTCAAGCCATGCAGACAAGAGAGAAGTTAAAAACTAACTCCGATAGCAGCTGTAATCACCTATTCTTGTTGCATAGGTAGATGCATGATAGAGAGAGAGTATACATAATACATATAATCAATATACTACATACCCATTTCTATTAATATATTGTGATATATTTATATGTACATATATGAATGCATGTTTATATGTGTGCATATAACATATAATAGATATACCGCTGACCTTTCAACATGTAGGCTAGGGGCACCAACCCCTCATGTAGTCAAAAATCTGAATAAACTTTTTTTGAGACTGAGTCTTACTGTTGCCCAGGCTGGAGTACAGTGGCACAATCTCAGCTCACTGCAACATCCACCTCCCGGGTTCATGCGATTCTCCTGCCTCAGCCTCCCAAGTAGCTGGGATTACAGGTGCATGCCACCACACCTGACTAACTTTGTATTTTTAGTAGAGACAGGGATTCACCATGTTGGCCAGGCTGGTACTGACCTCCTGGCCTCAGGTTATCCACCCACTTTGGCCTCCCAAAGTGCTGGGATTACAAGTGTGAGCTACTGTGCCTGACCCTGAATATAACTTTTAACTTCCAAAAAACTAAAATACTGATAGTCTTTTGTTGACTGGAAGCCTTACCAGTAACATAAACAGTGGATTCACACATATTTTATGTGTTACATGTATAGTCTACTGTGTTCTTACACCAAAGTAAGCCAGAGAAAAGAAAATGTCATTAAGAAAATCATGAGGAAGAGAAAATATCTTTACTGTTCATTAAGTGGAACTGGATTATCATAAAGGTCTTCATTTTCATCATCTCCAAATTGAGAAGGTAGAAGAGGAGGGGTTTGTTTTGCTGTCTTCAGGGCTGGTAGAGGCTGAAGACAATCAATCAGTTTAAGTTGATACACACAGTTCTAACCCATGTTGTGTTCAAGGATCAACAGTAATACATATATTTCTTATAATATATTGTGATATTTATGCACATATATATGTGCATATAGGTATATGTGTATCTTTACCCTGTATAGTCTTCACCATCTATATCTTCACCATGATCACAGTGAGTAGGCTCATTCCTATCTGAAAGTCAGAGTAGCAAGTTCAATGGTCAGAGACATAGGGACAATTGTCAGACATGGGGACGACTGCTGCCCAGTGAAGCAAGCACTGAACACTGCCTTCCATGGACCTTCTGCTCTGCAGATGAGATCCTTCCAGTGTACAATGAGAAGGCTCTAACATGGAATCTCGTGACTTCATGTGTGGTCACCAGACAAGTCAACATCAGCAGCCCAAAGACCTTGTGAGAAACTCACAACCTCTGCTGAGTCAGAATATGCATTTTAACAAAACCACTATGTGAGCTTTGTGCACATTCAAGTTAAAGACTCTGTGGACTGAATGAACTCCAATTTTCTTAGAGTGTAAACTCAGATGGTTCTCTGCAAACGCTGTAAAATTAAGTGGAGACTCCCAGCTTGGTGAGGACAATGTCCATGCAATATCTGCTGTGTTTTGGCAGTTGCCGATAAGTCAAGGACATCCCAGGGATGGTGGTCCCTCCAATGTCGGCTGCTATCAGCCATTCTAAATGCTCTCCCAAGTAATAAAAACTGTTGTGTTCTCATCTCACTTGATACTAGAAGTCTCCTTTTGGCTAATTAATTTGCAATTTGTCCACAATAGCAGAAAGTCTTTAACTAAGTTCTTTTAAATTAGAGTTTTACAGATAGAGGAGGAAAAACAAAGACCAGATGGTTATTTTCAACACTTCTCCGGGTTGAGAAGGGTAATTTCATACAATTCAAAAGAAAACCACAAAAAAGCACTAAGAATTCCTTTATTTGAAGGGATTATCAATACCCTCCCTGGTATGATGAAAAACCCCTGCTTGTTGATCTCTACATGGCCAATTAATATTTGTAAAAATTTAAGTGAGTAGAATAAATTTCAGATACATTTATTTCCTAATCTAAAATTCTCACATTTTACAACTTATTTCACAAAATGGTTACAATAAAGTAGTATGCCATGCAGAGTATTATATGAATGTTCGTCATTATGATACTTTTACAAAAGAAATGAGATCATGAATGCTTTGCTATTCTACAGGAAGATTTTAAAATCCCATACGGGGCAGTGAGTTTCGAAAAAACAGTCAGCATTTTTCAAAGATGCAAGATAAGCAATCCATTGTGTATTAATAAACAGCAGGCAACATGACCATACTCATGCTCACATCTTACTCCTTAAAAGACATACCTTGAAATATTAATGCACCTAAATTGAATCTTCTGGGAGGCATTGGGTCTGGATTTCTTTTCTTTTATCTTTAACTTTGAAGTACCTGTGGTGGTAATGAGAACTTTGTATCAAGGGGCTTTCAACCTCTTCACAGTGCAATTTTTAGATTTACTTGAATTCTCTATTCTCTTTAACCCTTATCCTCTGTTAATAAACAGAAAGAGAGAAAGAGAGAGAGAGAAAGAAAGGAAGGAGGATAAAAGGAGGAAAGGGAGGAAGGAAGGAAGGAAAGAAGGAAGGAAGGAAGGAAGGAAGGAAGGAAGGAAGGAAGGAAGGAAGGAAGGAAAAAGGAGGGAAGGAAGGAAGGAAAGAAGGAAAAAGGAGGGAAGGAAGGAAGAAAGAGAGAAAGAAAAAGAAGAAAGGAAGAGGAAAGAAAGGAAGGAAAGAAGGAAGGAAGGAAGGAAGGAAAGAAAGAAAGAAAGAAAGAGAAAGAGAAAGAAAGAAAGAAAGAAAGAGAAAGAAAGAAAGAAAGAAAGAAAGAAAGAAAGAAAGAAAGAAAGAAAGAAAGAAAGAAAGAAAGAAAGAAAAAAAAGAAAGAGAAAAGAAGGAAGGAAGGCACAGACAGGGAGAGAGGGAGGGAGGGAGGGAAGAAGGAAGGAAGGAAGATCCTCTTTCAATACAATGGTCATTATTTATTTGTTTAAATCTGATCATTGCTTTAGTCTAAAATAAGAAGGCTAAGATTTTAAATACAAAACCAAGGGCAATTGTGTTAATGGTCTATTTCTTTCTTTGATGAATATAAACTTTTCCTGAGACTAGGAAACAGGCAGACCTTTGCCCTGTATGATTCTAAAATACTACTTTGACAATATCACCTCCCAGCTCAAAGCCTCAGATAATTTCTTCTTACCTACTTTCTCTGTCTCTCTCCCTTTCATAGCTCTCAGCCAAGGCCAAGTAGCCATTTCCCTCACATGCTGGAGCCAGTCAATCTTTCTGGTCTTATGCCCTCTAGTGTTCTAGCTGGAGAAGGCAAAACATATAACTCTACATCTACACATCAGAACTCTAAATGCCTTGTAGCAATTACAGATCTAAATAAAAATAGCAATTGAATTGCTTGGATTGTAAAGGGAGGATTAAACAATTTTATGTAGGTATTCTAATAATCTGCTGACATCCCTATATAAACTATGACAGAAGAAGACTGCCAAACTGGTTGGAATAAAATGGGAATTAAATATGAAACTGCAAGAAAAACAAAGTAGTATCTTTTTCTCTTTTTTTAAATTTTTAAATTTCTAAAATTGACATATAAAAATCGGATCTGTTTATGGGGTAATAGTGATGTTTTGATTCCTATGTTGTACAGTGATCATATCAAGTAATTGGTATATCTATCATCTCATTTATCATTTCTTTGTATTGGGAATATTCCTTCTAGTTATTTCAAACTACTTAACATATTATTGTGAACCATAGTCATCCCACAGTGGTATAGAACAGCAGTTCAAAACCTTTCTGGCACAGGGACTGGTTTCATGGAAGACAATTTTTCCACAGACCAAGGGGTTGAGGGGTTGGGGTGGACAGCGGGGATGGGAGAGATAGTTTGGGGATTGATAGTTTGGGGATTCAAGCACATTACATTTGTGGTGCTCTTTATTTTTACTATTACTACTATTATTATAATATATATTATTATATATTATATAATATGTATTAGTAATAATATATATTTTATTAGTAATAGTAATATATATTATTACTATTATTACTACTATATATAATAAAATAATTGTACAACTCAGCATCATGTGGAATCAGTGGGAGCCTGAGCTTGTTTTCCAGCAACTAGATGGTCCCATCTGGAGGTGATGGGAGACAGTGACAGATCATCAGGCATTAGATTCTCATGAGGAGTGTGCAACCTAGATCCCTCGCATGTGCAGTTCACAATATGGTTCCCATTCCTATGAGACTCTAATGTAGTCACTGATCTGACAGGAGGCGGATCTCAGGCAGTAATGTGAGCAATGGGGAGTGGCTGTAAAGACAGATAAAGCTTTACTGGCTACTGTGTGGCCTGTTCCTGACTCCTGGTACAGAACACTGGAACTTTTTCATCGTATCTAACTGTAGTTTTGTATCCTTTATCCAATCTCTCTCTATATTTCTTTAGGTAGCTGCTTTGGGCCAACATCACTGATGCCCATTTTCTTTAAAACCTCAAGCAGAATGTCTTCTGCCAGCCTGAACATCAAGAACAAGACATTCTTGAGGGTTTTTTTGTTTCGGTTGTTGTTGTTGTTGTTGTTGTTGTTGTTGTTTTAACAAATTAAACCCAAACCCTGGACAGCGTGTCTAGGAATTTATGGCTTTCTTAAGCTATGTGCACCATTCTTACATTATTCTCATTCCATTGTGTTTTGATTTAAGTTTTTAAACTGGTATGTGTTGAACAATAATACAAGGAAAGCATTTTTTTTTTTTTTTTTTTTTTTTTTTGAGACAGGATCTCACTTTGTCACCCAGGCTTGAGTGTGGTGGTGTGATCACGGCTCACTGCAGCCTTGACCTCCTGGGTTCAGGTGATTCTCCCACCTCAGCCTCCTGAGTAGCTGGGATCACAGGTGTGCACCACCATGCCCAGCTTCAAGGAGGGCAATTTCCAGAAGGGCAGTCTTTGCCAAATGGTTTTACCTCTGGCAGCAGACTTTGGAAAGGAATTGTCTTTGAGAAAGTCTAAGGTCTTAGAGAGAGGAACAGGGAATGAACAGAGCTGCTTCCATCCCAGATAGAGCTTAGCAAAGAAGCCAGGAGAGTCATTGGCCCCAGATCCTGAGTGACCAAGTCTTCATAGCAGATTCATCACCTTCTAAGTCTCTATCCTCTCTGAAAAGTATAACTATGGAGGGGTAGGAGTTATTTCAGCTGGGACCATGGTACAGAGGTTGTGTTATATACAGAGCTCCTATTCATTAGAAATAACACTGATGGGAAAAGGGAACACTTCTACACTGCAGATGGGAACGTAAACTAGTACAACCACTATGGAAAATAGGATGAACATTCCTTAAAGAACTAAAAGTAGATCTACCATTAGATGCAGCAGTCCTACTCCTGGGTATTTACCCAATGGAAAATAGGTCATTATATGCAAAAGACACATGGACACATGTGTTTATAGCAGCAAAATTTGCAATAGGGAACCAACCTAAGTGCCCATCAACCAATGAGTGGATAGACAAAATGTGGTACTTATACACCATGGAATACTACTCAGCCATAAAAAGGAATGAAATAATGTCTTTTGCAGCAACTTGAATGGAGCTAGAAGCCATTATTCTAAGTAAAGTAGCTCAGGAATAGGAAAACCAAATATTGATACATTCTCACTTATAAGTGGGAGCTAAGCTATGAAGATGTAAGGGCATAAGAATGATAAAATGAACTTCAGGGACTCCGGGGAAAAGTGGGGGTGGCGTGAGGGATAAAAGACTACATGTTGGGTACAGTGTACACTGCTCAGGTGACAGGTGCACTGAAAATCCCAGAAGTCACCACTAAAGAATGTATCCATGTAACCAAACACCACCTGTACCCCAACAATGATTGAAATGAAAAAAAGAGAAAAAAAACTATACTGACATATTAGCAGATGAACTGTTTACAGATGAAATGATATTATGCCTGGGCTTTGTTTCAAATACTACAATGCTGGAAATTGTCAGAAGTGAGAGAGTCTAGGGTAAAAACAATGATAATGATAAGATGTCCAAGAAATGGCTAATCACTAAAACTGGGTGATTCATGGGATCTCATCATATTATTATCTCTAATTTCATGTATATACAATAGTCTATCATTTAAAAAAAATAAGAATTTAAATTATCTCTTTCTTGCAGAAAAAACACTCCAGCCAACCTGGCCAGAAACTCTGAATAAAGCTGGAAAAAAATCACATTCAGTAATGACGGATCACAGTTCTCTCACTCATACTATTTCCAATATGGGTTATTATTATTATTATTTTAATCGGAAATAAATATATTTGTGAATAATGAAATTTATTTTGCATTTTGTGTGCTTCCTTTAGGCTATATTTTATAACACTTTTTACAGCAATTAATGCTTATTCCTTGCCACACCGGTTTTTTCAAAAATAATAATAGCATTTTACCCCTCCTACCAGCAATGATTGGAATGTCTCACTTTACTCACCAGCTCATAGAGGGCAAGTTTTCTTTTCGTTTTTGTGATCTCTATAGAGTTGCTGTGTTTCCAGTCTTAAATAATTTTATTTCCTTTACTGTAAAATATTTTTTCTCCCTTGTCACATTGAGCTGGGTTTTTCTTGGGTTTTTTTTTTTTTTTTTTTTTGGAGATGGAGTTTCACTCTTGTCACTCAGGCTGGAATGTGGTGGTGTGATCTTGTCTCACTGCAACCTCTGCCTCCCAGGTTCAAACGATTCTTCTACCTCAGCCTCCTGAGTAGCTGGGATTACAGGTGCCCACCACTATGCCTGGCTAATTTTTGTATTTTTTAGTAGAGATGGGGTTTCACCATGTTGGTCAGGCTGGTCTCGAACTCCTGACTTCAGGTGATCTGCCTGCCTCGGCCTCCAAAAATGCTGAGATTACAGGCATAAGTCACCACACCTGGCCCATATTGCATTTTTGTTTGTTTGTGTTTTTTCCAGATGGTCTTCCTGTAATAAAGGTATTACCCATATCTACCAGTCACATTTTTTCCAATAGCCTTTCCAAACCAATTTCCTCTTGAATTTTATTTTCTTTGTATATTTTAGGTACATTATGGCCATAATTACCTAACAAGCTTAAGAAATCTCTTCTCTTTCACCAATTAAATTAGATCAGGGCTTATTACGGTCATGAAGGAAGATATTTAGAATCAATATCTTCAAACAAAAACCAATCAGCTACACTTCACAGTTAATTCTGTTTCCTTAGGATTTTAACGACTGAAAAGGGAAACTCATCCAAAAATTCCACATTCCTGGCTTGCCTTAGCAAGGTGCATGCCCAGGCTTACAGAGATCCAAGAAATGTCCAAAAGAGCTTACCTCTGTTCTACATTGGACTGTATTAGAGTAGAGTCATGCACTCTGAATTGGCTTTGCTTTCAAACCAGGCATAGGAAACCAGCCAAGGCATATGACCATCACCCAAGATTATATTTATTCATTTCTTAGTCTGACTGTATTGCTTTTCTTTCCTTCTCAATCCTTTTTATTTTCCTCTTGTTGATTTGTGTGTGTGTGTGTGTGTGGAAAAAGGTAAAGTTCTCTGTAAACAATCATCTGATCCAATTCTGCTTTGTTTTTATTTTTAAAAGTACAGCTTACTGTAATCTTGTTGTTCATCTTGAACACAGAATTTTTTTAAAATACTGTTACTTATACATGTATCTGGTAGTAATCAATAGCACTATTTAGCAGATTTTAAAGTAAATATAACTGGTAGAATTTTGTTGTGCCACCCCGCACTTGGATTACACTGACTTTCCTTTTATATATAGCACTTTATGTAAACATTCAAAAGCCTTAAGGTATAGGCATAGAAAATTCACTAGATATTGCTCAATTATTCCCCAATGGGTCATGCGAATTTTTGCTTCTCTCAGCAATGTAAGAGAGAGAATTTTCTTCAAATCTTAACCAGCACTTTATAGTTCATGCAGCACAGAGGTTTTTCATCCTTCATTTGGATATTTTCTAGGTGGCATTTGTGTGTGTGCTCCTCCTGCGTACAACATATTTCTGAGGAATTTGAATTCAACTTGTCAACCTTTGCTTTTGAATAGGTGAATACAATACATATGAACACACACATACACGCAAACACATACCACATGCAAACACACAGACAGACACACACACATACAGCCATGTGCTAATTATTCATTATTTGAATAATTTCTTTTTTTTTTAGTTTTTGTTTTTTGTTTTTTGTTTTTTGTTTTTTTTTTGAGACGGAGTCTCGCTGTGTCGCCCAGGCTGGAGTGCAGTGGCCGGATCTCGGCTCACTGCAAACTCCGCTTCCCAGGTTTATGTCATTCTCCTGCCTCAGCCTCCCAAGTAGCTGGGACTACAGGCGCCCGCCACCTCGCCCAGCTAGTTTTTTGTATTTTTTAGTAGAGACGGGGTTTCACCGTGTTAGCCAGAATGGTCTCAATCTCCTGACCTCGTGATCCGCCCGTCTCAGCCTCCCAAAGTGCTGGGATTACAGGCTTGAGCCACCGCGCCTGGCCACTTTGAATAATTTCTAACAATTATTTTTATTTTGTGTTTTTTACTCTCTTTTTGCTTCTCCTTTTCTTCCTACTACTCTTCTTTCTTTTGGATTAATTTTGTTGTTGTTGCTTTTTTTCTTGCTTGCTTCTTTGGAATCTATGTGTTTTATTTTTATTCTTTTGGCAGTTACCATCACATTTTATTGTAAATATTGAATGGATATTGTTTTAATATCATGTAAATAAATTGTTTCTAGAATACTCTTGACTATTACGGATCTCTTATGATAACTAAAAAATGTTCTTACAACTCGAGAGGTGGCCTATTGTGTATTTGAAACTTTATTAAATTCTAAAGTATATTTTATAAACTTACAGACTTGTCGTTGTTTCTCCTATTCTTCTCTCCATATGGAGAATTCCACAATTATATGAAATTACAGAAATTTATCTTTCCTGTAAGTTATGTATTCAAATAATTTAGTCTTTTAATGAAGGTCATGTTAGGTTCCTGTATATACATATATTATATATATACATAAATGGGTCTTTATTTTGTCTTAATCTACAGTTTCACCACATAATCTCTACATGTAAATTTACCTATTCGAAAACTGCTGAATACTTTTAAAAATTGACATATAATAATTGTACATGTTTCTGGGGCACACGGTGATGTTTTGAGTCTTAGTCTAGGATAATTAGCAAATCCATCACTTCAAACTTAACTGATCGTTCTTTGTGTTGCAAACATTGTTCTAACTATTTGGAATTACATAATATATGATTTTTAACTATAGTCACCCTGCCGTGGCATAGAACACAAGACCTTATTCCTCCTATCTGGCTGTAGTTTTGTATTCTTCAACAAATCTTTCCCAATTCCCTTCGCCCCCCTAACCTTCCCGGCCTCACTATCCTCTCTTCTACTTTCCACTTCTATGAGAGTAACTCTTTTTAGCTTCCACATATGAGTGCGAACATGCAGTGTTTAAACTTTTGTTTCTGACTCATTTCACTTTTAATCTGATTTTGGACCTTTCTTCAATTCTAGAAGATTATCAGTAATTCTCTTTCTAAACATTGCCTTGTCACATTCATTTCATTGTTTTGGAAGTTTCAAATATTTATATAGATCATGGAAACTCAATCTCTTCACCATTTCTTGAATCACTGTTTCATATTTTAACTTCTGGGTCTTTTTTGTGGTATCCTTTGATTCTCTTTCTTAGGAATATCTTCTAATTCACTATTTTTTGCTTCAGTTATATCTGATGTAGAATTTGTTTTGAATATATATATGGTTTTACATAAATGACTGCATTTTTACTTCACAAGAGTTTCCATAACCATCAGTTCTGCTTAATTTAATCAAGTTTTGATTTCATATATATTTTTTTAATGGATATCATTTCTCTACTATTATTATTTTGTCTTTATTTTTTTGAGATGGAGTCTCGCTCTGTCACCCAGGCTGGAGTGCAGTGGTGCAATCTCGGCTCACTGCAACCTCCACCTCCCAGGTTCAAGCAATTATTGTGCCTCAGCCTCCCGAGTACCTGGGATTACAGGCATCTGCCACCACACCCAACTAATTTTTGTACTTTTAGTAGAGACGGGGTTTCACTGTGTTGGCCAGGCTGGCCTCGAACTCCTGACCTCAGGTGATCTGCCTTCGGCCTCCCAAAGTGCTGGTCTTTGTTATTTTGACTATCATAAATATACTTAAGGACTTCTTCAATATTTTTAATAAGAAGATACCTTTGCCTTGAGTTATTTTAGGTCTTAACACTGATTTTTGATGCTGTCATTCCTAGAATTATATTTATTTATAGATTTTGCATTTTTTATTCACTGTTTTATGTTGATGGGGAGTATAAAAACAGCTAAATGAGAGATTATTAAACTGAAATGGTTCTGATGCACTGAGTTCTCTGGAAGCAAACCAAAAGCTTTCATCCTTCATTTGGAAATTTTCTAGGTCAGATGTGGATGTAGACATTTCTTTTCATAATTTGTCAGATGTAGATTTATATATTTGTTATAATTGTTCATTTCCTCTAAGTGGCTAATTTATAGGAAAACAAAACTTTAGCTCAGTCAGTCATAAATGGCCAACTGAGCACTGGTTATATTGTCTCGAACTTTCTACAGAGATAGTCCAAATAAGGTCACTGCTTCAGCTTTAACCAATCACATTTTTGTTAATGCTCCGCTCCTGCCTTCATCCTATAAAAGCCTCTTTCATCCTCCTTCAGCTGAGCCCCAAACTACTTCCCATGTGAAGTTGCCAGAGTGATGAATCCCCGTAAAAAACTCAAATAAACGTTTTAAAATATGAATGAGCCAAGGTGCGTCTCCAAACAGTTTGGATGCGGTTTGAGATTGCTTTTTTTAAATTGGTTGACTTGCTCTCTGTCTCTCTGAGACTTTGTGTTCCCCATCTCCATGCTTGCCTAATGTGGTTGCCCCTGCCCACCCACTCCAGGTCGAAAAACAGGTCTTTTTTTGTAATTTTTCTTTTCGTTTCAGGGGTTCATGTGCAGGTTTCTGAGATAGGTAAATTGCGTGTCATAGGGGCTTGGTGTAGATTATTTCATGACCCAGGTAATAAGTATAGTACTCAATAGGCAGTTTTTTATCCTTACCCTCCTCCCTCCCTCCACCCTCAAGTAGTCCCCAGCATCTGTTGTTCCCCTCTTTTTTTCCATATGTACTCAATGTTTAGCTCCCACTTATAAGTGGGAACATATAGTATTTGGTTTTCTGTTCCTGCATTAGTTCTCTTAGGATAATGGCTTCCAGCTCCATCCATGGTGCTGCAAAGGACACGAGAGCAAAGACATGGAATCAACCTAGATGCCCATCAAAGGTGGATTGGATAAAGAAAATGTGGTGCACATACACCGTGGAATACTACACAGCCATAAAAAAGAGTGAAAACCACATCTTGTAATAACATCACAGTTGCAATGTCTCACTTTCAGCCTTCCACACAGCACACTTTTCTTTGAGTCCTCATTATGAAGCTGGTCTTTTATTTTCCTCTCTCTGTAGCATCACGTCATGCTTAAAACTGTAGCACCTGTGCAGCTCAAAAAAAAAGGGTTTGCCTCCTTTTTCAAAATTATTGTTTTTCAGGTGAAACTCACTGTCATAAAATTAAATATTTTAAAGTGTATAGTTCAGTGACATTTAGAACATTCACAATGTTGCACAATCACCTCTGTCTAGTTCCAAAATATTTTTGTCACCCCAAAAGAAAACCCTGAGCCCGTTAAGTAGCCACTTCCCAACAACCCCTCCCTCAGCCCCTGTATACTATATTATAATAATATAGTATAATATAATATAATATAATATAATATAAATTTGACTATATTGTTTAATGCTGATATTTTGACAGGCAATTATCCAGGCAACCACCAAACCTCTTTCTGACTGTATGAATTGACCTATTCTGGAGAGTTTTTATAAGAGGAATCACGTAATATCTGACCTTTCTGTCTAGCTTCTTTCACTTACAATGAAACAATGTTTTCAAGCTATTTTCACATCAAACTCTTTTTTGATTTTTTGCCGCCTTTCTCAAGGTTGTGAGAACCGTTTTCACCATGGATATTGGTTTTACACTGCATCCTGGCTTTTTTCCCTATTTGTCCTGAAAGACATTTAGAACTTAGCCACAACATCAACAGACCTCCAGCCCCCTCTACCTGTCTTCTGATCCAAAGTCAAGAAAGCCCAGGGCATCCAACCAACTCTCTAATATGCCTTTCTTCCTTTCTTTTCTTTTCTTTTCTTTTTTTTTTTTTTTTTTGAGTATATTTTTTCTATTCTGGTTAAGTCTTCTTAATGGAATCTTCTACATTTTATTAGTCTTGCTTTGTGTCTTGTGTGGTGGTGGGGAGTAAGTCAGTGTTTATACTGCTGTGCCATCTTGTCCAGAATACTCTCTTGTATATCATTATTAGCATTAAAAGCAGCCAGAGGGCCAGGTGCAGAGGCTCACGCTTGTAATCCCAGCACTTTAGGAGGCAGAGGCTAGAGAATTGCTTGAAGCCAGGAGTTCGAGACCAGCCTGGACTACAAAATGAGATCCCATCGCTACAAAAATAATAATTATTATATATATATTTAAAAAATTAACTGGCATGGTTGTGTGAAACTATAGTCCTAGCTACTTGGGAGGCTGAAGTGGGAGGATTGCTTGAGCCTGGAAGTTTGAGGGTACAGTGAGCTATCATGACACTGCACTCCAGCCTGAGCCACAGAGAGAGACCCTGACTCAAAAAAAAAAAAAGAAAAAGTAGCAAGATGTCACCTAATAGAACAGCTAAAATACACTGTTTATCTGTAAAAGCCAAAAGTATGGATGTCCATTCATCTCTGCATCTCTTGTATATAGTGCAGATCTAGTACATGCAAACATCAACAAGATCAACAAGAACTGCTCACAAACAAACGCATTTCAAGCAAACAATTCAAAAAATCTCCTAGAGACATAAATAATTGCAGAGGACATTATTTCATGTTACAAAATTCTATGCTCTTCTGCACTCCAAAATCCTTTTATCCTTCTTCGTTTTTTCTCTTTTGTGCATTTATCACCTTCTAGCATATGGCAGTCAATCATTTAATATATCTACTTTTATTCTTTCTTATGAAATTCAGAAGTTAATGTTGAGTGATGAGATTTTTGTCTTTTTACTTTATTCTTTTATCTTTAGTGCCTGTATAATTGCCTGTCAAAATATTAACATTTAACAATATAGTCAAATTTATACTATATTATACTATATTATTATAATGTGGTATACATAGCATATACTAAATAATAATATATTGTATAGTATATATAATATATATTACATATACTATCATATTATATATATACTACATAACATATAGTATATATATTATATAGTGTGTATATATATCTCTAGCCTCTGCCTCCCAAAGTGCTGGGATTACAAGCATGATCATATTATTACTAAATAATAATATATTATATAGTATACGCTATATATACTGTATGGCATATATAGCATAATATGTAATACTATATATTATAATATAGCATATCATTTTTGTAAAGACAGGATTTTGCCATAGTATGGCACATATAGCATATGCTATAATAACATAGTACAGTATATGTTATATATACTATATATTATGTTATATTATACTATATATTATTATATTATTATATATTACAATATATAATATGTTATATATTATAAAATACATACTATATACTGTATTATAATAATATAGTATATAGTATGCATTATACTAATGATGTGTGATGAGATTTTTGTCTTTCTAGTTTATTCTTTTAGCTTTAGTATGTAGATAATTGCCTGTCAAGATATCAGCTTTTAATAATATAGTTGAATTTACATTATATTATATTATACTATATTATTATATATGGTATTATGTCATATTATGCTATTGCGCTGTATTACATTTGACTATAATATACTTATATTATTACAGTCTCTTATATTTTACTCAAACCTACCTATTTTTCATCACTCTGCCGTCATCACCCACATTTAAGGGTTCAGATATGTATCTGCATCTCCCACTTTTGTCCATCTTCCTTTTCATAAAGTTTTCAAGAACCTCTTAGTTTTTAACTTACAAAGTCATTTGTGACATATTTATTGCTTAATTTTAGTATAATGCTTTCAGTTAAAAGATTAATTAAGTTTCTGGCTGTGTACCAGAAAGTAAAACTCAAAGTCTCTTAAGTGGTTATGGAAGACAAGTGATGCTGATTATACTTAACTGCCCCCATAACCTGCTGACATGGCCAGGCCACAGCAACCAGGTAAGAGCCACAGTTCACAAGTGACCTGTCGGCCTCACTGATCAGAGAAGCTAAATAAGAAGAAAGTGTGTCTGACCTTCCTCCAGTCTCGAGTTGAGCAGGTCACTGGGTTCAGATCTTAAAAATCATTATTCCTGTCCATAAAATGCTTTCCTTCCTCCTGCGAAATGACCACTGGGCTTCCACCGTGACAATTAGGAGCTCGGGAAGGCTGATAAATACAATAAAATGAACAGAGTGGCCTTATGCTCAAATGCCTGCAGCCTCAGTTTACACACAGCACATAGTAAGAAGTCTCCCAGCCAGTTTAGTCTTCTTCATGTTGGGGATTTTCATAAATCAGAATGGCAAGAAGAGACATGACTTCTCAGATGGACAAGTGAAAACTCTTACTTCTCATCATAAGCCAAAGCGCAGAAATTTGAATTGTGAGCTCATGGGGGCAGGAAGTAATTCATCAATGTATGTTCCAGTGTAGACAAAATGAGTCAATTTGGGGGAAAGGGATGCCTGCTTAAAAAAAAAAAAAAAAAAAAAAAAAAAAAAAAAAAAGCATGCTCAAAGAAGAGAAAATTAATATCCCAATATTATGACAATGAAGCAAGTATTATTTGTGTTTGGAATATTTACGTCCAAGACCATTCTTCCCAGAGCTAACTGTTGGCCCTACGTTAATCACAGCCATTTGCTCTCCTTATCATGGTCTAATAAACATCATCCCCAGAAAAAGTCTTCTCACTCCTCAGATTTGTAGGCAGAAGTGGATAGAAATCAGATTAAATTCTGGAAGTCTGTTTACAAATAAAGTGCTTTTAAATCCAAAATGAATAAGAGAGGTTTAACCCTACAGTGTTCTGATACCCAAGTGGAGTATAAATCAGTGTTTTAAAAGTTATAGACTATATTTTTCTCTTTATTGTGGATGCATGTTTTTTAAGCAGGCATCCCTTTTCCCCAAATCAACCCATTTTGTCTACACTGAAAAATTAGTTGATGAATTACTTCCTGCCCCCATGGTCTCCCTGACTGTGGTCACTTCATCACTGGGGGCACTGAATTCACTTTCTTTCCGTATATTCAAACATGCCGAACCTCAGAAAACAGCTAAAGCAGTGATTCTCCTTCATATTGGAGATTATGCCACAGGGGAACAGGGCAATGTTTAAAGACACTTTTGGTTGTTACAACTTGGAGGCTGCTACTGGCATCTAGTGGATAAGTGCCAGAGATGCTGAAAAACACTCTTCACAGGACGGCCCCTACAGCGAAGCAGTATGGCTCCCAAAATTCAATAGTGCCAAGGTCGAGAAAACCTGATGTAAATGTTCCCGGGAAGCAGTTCACTAGCTTTGCATACAAGATATCAAAGGAACAACTTCATTTTCTCCATAATTAATTAATGATAGGTTTATAGCCATCTCATGTCGATATCCACCCTCTAGTTTATATTCCTAATGCTTAATTCTACTTTCCTTCATATTATTTTGATTGTTTTGGATTGCATATAGCTACCACTTTATATGTTTCCTGTATCATCCTTGATCTTTCTTCTTATATTTGTAGGTTTGAAGCTCATCAAATCCATATTTGTAACACCTTTCATGGTCTTCACATTTCATGTAAAGAAATTTCCTCACCTTTAATTTCCAACATCATTGTGTTTTTTTGCTGACTGCTCCAGTTCAAACTCCCACGACTTGGCTGCGGGTCCCACACAACAGAGTTTATGAAGAAATCTATTCCTGGAATGTAGATACTTATATTTCTTGAATCATCAAGCTGGAATAAATATGCAGGTATGAAGCAGACGAGATCAAAGGAACACAAGAATTGCTGTTTGAAGGCTGTCACTGTTCCTCCTTTCAACACTGCTGGTGTTCCCGCCAAGTTTAAATTCACTGGGGTCCAAGAACTAAATAATAAACTCACATGCTGGTAGCCAATTTTCACCCGCAGTCTACAAATACACTCTGAAATATGGGATGAAGGGAATGCGCCCACCTCTGCGGCTCATCTTTTGATAAGCAGCTCTTTTGAATTAAGGCCTTATCATGTTGACACAGGACAGACATGTCCTGAAATACGTAGAAGGAATTCATAACTGAGCTACTGGGAAAATCCATCCCTACCTTGGCTCAGACGAGATCAGTAGCAAACTTCCTTTATAGACTGAGCTCAAAAATCCAGGATGATATACAAAACCATAGGCAGAAGAATCGTCAGTTTGCAGTGCCTCACCCACGGTTCTTACTAACCCATCATATCAAAGCAGATATATTCTCTCCTGAAAATGTAGATTGCAACACAGGCAGCACGCGGCTACCTCCAATCAGCAGGGGGTACTTCAAGCACAGGCAGGGATCCCTATTGTCTGTTGCAGACATATTTTTACACTTGATTATACTCCACGGAAGACCAATTTATACATCCCGGCCTCACTATTCATGGATTTCATTGTGAATTCATAGATTGTTTTGCTTAGGAAAGCCCTCAGAATCATAATATACATAGAAGAGTATTCTGGGTTAAAGAACCTGCCCGCAATCCCTCCCCAGGTAATAACAGCGTCTGGATGTGAAATCTTCTGATTCTATTGGAACACAATGCTCTTTCTTCTCCACTCCTGTCTCCGAAGATGTAAACTCCTTGATAACACAGTTCAGAACATAAATGTAGGTGTATTTCATTGTAGTTACCACAGAATTAGGTATTTGTCAGCTGCACAATAAATACTTGTCAGACTAGAATCAAGGGTAAGAGTCAGCTTCAGACGTTCTGCAGTTCTGCAGAGGGGCAATGTATTCACTCTCGTGCTGACTGCATCATGCACCGATTCAAGACCAGGATTCTTGTCTTTACACAGATCTATGACCAGATGCTTTGAGGAAGCAACTAAAGGCAACCCAGTGTCTAGGCGGCACGCCTGCTGAAGAAGCCAGGTTGAGCTGGACTCATCACTCAGAACAGAACAGCAGCAGGAAGAGATATTAGCATCTTCTGCATTTGAGAATTTTCCCACCAAGAATGTCTTAGTCCATTCCAGCTGCTATCACAAAACAGCACAGATTGAGCTGCTTCTAAACAACAGACATTTATTGCTTGCAGTTCTGGAAGCTGGAAGTTCAAGATCAAGGCGTGGCACATTCAGTGTCTGGGGAGGATTTGCTTCTTGATTTAGATGACATTTTCTGGCTGTGTCCTCACACGCTGAAAACAAAGAACTGTGTTCTCTTTTCCTCCTCAAGGAGCACTGTGCTCTCATATATACAGTAGGTTTTTGTTTATGGTTCTTGACTCATAGCTCCCATAGCCTATGTTATAATGTTGGGGCACTTTAAGTCTCAGAAGACAGAATCTCTCTCCCTGACCTTCTCCTGCCTTACTTTCACCAACCCAAGGCAGGACACTCTTTTTACCTTGGGTTTCTTTTCTTGACTTTTCTTTCTTTCTTCTTTTTTTTTTTTTTCCTTTTGAGACACAGTCTCATTCTGTAGCCCAGGCTGGAGTGCATTGGCACAATCATGGCTCACTGCAGCCTCCACCTCCTGGACTCAAGCGATCCTCCTACCTCAGCCTCCCAAGTAGTTGGGACTACAGGCATACACCACCATTCCCAGCTAATTTTTGTAATTTTCGTAGAGACAGGGTTTTGCCGTCTTGCTCAGGCTGGTCTCAAACTCAAGGCTACAGTGATCTGCTCACTTCCATCTCCCAAAATGCTGGGATGAAGGGCATGAGCCACAGCATGAGGCCCTTCTCTGGATTTCTGACTGTGGGTCAAAAGACCCTCATTTCAGAAGGGGTCCTGCTGCGCACCCAAGAGGAGGGAATGCTGTAGAGACACAGCAAGAAGAACCGGAACAGACAGACGTTGCTGGGTTCCCCTACTCAGTCTATTAGTGTCAAATCATAACCCTTTTGGCCAATCACATTCCTACATGGTTGTCAATCATGCCTAACCAATGAAGTCCCCATAAAAACCCAAAAAGACTGAGTTTGGAGAGCTTCTGGATGGCTGAACACATGGAGTTTCCAGGAGGGCGGTGCAACCCAGGAGGGCATGGAAGCTCCGTGCTCATTCCCCCATATCTTCCTCTATGCATCTCTTCACCTGTGTCGCTGGTAATATCCTTTATAATAAACTGGTATACTTGTTTTTTAGAGTTCTGTGAGATACTCCAGCAAATCAAACCAATCTACATAGGGAGTCATGGGAACCCAACTTGAAGCTGACCATCAGAAGTTCTGATGGCCTAGACTTGTGACTCCTGGAAAGAGGGTGCAGTCTTGTGGGCCTGAGCCCTCAGTCTGTGGGATCTGACGCTGTCGCCATGTAGAGAGCATCAGAACTGAATTGGGAGACCCCAGCTGGCATGTGCTGCACAACGGCTTGCTGGGTTGCTGGCTTGGGGTGTGGGGAGAAGCTCCCACACATTTGGTCACAGACATCTTCTGTGTTGATTGTTGTGGTGTGAGAGCAGAGGAAAAACAATCTGTGTTTGTGTGGTGGGGCGGGGGCGGTTTCCACTCACGGGAACTAATCTCATTAATGAGGGCTCCACCTTCATGATCCCATCACCTCCCAAAGACCCCACCTCCTAATACTAATACATTGGGGATTAGGTATCACACATGCATCTTGGGGGAAAAGAAAAGTTCAGGCCATAGCAGAGTTTCCACTGCACTTCAAAAGCACAGCTCTGGTCCTTAATAAATAAAACTGCATGTGAATTAAAAGAGAAAGCAAATACCCAAACTTTCCAGGGAGCAACGAATCACTAAGCAAAGGGTATTTTATTGCATTTCCTGCAACAGAGAGAAGAGTGGCTTATATGAGTGGTTGTTAAAATATGGTTAAAGACTAAGAATTTTGCAGAATTTAGGGAAGTAAGAACCCTTATAAAATATTTCTTTGTTTTAAAAGAAATATGCATCAAACCTGCACAAGTACCCATGAATCTAAAACAAAAGTTAACAAAAAAGAAATCCGGTCTGGGCCCAGTGGCTCACGCCTGTAATCCCAGCACTTTGGGAGGCCGAGGTGGGCAGATCACCTGATGTCGGGAGTTCGAGACCAGCCTGACCAACATGGAGAAACCCCATCTCTACTAAAAATACAAAATTGGCCGGGCATGGTGGCGCATGCCTGTATTCCCAACTACTTGGGAGGCTGACGCAGGAGAATCGCTTGAACGCAGGAGGCGGAGGTTGTGGTGAGCTGAGATCAAGCCATTGCACTCCAGCCAGGGCAACAAGAGCGAAACTCTGTCTCAAAAAAAAAAGAAAAAAGAAAAAAAAAGAAATCTGAATTTGATATCAAAGAACAAACAAATTGGATATTAAGTTATACGGGCTTGTCTGAGAACAGAGTAGTAAACATGGGCTTCAGTATTTGGGAATGCCAGAATAGTCACATTGGAGTTCACAGCTTCACAGTTAATAAAAATGGTGTCAGACTGTTTTATATAGAGAATGTTACGTGTCAAATTATTGTCCCAAAAATGATATGTTGAAGTCCTATCCCCTAGCACCTCAGAATGTGACCTCCTTTGGAAATAGGGTCTTTGCAAATGTAATTAGTTCAGATTTGGTCACACTAGAGTCAGGTGGGCCTCTAATTCACTATTCCTGATGTCCTTATAAGAAGAGACCCAGGGGAAGTCCATATAAAGATGGAGGCAGAGATGGGACTGAGACAGCCACAAGCCAAGCAATGCCAAAGACTAATGACCACCAGTATCTGCCCAGAAGAGGCAAGAAAGGATTCTCTGCAAAGTTTTGAACAGAGAGGATATGCCCGGTTGACACGCTGATTTCAGATGTCTAGTGTCCAGAAGTGTGGGACAGACTGGGTATCTTCTAATAAATTGTTGTCATAAATATAGTAAACAAACAATATTATTATTATAAGACACTCCATTAATAGAAGTGTCCATTATTAACAGGCACTGATACAATGAACTATCTAATTTATTATATAACAATTTATTATTACATAACCAGAACTTAACACAAATATAATACATTTATAATACATCTAATAATTTATCAAATTAATAAATTATTATATGCCTGATAATAAATATTATAAGACAGCAAGCATGGATGGAATGAACTAATTTATTATGTAATAATGTATTATTAAATAATAATAATTTATTTTAAGACAAATATAATAAATATAATATTGATTATAATAATTTATTACATTAATAAGCTATTATTATAGACAGATAATACTAAGGAAATTATTATGAGAAAGCAAGCATTGATGCAATGAACTGATTTATTATATAATTTATTATAAATTTATATCTTTATTATATGATAGTTTTATTATATATTATTTAAAGACAAATATAATAAATGTCATATTAATAATAAATTATTATTATAGACATAATAATAAATAAGTAATTATTATTATTATAGGACAGCAGGCTTCGATGCAATGAACTATTAATATCTAATTTATATATAATAACTTATATAATAATTTATTTTAAGACACCTATAATATAATATTTATTATTATAATAATGTATTATATTAATACTAAGTGATTATTATAGACAGATATTACTAAGTAAATTATTAATATAAGAAGCAGCCATTGATGCAATGAACTAATTTATTATATAATAATTTACTATCATAAATATATGAATTTATCATATAACTTATTATTATATAATAATTTATTTTATGACAAATGTTATAATAAACATTATATTAATAATAAATTATTACTATGGACATATAGTAACAAATAAATTATTATTATAAGAGCAGGCATTAATGCAATGAACTGATTTATTATTATATAATTATTTTAAGACTTAAAGACTTAATTATTTTTATAGAATTACTTTAATAATTACTTAAAGTAATTATTATTAAATAATTACTTAAAGTAATAAGTAATTATTATTATATAATTACTTTAATACTTATTATAACATTTATTATATACACATATAACATTTCTTATATACACATAACATTTATTATATACATATATAATAAATGTAATATTTATTATAACATTTATTATGTTATTATAATAAATTATGATAAACATATAATAAATTATTATAAGACAGCAGATATTGATGCAATCAACTGTCTAATTTATTATACAATAATAATTTTTTATAGACACCCAGTCTATGGTACTGTGTTATAGCAGCTGTAGAAAGCTAACACAGAGGATGAACATGAAAAGGATATTGTGTCAACAGATTCAGTTGACTGTGAATTTGAATTTCAGAAGCCTAAGTTGTTATCTGGTCCCTATTTGGCCACCCAGACTTTCTGCATCCTGTAGTCTAGGAATAACATCTTTCTTCTTGGTCAAGCCTGGACTTGCTTCGCTGTATAAATCTTACGTGTCCAGCAAGGTGTCTTTTTCCCACTTGCATTCCACCAAATAAGTCAGGAACTCTGATAAACAGCCATAGATTCTTTAGCATTTCGTTGATGCTGATAAAAATGCCACTTTTCCATGACTTTTCTCTTTGGTATCTCAATCAGACTCTAGAGAGCCTGCAATTACTGTTGTAAAAGTTATTCCCTGCATCTTAGCCTCACAATTCAAAGTGGCATCTTTGATTAAAGCATCCCATCGCCATCTAAAGCTATCAAATGGTACTTCAGAACAGTTACTTGAATTTTATGTCTGTTTCAACTGAATCCATCCTCTTTCAAATTGTAATCAGGCATAGGCTTGGCTGGGGGAAAAGTCACCTTAATGCCCACAATTACGTTGCTGAATGGAAAACCCAATAATACTTGCATCTCCGGAGGACATGGCCAGATATTTATTTCGTGGCATAAGCATAGGTGTGAAATGCTTCTAGCTTTCATGTAGAGAAGGAGAGCTGAAGGGAGAAGCTGAGTATCTGCTTCACCTTGTCCCAATTCCTAGAATTCCACAATCATCACAAATTTATGCTCACTCTCCAATTTAAAAACACTTTTTTTTCTCCATATGCTAAGCAATGGGTGTTGGACTCATTTCCTAGGGTGAAAGCATAGGGCCAAATGAAGCTGTATATTCCCCAGAAGCAGTCAGGAAAGAAAAGACTCAGAAATGTTGTTAGGGGTTGAACTGGGTTTCCCAGAAATCTATGCTCCAGTTCTAATGTCACGGGATCTTTGGGGTGTTGCTTCACCAGCCGGAAATCTCTGTGGCCAATGATGCCTTCTGCCTGAGATACTCACACCCACTGGCCTCATTCCGCCCACTCGGCCCAGCAGGCTGTGCTCAGTTGGCGCTACCAGCCTGGATCCCACACCTGCCAAGAACAAGCCAGGAGCAGAGTGGCAAGGGGTGTGTGGGTGAGCAAGCACGGGTTCCAGCCACTGCACACAGCTAGCCACGCCAGCGTGGGAAGTTCCAGGTGCCAGTACAGGTGCTGGCTCCATGCGAGGCTGCAGCTAGACCAGATGTACTGTACGAGGCTTCCACTGTGGGCACCCACATCTAGATGAGGATATGGGGAACGTGGTAGTTCCCAGAAGCTTGGAGGTGCCAGGAACCACAGAGCCCCAAAGAAAGTGTCACAGCCCTGGATCGGGGAACCCCTAGGTCTGGGCTCCCTGAAGAGCTGCAGTTCTCTCTTTCTCGTCACCCACAATGTGGCAAGCAGTGGGGCGTGTTTGAGCCCTGTTTGTGTTACAGCTCTTTCAGTCCCACCGTTTGGCACATCCTGAGTTCCTGTGCTGCATCCAGGAGGAATGAGGTACATGAACATGAGCAAGGCAGAGAGGAACCTCACTGAGTGACAGAACGGCTCTCAGGTGACCCGAGCGAGTAGCTCCTTTCCACAGGCACGTTGTCCTGATGAGTGTCCAGCTCTCAGTGGAGAGGAGACTAACGGTGGGCAGCTCCTTCCCACAGCTGCTAGTCTCCGTGTCTCTTCAAGTCTGGCTGAGTCTGGGGTTTTTGTGAGCTCAGAAGGGAGAAAGTGCATACTGATTGGTCAATGGATGGCCATGGGTGGGCCCAGAAAAAGCACTGCACCTGGAACTCGCTCCAGTCCACAGACTCTACCTGGAACTGACAGCCTGGACCCCATGCTTCAGGTTGTCTCTGGCTTGAAGGAGGGGCTTCACTGAGGACCCGCCCCTTTCGACCCAGGAGCCTGTCTGTGTCCGGCCACTACCAATCATGTTGTCCCTGGTGCCCAGGTAGTTCATGCCGAGGGGCACCTGCAGGCCCACACTGAGCCACCCTCAGCCCCTTCCTTGGCCTCCCTCTCATGCTCATCTGTGCCCAAAGTTCAGAAGTGGCTGAAGCAGCAAGGGGCTGGCATGTCAGCAGTGCCCTGAGCATGCACACACCTGGCCGGGTTGTGACAGTGCCCAGGCTCAGCCTCAACTTTGCTCCAAAATCAGAGTGGATTCCAGGAGTGGGGAGAGGCCGAGCAGTGGGAGCAGGCACTTCTGAGCCTGCGAGGGTACAGGAGACTTCCTGGGCCTCTGAGAGTGCAAGGATGATCAGGTCCACAGCTGCAACGAGGTGGCTGCAGCTGCGCCCAGGAGGGTGGCTCTCCCACCCCACCAACTCGGAGGGAGGCAGGGCTCCCACTTGTTCCTGGCTTCTACCAGCTCAGTGGAGCATACAGCCCTGGCGGTGCCACCCCTGCTACAGTCAGCATCTTTATAGCGGCCGCTCCAGGTGGGCCACTGCTGCCATCACTAACATGCAATAATTCAGAAAGTGACCTTATCTGAAATTAGAGTGATATGGTTTCACTCTGTGTCCCTGCCCATATCTCATGTTGAATTGTAATCCCCAGTGTTGGAAATAGGGCCTGGTGGGAAGTGATTGGATCATGGGGGCAGATTTCTCATGAATGGCTTAGCACCAATCCCCCCAACACCGGTACTCTATAGTGAGTGAGTTCTCATGAGACCTGGTTATTTAGAAGCGTGTGGCACCTCCCTTATCTCTCTCTCTTTGTCCTGCTCATGCCGTGCGAGACGCCTGCTCTCACTTTTGCCTTCCTCCATAAATAAAAGCTCCCTGAGGCCTCGCCGGAAGGAGATAATGCCATGCTTCCTGTACAGCCTGCAGAACCCTGAGACAATTCCACCTCTTCTGTTTAAATTACCCAGTCTCAAGTATTTCTTTACAGCAATGTGAGAATGGACTAATACATAGCAGCTTTGCAGATGTAGTCAAGTTAAAGTGAGTTCATACTGGATTAAAGTGGGCTGGCATTGAATGACTGGTGTCTTTATGAGAAAAGAAGAAATTGGATATAGAGACACTCTATACACCATGCGAGTATATAGGAGGCAGATATAGGAGAGATCCGGCCACAAGCCAAGGAATGCCAAGAACCACTAGCCATCACCATAAATTGAGAGGGAGGCACAGAACAGTTTCTCCCTTCAAGCTTTCAAAAGGAACCAATCATGCTGTGACCTTGATCTTTAATTTCTGGCCTACAGAACTGTGAGAGAGAAAGAAAGAATCTTGTTTAAACCACACTGAGGTCATTTGTTATGACAGGTTCAGGAAACTAATAGAGCAGGGATTAGCTTTACAAAATAGTAGCCGTTGTCCAAATGTGACTACTGATCCCTTGAAATACAGATAGTGTGACTGAGAAACTAGAGTTTTAAATTTGATTTAATTTTATTTCATGGTAGATAGTCACCTGTGACTGTTGGATGCCATATAGGACAGTCTGGTTCTAAAACAATTATTCAAGTTGGTTAGTAGTGTGTTCTCCCAAAGTCAGCAAATCATCTAGTGTTTGTAAATGCCCTTCACATCCATGGATGGTGAGCTATGAATAGCTGTTAACTGGAAACACTGTAAACAAATATTTAATAATGTAGATTTATATGGCTGAAAATAAAGTGTTCTTATTTCAAAATCACTGTTCACAGAAAACAAAACAAAGAAACAAATAAAACAATGATGTATGTATGTGTGTTTAAAATATGAAACATTCTAAAGAGAAAATCATGGAACCCTTTTTTCTCAGGTGCAGAGTATAGCAATGAAATGGATTGAAATGTCTTGCAGGTAAGAAGTTATAAATATGGGCTCCATAGATACAATGACAGACAGCCTAACACTCCTGCCTAACCTGAGTGTTACTAAGAATAAACAGAAAACACAAACATAAATACAAGGTCTTGTTTTAGTACATTCTGAAGATTGTGATATATACAACTTTAGGTATGTCTCTCCTTGAAATTACCACTCTAGACTTCTGGTGTTTACATTTCTTCCTTTCATAACTTCTTTCCCCCAAAATCCTCAAAAGTTAGCTAGCCCACTAGCCCTTTTGGAATTATTTCAGTTATTTCTAGAAGCAGTTTATAAAAAGCCCTTTCAAGTCTTTAAAATTAGCATGAGAAAACTTAAAGATCTTTGTAAGGCATAAGTAAGTAATTTAAAAAGTGCTTTCATCATGTGTCTAACAGTAAATGTTAACATAAGAACACCTTTGGATTTCTGATATTTGGGTTCATGGTAACACAGAGCTCACATCAACACAGATCTGAAAATTAACCAACACAGCAGGCATTGATGCAATGAACTATCTAACTAAAACAAAATGGAATGTACAATTCTGGTAACAAATAAGAAGAAGAAGAAGATTTCTTTTTTGTAGTTTCATTTGTTCTGATTAGGTGTCTAACTCTTTTAACTTAACGGTAAAATAGGTCTACTTCACTTGGTCTAGGGTCAGAGCTCCTTGGGGAAGCCATGTTGAACCTCATCTAAGTGTCCATTATTCTTTCAGCTGCTCAGTTTGCAAATGGCTAATGAAATACTGTAGGAAAGGAGGGTTCGACTTTTCAAAATGGTTCACATACGAGAAAGAAAAAAGTTTTATTGATACGTGTATAATAAAGGGGGAAAATGAAGACTCAGACACATTTGAGAAGGCAAAAATGTAGGTTCCTTCAGAAAAGACTCACACACACACACACGCCTTAAAAGGAGAATTTATTTTTTATTTATTTTTATTTTTAATAGGAGTAAAGGCATGCAAATTTATTCAACATGTATATATGGGAGTTCTCAGAAAAGGAGAATTTATTTACTTAATTATTGCGATAAACGGTTGGTTTCTTGAATAGAAAAAGATTTACAGTGGATTTGTAGAGAGCCCTGAATTAGTACTACAGCTATTTATTCTATCATCAAACCTTTTCGAATAATGTATAAAGGGACTCATGGGCAACCTGGAGACTTGTCTCCATTGTCCTAACACAGCTAAATAAGACAAACCCTAGGAAACTCAAGACACATTAGATTCCACAGCCAGCAACAGATGGGCTTCAACTACAAGAACTGGAAAACTCTGTCATTTGCATGGAGAGAAAAGGCATTTGAAGACATATGTTGGGACAAACAGCCATCAATATTCCTGAAACCAATCTGTATGTGTTAAGTCACGTATGACACTTCAAATGTTATTCTCTGTCCACCCCCATTAAAAAGTGTGTTTCCTACCTCAAATCCAATAACAAAGGTAGAAAAATGAGAAAAAAAGAAAAGGGGGCCACATTTTTACAATAATAACACTGGTGATGACAGCCCTTTGAACTTCACATTTATGGATCGAATGCTTTAAAGTTAAAAAAAACGTTTTTTAAAAAAACTTCTTGGAAAAAAGTTTTTAAAAAATTGTTAAATGTTTTTCTTAAAAAAGCATCTCCATTGAAAGTTTATTGTAAGTTCTACTAAAAAGTGGTGAAATTACTGTCTTCAATTTTTCTCAGAAAGATGTGTATATGTGTGTATGTGTGATTTTATAATATATTGATAACATGTTCATTTTCTTTGTAGACAAGCCTATTTTAAATAAATATATGTGTATACAAACACACACATATACAGCTATATGTAAACAAACCCAAAGATATATAAATTAAATATATAGAAATATTCTTTGAATAGTTCCTGTTTCTCCCCTGGTAAGAACTCATTTCCTCTGTCTTCCCTGAGCCCTAAGAGGAATACAATTTTTGTTCCTCCTATACGCAGGACACACTTCGGGTTTCTTCCCTTTTAAGGACATACTTCTTGTTTCTCCCCTAGGCAGAACACACTTTCTTTGTAGCCCCTGTGGGTAACACACTTGTGGTTTCTCCCCTATGCAGCACACACTTTCTCTTCCTCCCCTGTGCTGGACACACTTCCTGTTTATCCCCTGTGCAGGACACACTTCTTGTGTGTCTGTTGTGCAGGAAACACTTCCTCTTTCTTCCCTGAAGAGGCCACACTTCCTGTTTTTCCACTGTTATGAACATACTTCCTGTTTCTCCCATGTGCCTGACACACTTCCTGTTTCTCCCCTCTGCAGGACACACCCTAGCCTTATTCAATAAAGATCAGTTAAGTGGTTTCTCTAATAACACTTATGTGTGATCATTCACTAGTAAATTAAGGACTATTCTTTTTTCTTACTTTGAATTTGTTCTCAAGGAGTTAAATGGCTATTTCTATTTAGATATCTGAAATCCATTTATAAAGTATATTACCGACTCCACTAGAGAAAGCTGCATAGAGTGACTGAGTTTAGTAAACAAGGGTTTGAAAACTAATCATGTTTCTGCTGAAGGCCAACACAAGGGTAATAAACTTTCAGGCAGAAGGTCTATAACAGATTATCATGGAACCAATGAGCCATCATTTCGCCAGCCTCAGAGGTGAAGGCAATGTTTTCACCACTTATTTAAGCACCGGTTGGTCACTGATAGAAACCAGAAGCCAATTAGAATGACTCAGAGATGAAGTACATCAAAGCTATACTGCTTTCTTGACCGATTCTTCATTTTTATCATGTCCTTGGGTGAGTTCCATAAAGTATGAATTTCTTTTGGCTTCATAAGCAAACTCCAAATTCAAACAGAATTTAGAGCAATAGCACTACATGATATATGAAACCAACTAAACCACTTTGGTTAAAGTATAATGTCTCCATAACAGCATTTAACTACATTCACTCGGTAAACTCACCATAAAATACTGAACAATAAAGTCCAAAAGTAATCACTGCTTCTGTATTTTACTATAGACAAGTCAGTAATTCTATAAGATAAATTGATTGCAGGATAGTAAAAGAAAAATTAAAAATAGAAAATATTCTTATCTTTCTTGGTCCATGGAAACTGTAATTGTAAAATGCATCTAAACAGAATGACCCTTAAAATCTAGTAAGTACAGCCTTTATTTTGTTCTTCTTAGGGAAAAAAACACATCAAAGAAATCTATATTATTGACCCCTTAGAATAAACTGAAAGCAAATATTTATTATATTTTATGTATGTATGTATGTATGTATGTATTTATTTATTTATTTATTTATTTACTTACTTACTTACTTACTTACTTACTTATTTTGAGATGGAATCTCGCTCTGTTGCCCAGGCTGGAGTGCAGTAGCACGATCTTGGCTCACTGCAATCTCCACCTCCTGGGTTCAAGCAATTCTCTGCCTCAGCCTCCTGAGTAGCTGGTATTATAGGTGTCCACCACCACGCCTGGCTAATTGTTTTGTATTTTTAGTAGAGATGGCGTTTCTCCATCTTGGCCAGGCTGGTCTTGAACTCCTGACCTCAGGTGATCCACTCACCTTGGCCTCCCAAAGTGCTGGGATTACAGACGTGAGCCACCACACCCAGCCTTACTTGATTTTTAAAAGTAAATGTTGCGGTTTCAATGCTTTAGACGTTTTAAGAAAACTGTAATGCGTAATGTAATTGAAGAACAAAAACTTGTAAAATCTTAGGCTCTATGATGTAAGCTTACTGAGCCAGGGATTTATCTTTTTCATTTTTGTGCTTCTTACAACATGTGCAACTGGTCCACTCCCTATGAAGCACTCACCTTACTAAATGATGTTAAAAATAATTCAAATGCAGACGGCATATTAATTTTAAAAATGCAAAGAGTACATTTAAAAAAAAACAAAAAGCAATGCTTAACCATGTAATATTTTAAATGATTCAAACAACTTTTTAATTTATATTAATTTAAAGACAAGGTTTTTCATCATTCAATCTGCTGTACTGTTCTGGATGCGGACATACATATTTATATGCATATTTATATTTATATCCATATTTAAACTTTACATATAATATATACATGAGCATCCATACACAATCATGTACAAGTCTTTTCCTATAAGAGAGGTAAATGATGATTCATGAAGTTTTATCCAAAAATCACAACAACGTTTAACAAAAAAGGGAAACTTTGCTTAGTTGTTCAGACTGCAGGAAAAGAGGAGAACGAGACATCTAGGAAAGAAGAGAGCTTGCATGTTTGTAGAAAGCTACAGTAAATTTCATGTCACTCCACACTATGCATTTTACCAATGAAACCAAGCTGTCCTAGACCATTCCCCTCTATGGGAGGGTTTCCTCCCGGCAGTGCCAGGTACTGGTAGTAATTTCTATGTTCATTTACTTCAGATTGCACCACATCATTTTCAAAGTGCTTTTATTTGCACTATGAGAATATTTATAATTTCTAAAACAATGAGAGATGCCAAATGACCTTTTTCAGATTACAAATGTTAGGTGTTGGACAAAATACTCGCATGCAATATATCGAACCTAAGGACTTCATGTTCCCACTGGATTAGACTTATAATCTTGGTCTCCTTGCATTGATAGAAGTGGTGATCAGGATTGCAATGTGCCATCAAAATTTCATTTTGGAAACTAAGAAGCTGAGTGGTTTAGAAAAATTAAACAACACACCCAAGTTCACTCAACAACTACAGGTAAGAAGAACAATACAAACATGCTTAACCATATGGTACCATCTCATTTTTAGAGATCATTGCACCACTACCAAAGCAAGTTCAAACAGAGGAAAACCTATCGTGGAAATACATGAATAATTTATACCAGATATTTACCCAACACATTAACAAGGGGTATGAGTCAGGGTTCTCCAGGGAAACAGAACCAATAGGATCTATGTCTATATGAAAAGGAATGTATTAGGAAGAATTGGCTCATATGATCACAAGGTGAAGTTCCACAATAGGCTGTCTGCAAGCTGGGGAAGAGACAAGCCGGTAGTGGCTCAGTTCAGGTCCAAAAGCCTCAAAAGTAGGGAGTCAGATGTTTTAGGGCAGGAAGCATCCAGCATGGGAGAAAGATGAAAGCCAGAAGACCCAGCAAGCCAGCTTCTCTCAGCTTCTTTTGCCTACTTTCCTCTAGCTACACTGGCAGCCGATTGGATGGTGCACACTCACACTGAGGGTGGGTTTTCCTCTCCCAGTCCACTGACTCAAATGTTAATCTCCTCTGGCAACACCTTTGCAGACACACCCAGGAACAGTATTTTGCATCCTTCGATCCAATCAAGTTGACACTTAATATTGACCATCACACCAGGCACATACCAAAATGACACAGTTGACTTAAATGAGCCTTTGAGATACAGATATTTACATAAAATGAGGGAAAACATGCAGAAATCATTTGGGTAAATTATATCCAAAAGTAGTTAAAGCTTCAAGGAGCAATACAACTATAACTTTGAGGTCATTTTATTTTCCTACCTGTCACTAACCATTTGCAACTTATTAGACTTCTACAAGTTAATGTGTGACTTCTCATAGTCTAAGCCTTAATTCATAATTAGTGAGTCAAAGAAAATTACCTTCATTTCAATAATTAAAAACAAAATTGGTGGACCTATTAAATCAATGTTCCTATATATCACTGAAGAGATATGCAGTCATTCTTTGGACCTGTTTCCATGTAGGAATTTTTTTTTCTGTATACCTACATCTTTATGGTATTGATTCACAAGAGGATGAAAGTAAATTTCAGCATACCTTAAAAGTCAGGGTCCTTATAGATTTATCTTTATTGTCAGAGTATTGAGAACCTCATAGTTTTTTGATACTCTTTAGTGGAGGAAAACAGTCCAGCCACATATGAGTAAATAATTTAGGGGGTTTTTGAATGGATATTCAGAATATTCTTGACTGAATGGTTGCAATGAAATTATATGCAAGTGAACAATGTGAATTTAACACTCCAAAAATCTAAATACATTGTAAAGTACAACTTAAGTATCCACTTACCCTATTTTAGGGAAGATGTCCTTTTTTTGAAATCTATGATCTACTACTGGCAGCTAAACCTGCTAGATTGCTATCACTTCTTTATACACCCTTTTAACATTCAGTTCAGGGTCAGTTTCATACATTCATAAGTTGAATTATGAAAGTCATCATTTTGTTTGTGATTCCAGGCTGCGCCTGGAAATGACCTATGTACTCTGTGTCCCGATATGTAGAAAATGATCATTAGATATAATCCTTTTGTTTCACACTTTTCAAAAAACCTGTTTAAAAAAACCACATCAAGCATTAAAGCTTAAAGAAAATATTTCTTGCAAGAGCTGTGTTTGGAAGATGGAGCAATAGTGCTGATAATAGAAACAACTGATTGGAAATGTGGCCAATCATGAAATGGTTTTATCATTATTCATTGAATTTTTATTCACTATTGAAAAGAGAGACAGTGGTGCAAGTGAGCTGATTGCACCACTGCACTCCAGCCTGGACAACAGAGCAAGACACTGTCTCTTTAAAGATAAAAAGAAAAAAAGGAAAAAGAGGGACATTAATTCATTATAGTTTATAATATAAATTATTAATTTAATTCTTCATTAACATTTTAATATAATGTGTATAATTTATAGCAAGTATTAAGATTATTAATATATTATACATAATATATTTACTATCACATAATAAATATAACACATAAAATGGACTTACATTATTTTGGAACTGTGGTGGCCTCAGAATTCGATCAGTTCTATTGATGTATATCAGCCCTATGAAATTAAGAGACCATTTTTATGTTTTTGTGGTTTATTAATTACAGCCATGAAAATTACGTACTAATTTCTTCACTCTACCCCTCAATATCAGGTTGTAGAACTGGGATTGCATTGGTTGATATCCACGGTAGGCCACGGTGTTGAGCAATTTTCCAGAATCATTCCAGTGAATTCTCAGTTAATAAATCAATTGGCATACTCTCCCCATTTTACAGATGGAAGACTGAGGCACAAAAGATTAAGTAACGGCTCAGAGCCACATGGACAGTCCATGGTGGGAGAGATGCTTCTAGGCAGTCTGACTCCAAAAAATGACAAATAACTAAACAAAATGAGACTCAAGGAGCTTTGAGGCTGACGGAGCAGACAGGGATTTGAAATGGAGCAAGCAGATGGAATTAAAAGAAAATTCGCAAGAGGCATCTGAAATGCAGGATGCTGTAGATGAAGAAGAGGGAGTGGGCAAACAGAGTGAATTGGTCTAGGTTGGCTGAGCAGTCACCGAAAGGATGAATGGGAGTCACTGGGTGTAGCAAAGGCCTAGGGGGTATGCAAGGAATATTAGAGAACCCAAAAGAAAGCAGGTGCAAAAGGAAAGTAGCTGCAGAGAAACAAAGATCCTTGTAGTCATCATGGGGCTTCTTGTGTTCTATTCAGGCTGGGGGGTCTCTTTCTTAGGATAAAGTTTAAGCTGGAAGCATTCCAGCTTAGATTGTTTCAGAAAACAATGCCCAGCTGCAGGAGACACACCATGAAGTGAACCCCAGGAATGAGCCAATAGGCATTGTTTTCAATGATTAAATCCTGCCCCTTTTTAACCTCAGGTATTGAGACTATATTGCTCCTGGACTTGATTTAAACTCTAAAAGCAGGTGGAGGGAAACGAAAAGGTGGCAAGATATTTTTTAAATGATAGACCTTCCTTGCGGAAACATGTGTCTACCAAGCGGTAGTAAATATCCCGCTTTGTCATGTCAAAGGGTGAGTTCTCTGTGGAGTGTCATTGCTCATAAAGCTGTTTATGCCTCAGGACTGGCCAGAGGCAAGACTCAAGTTTCTGTGACAGGTGTCTATGGGCTGGACATTGATGTTGCCAGGGTAGCATTACAGGAGATGAACCTTTCTATGGAACAGAGCACCCACATGTGAGCAAGCACTTTGATCACCTGCAAAGATGCAAAACTCGAGTAAGCAAAGAAAGGTTGTGAGGCTATACAAGGAATTCTCAAACACCTTTATGTTGATTTTTGAGGTAAGCAAAACACAACAAAGTACCATCTTTCATATTCGATACTCTTCTAGATATAAGAACAAAAGTGCAACTGAAAGTTGCACGAAAAAGATTGACGCTTTCCCTGAGGCTGTTGCTTTTTTTCTTTTTTAAAACATATAATAGCTAGGTCAAATATTTTGTTCTCATAGTCTTTGTGTCTTGCTCTGTGTAAACATTTATTCTTCCGTCTTGCTGGTAACTGTTTGCAGAAACCATTTCTTTACATTCCATTCTCAGCCACCTTCCGAAGTCATTGTACTCTAGATATAACACCTTCTGTAAGTCCTTGGCACTGGAGACCTTAGCTTGAGCTTTAATTCACTTTGTTTCCTTTTACCTTTGGAAATTGTTCAAAATTTCAACTTTCTTTTGACCTCCCACCCAGACCTGCTTGTAATCAAGAAACAGACTCCTCTCCACCTCTAGAGATGTGGATGCAGGCATGGGAGGTAGAGACTTTTTCTTCCTCTCCTTCCATCTCAAAATGTCCTGCCCACGTATTACCCCAGCACTCACCTTCCATCAAAAAGAATGCCGTTCAATGAGCTCTCTCTGAGGACCCCCTGAAAACTTAGGCTCAGAGACATCTGTGCTCTGCAGGCTGTTTTAGCAGGTCCTGGATTTGTGCTCTCTAGACAGTAGATACAGAGAGAAACAACAAAGCTGACAGATAAGCCATTTCATTTACAAAACCCAGTTGCCACTTGCCCTCCGAAGAAATGTCATGCCTTCCAAACATCACCTCCTTCATCTCAGTAAAAGAAAATCCAATCCAACTGTCTTCAATTAAGAAACTTCTGTGTTTTCTTTTTCTTCTTCCTTTCTTAGGTATGTGGCCAGGCACGTTCATCAGTCCATGAATATTTAAAACCTTTACTAATCCGAATAGTCCACTTATTCCATGTAAGTGAAGTGGTATACAGGCAGAAAAGTCTAGTCACTGTTGTATACCTAGGGGAAAATCTTAGATGAAGTCCCTCAAGGAATCTGTAAATATCCATTTCGTATAGTAACACATAAGGCTGCTTTTCAAAGGAAGTCAGTATTCCCAAATGGTATAAGCCCTCTAGTGCAACTGAAATCTCTACCACTCTTAGGAAGAAAAAGTATCATTTTATTATAAAGTAAAACTAACTACATGGCTTCACCATAAATTCATTATCTTCAACAAAAATTATATAGTTAATTTTGTTATTTCTGACGTGTTCTTATTTATTTATTTATTTATTATTGATGTATTTTTTTATTTTAGATTCAGAGGATACCTGTGCAGGTGTGTCACAAGAGTATACTGCATAATGCCGAGGTTTAACCTTCTGTTGATCCCGTCACACAAATAATGAACGTGGTACCACATAGAAAATTTTTCAGTCCTTGCCCCCTTTCCAATAGGAAATTTTTCAGGCCCCAGTGTGTGTTATTTCTGTATTTATGTTCCCATGTACCCAATGTTCATCTCCCTCATAAGTGAGAACATGCAGTATTTGGTTTTCTCTTTCTGTGTTAATTACCTCCGTGTTTTCTTGATTTCTTTTCTCTTGAAAATATTTTAGCACCTAAAATTCAATGGTACTCATTGAGAGACTTTGCATAAAGTGGCTGAAGTAAGAGATTTGAAAATGCAAACAAATGAATTAGTTCTTTTTTATTTGCTTAGAAAGAAAAGGAAGCAGCCAGAGGGTATCAATAGAGCAGTTGTCATAAAAAGTAGCCATTACTCTTATGCCATGTGTTGTTATGGTAAAGTTGAGATTCGAAGTGTGTTACTAAAACAGATCAAAAACTTCCCATAATACTTAGATGTTTGTTTAAATCATTATCCTTCAAGGCCTATTTACCTATAAATTGTTTTAATACATGTTTATATTAGAAAGCTTCATTTGCTAGAATGCTCACTCTAGAAAATTTTCACTATTCATCTAAATTTGGAAACCATATGTTTCTTGAAGCTGGAAGTTGCTCACTTACCTTGTGATATTTCACTGTTGACTATGACCTCACAGACCTGAAAATGATTGGTCAAAGAAGGATAAAAGGCCAGGTGCAGTGGCTCATGCCTGTAAACCTAGCACTTTGGGAGGCCAAAGCAGGCGGTTCATAAGGTCGAGAGATCAAGACCATCCTGGCCAACATGGTGAAATCCTGTCTCTATTAAAAATACAAAAATTACCTGGGCGTGGTGACACACACCTGTAGCCCCAGCTACTCAGGAGGCTGAGGCAGGAGAATCTCTTGAACCTGGGAGGCGGAGGTTGCCGAGATCGTGCCACTGCACTACAGCCTGGGAGACAGAAAGAGACTCCATCTCAACAACAACAAAAGAAGAAGAAGAAGAAGAAGAAGAAGAAGAAGAAGAAGAAGAAGAAGAAGAAGAAGAAGAAGAAGAAGAAGAAGAAGAAGAAGAAGAAGAAGAAGAAGAAAAGAAAGAAAGAAAAAAGAGAAATATAAAAGCCTTTGTAAATTCTCTAGGAGTTAGGAAAATAAATACAACTTCAAGTAAAACAAGTCATTGATTCTGAGAGATTAAGGCATGCTGCACAGTCTTGTTTTTTATATAACTGAAAGCTAATCAACCAGCATTATTTTAAAATTAGAGAAACTGATTCACAGTAGTAAAGACATGGAATCAACCTAGGTGCCCATCAACAGTGGATTGGATAAAGAAAATGTGGCACATATACACCGTGGAATACTATGCAGCCATAAAAAGAATAAAATTGTGTCCTTTGCAGCAACACAGATGGAGCTAGAGGCCATTATCCTAAGCAAATTAATGCAGAAACGGAAAATCAAATACTGCATGTTCTCACTTATAAGTGAGAGCTAAACATTAAGTACTCATGGGCATAAAGATGGAGACAGTAGAAACTGCAGGGTGGGGGCCAAGGGCTTAAAAACTAACTATTGACCACTATGCTCAGAACCTCGGCGATGGGGTCAATTGTACCCAAAACCTCAGCATCGTGTAACATATTTATGTAACAAACTTGGGGTAATACATGTACCCCCTGAATCTAAAACAAAAGTTGAAAAAAAAATGGAAAAACAGATTCAGAGAGTTTGGTTATTAACATATTCTTCCATAAACAAGTTACTTATGCAGTCACCTGTCAAAATTGTATTAAGCCTTCTCTTCAATTATATATCACCTCCTGTTTATTTGTATAGTAATTACATAACTAAAAACTCACCAAATATGTTGTTTAAAAGTGTGTAGCTTTTGTTCCCTGTATCCATCTTCAGTGTACAAATATACTGAGGTTTGTTCTCTGAGCACATTTATAACCTAATGTTTTGCCAAAATAAAAGCCAATCACAAGATTTAAATCCCTTTGATCTTTGCCCTTGAAATCCATATTGGTGGCCCATATGATTCCATTGCCAACAACACCGGAAAGTCAGCAACCCCTTCCACCTTCATGAGATTTCCCCAAAAGCCCCAGATGGTTGGATTCGCAGGTTTCAAGTTCTGTCAGGAATCCTGGACTCCAGAAACTTCAGACACCTTTTAGATGGAGTTTTCACTCAATGTGGGATGACACATGTTGAGGGTCAAACCAACGTAGCATTTTCCTGAATCACACAGGGAAGAAGATTTCTAAACTCTGAAGAAAGCTTTCTCCATTCCTGCCTTCAGTTTCTATTCTCAGATACTCATAGTAAGTTTCCCATCTCCATTCAGGGTTCTTAGTTAATTAAAACCCAAACTCCAACCTGACATTTTTCTGAATGTTTGCATGGTCACTTAAGTTCAGCCTCAGGAATTATAACTGGGGTAACCTTGGCTAGGAGAAAGGAAATAAGATTTCTAGAACATCAGCTAATGTTGAATTGAATTGTTAAACCAATGGTGTCTCTTTATAGTATCTAATTAAATAATTTATGATGAAGTATTTTTATTTGTGGTAACATAAATTCCCTAATGAAGAAGGGATAATGCATCCCAATTATCGTCCCAAACAGTAATTATGCTTGTTGGGTTGGGTGTAAATGTCTTTTTTCCAAGCACCATCTAAGTAATCACACTGAGCCCACTATATTTTTCAGTTATATAACTGATGCACAATCGACTGCATGGGTGTTTAAAGTCTGCACTTCAATAGATTTTAACACTTCACCACTATCAATAAAATAAACATATCCATTAACTCCCCAAGTTTTCTCATGTTCCCTTGAAATTTTTCCCTCTCCCTTTTCCTTCTTCAAACACAGGCAACACTGATGTGCTTCCTGTCACTACAGATTTTACTTTCTAGAATCTTACATAAATGCCATGATGTGTTATGAAATCTTTTTTATTTTCTTGCATTACTCAATAAAATTATTTCAAAGTTCATTGGTGGTGTTTTATGTATCAATAGTTTATTCTTTTTAATTTCTGGACTGTATTTCACTGTATGTATACATGAAAATTTGTTTATCCATTCAACTCTTGATGGAGGTTCAGGTTGTCTCCAGATTTTTGCTAATAAAATTAAAGCTGTTATTTACATCTGTATATGTGCCTTTGTTTGGGTAAGTGCTTCTATATATTTTGGATAAATATGCATGATTAGAATGTCTGAGTTATAAATCAGGTATATTATTAACTTTTAAAGTAGCAGTCCCCAACCTTTTTGGCACCAGGGACTGGTTTTATGGAAGACAATTTTTCCATGGACCAGGGTGGGGAGAGGAGGGGGATGGTTTCAGGAAGATTCAAGCACATTACATTGATTGTGCACTTTAGTTCTATGATTATTACGTTGTAATATAGAACAAAATAATTCTACAACTCACTATAACGTAGAATCAGTGGGAGCCCCAAGCTTGTTTTCCTGCAACTAGATGGTCCCATCTGCGGGTGATTGGAGACAGTGACAGATCATCAGGAATTAGATTCTCATAAGGAGTGCACAACCTAGATCCTTCACAGGTGCAGTTCACAATAGGGCTCATGCTCCTATGAGAATCTAATGCTGCTGCTGATCTGACAGGAGGTGGAGCTCAGGCAGTAATGTGAGCAATGGGGAGCGGCTGTAAATACAGATGAAGCTTTGCTCATTCACTGGTCGCTCACCCGCTGTGTGGCTGAGTTTCTAACAGGCCAAGGACTGGTACTGGCTGGGGGATTGAGGAACCCTTTTTTAAAGAAACTAAAATTGTTTTCCAAAGATATTTCACTGTTTTACATTCTTATCAAGGATGTGTGAGTGTTCAAGTTCCTCCACATCTTCACAAACTTGCTATAATCAGATGTTTTTCTCAAAAAGTAAAATATATGTATAGTAGTATTTCATGTGGTTTCAACAGAATTTCCCTAATGAGTATGATGTTCAGAGTCTTTTCTTGTGCTTATTTTCCATTAGCATAACTTTCCTGTGTCTGCTCAAATGCTTTAACCAACTTTTTAATTGAGCTGCTTATTTTGTTATTATTTTTCTAGAGTTATTTATGTGTTCTGTACAAAAATCTTTCATCACATGTGATTTTCCTGTATTTTCTTTCAACCTGTAACATGTGCTTTCATTGTCTTAACAGTGTCTTACAGAAAAAGCAGACGTTTTTCTCTTTGTTAAAATCTAAGGATCAATTTTGCTAGATGCAAAATTTGCTACAAATGTCTACTTGCAAGTGAGTTTCTTGGAGGCAGCATAGAGTTGGATCTTGTATATTTTATTCGACATGACCATCTCTGAATTTCAGTTCGGGCATTTGGTTCATTACATTTAATGTGACTATTGATATGGTTGTGTTTAAAACTGCCATCTTGTTATTTATTTTTTATTTGTCCCATCTGTTCACGTTTTATTTCCTCTCTCTTTTTCTGCCTTCTTTTGGACTGGGTGTTTTTATGATTCCATTCCGGTTAATTGTGTTGGTTTATTAGTTTTAATTATTTGCTGTATTACTATTGTGACTGCTTTAGAGTTTAGGGGTACACTGTTTTTTTCTTATCACAGTCTAGTTTCAAATGATATCATACTACTTCACTTTTAGTATCAGAAGCTCAAAACACTGTTTCCAGTTATTCCCTTCTGGTCTTTGTGCAACTGTTGCCGTCCTATCTGTTTAGTTATGTAGTTGTACCTTGAGGTGGTGGTGGTGGTGGAATAAATTCATCTCATTACTCTTTCATGGAAAAAGTGGAAGTCCACATCCCAATTTTTATTTTATATTTGTTTTCTTCTGTTTGAGGAATGGCACCAGGAGCTATTAAGATATTATCTTTCCATGGTCTCCTATTCATAGTATCTGGAAAGGTATGGAAAGAAAGATTATCAGATATAATAATAAACTAGAGATTTTCTTGGACAAGCTATTTGGGATTTTTCTTATTTTGCATCTTAATGTATGTAAAATAAAGTTCCACATAAACTAGTGATAATCTTTATTCACCAAACGTCTATAAATATTCAAGAAAATGGGAAATATATATTATCTTGTGTAAGCATTATTGCCACCCTTTTTAATGAATTTTGTTATTTATAATTTTCTTTTATTTAGGATACAAATTTTGCCTGTATTAGATATACATAGATAGATAGATAGATAGATACATAGATACATAGATGATAGATAGATAGATGACATATAGGTAAGAGATGATTGATTGATAGATTTTTTTCTAAGAAATAGGTACAATAATTAATATTAACGGTTAGAAATCATTATTTCTTTATTTTCTTTTCCCCTCTGCCTCAAACAAGCACATACAAAAACTCAAAGCAAGACTATATAAAAGAAAATAAGATAAGAGTGGTACAGATTCAGCGAACTTGAGTGATGTTTTCGAAGGTTCAGTGGTCTATAAGATATCGAGAAAGAAATCCACAAAATTCACAGGCATACAAATTAAGATAGCCACATTTAGCAGGATTTGTCAAACATCCTAATGGCAGAAGTGTTTTTTTGCTTCCCAATATCTTGTAGTACTTTCTGGAAACCCATCTTGGGTTTTCCCATGAATGGAAGCTCTCAGTAGCTCCTTGGTAAGCTGACATGTGACATTCACACAAGTACTCATTTTTCAAAACCTGGTTCACAGTTAGCACCCCATAACAGTCACTAACATTTCATGTCAACATTGGTCAAGAAAAAATAATCTATTGATCTAGATAAATATACAATAATCAAACACATATAAATCATATAAAGAATATTGTTCTTTGAAAGGAAGCCTATACAGCAACACATTGTATTAATAACTCCCTGAAAATACACTCTGCTGGCTTCTTCGTCTTTGATGTGATAACATCATTCAAATTCTTTTCCTATTTTATTGTCTTCATATTCTTAAGGTGAAGAGAAATGATTTATAATATGCTATAAACATTCAAAGAAATATCCATATATTTTATTGCTTTCATCGAGATACTTGTTAATTCAAATTTTATGGTTTAATTTTAGGCAAGTTTTGAATTAGCAATGATTTCAGTATACTACTTTTATTAAACCCTGCATTATGAACCACTTAGGAGCATTTTGAAATTCACATCACCTGTCAGGTATAAAATGGGCACAAAATATTGGCTAATGCCACAAGAACGCTCAATCTCAGTAAATGAGCTAACATAGCAAGTTGTACTTGCTTCAGACTATTTATCAAATGTTGTAAAGCAAATTGGTTTTGTAGTAAAGACAAAACAAACATATTTTGCTCTTAAAATAATGTAAAACCTATTATCCAAAACAAGGAAGAAGGTAAAGATTTATGTTATCAATAGTACCATACTTGGCCAGCTTATTCCAACGTGTATGTAAATAAAGGTTTTGTTTTTCCTTTTTAAAATAAAGCAGCTTTTAGTCACTGTCACTCACACAAACAATGCCCTGCAGTATAAGATCAGACTCTTTCATGTATAAAGGTGATTTTAACAATGAAAGTAAAGAGGTTAAACAAAGACACCCACACTTTTCATTTTGCTGGTTTTCTGTTAAAGATTGTTGTGCTCATATATGAAACAAACTTTACAATAATTTCAGTGACTAGTTCAATTTTCTGGCTTAAGCAATCAATTTGGCCACTGCAATAATATCAGGAATCTATGCAGACTTTTTTTAAGAGACAAAGTCTTGCTCTGTCACCCAGGCTGGATTGCAGTGGTGCAATCACAGCTCACTGCAGTTTCAACCTCCCAGGCTCAAGTGATCCTTGCGCCTTAGCCCCCCGAGAAGCTAGAACTACAGTCTTGTGCCACAATGCCTGGCCAACTTTTGTTTATTTGTTGTAGAGATGAGGTCTCATTGTATTGCTCCAGCTGGTATCAAACACCTGAGTTCAAGCGATCCTCCCACCTCAGCCTCCCAACGTGCTGATATTACAGGCATGAGCCACTATGTATGGTCTTACATAGACTATTAAAAATAGACTTAGCCAGAGTAACTAAAAAAGTGATAAAGAACAGTGTTGGTAGTGAGAAACAGCAAAAGAGATCACCCTCCAGTGGATAAAGCAGAGAGCAAGAAGGCATGAGTGGCGAGAAGAGAGAAGATGGAAAATAGAGTTGCCTTTATGAAGATGGGTCTGACTCAGCTGACTCAGGAACCTTATTCTTGCCTTTGAGGAAATCCCTCTCAATGGTCTTAGATGACCATGATTGCCAGGGCAATGTCCTCACCAAGTCCAACGTACATCAGGGAGGGAAAGACACTTAGTGAGGTGGTAGGGCTCAGAATCAGTGATATTTGAAAGCTTAACTAAAATGTTGGACACCAAGTGCATGCCCTAGCAATGGGGATGTTTCTGCCAGTTCTGGTTATAGCACAGATTGGACTTGTACCCAACAATCAGATGGTCATGTGAACCCTGAAAATCTAAGACAGGTCTCAGTTAATTTAGAAAGTTTATTTTGCCATGGTTGAGGAAGCGTGCCTGTGACACAGCCTCAGGAAGTCCTGACAACATGTGTGCAAGGTGATCAGGGTACAGCTTGGTTTTATACATTTTAGGGAGACATGAGACATCAATCAATGAATGTAAGAAGTACATTAGTTCTGTCCAGAAAGGTGGGGACAGCTCAAAACAGAAGGGGGCTTCTGGGTAGGTGAGAGACAAATGGTTGCATTCTTTTGACAATTCCTGGATCTCTCCTGTGCATGACAAACTTCCTGTTTCTTCCCTGTGGAGGAAAAACTTCCTGTTTCTTCTCTGAGCAGGATGCACTTCCTGTTTCTCTTTTGTGCATGACACACTTCCTGTTTCTCCACTGTGCAGGACACACTTCCTGTTTCTTTCCTGTGAAGGACACACCTCCTGCTCCTCCTGTACAAGACACACACTTCCTGTTTCTCCTCTGTGCATGACACACTTCCTTTTTCTTTCCTGGACAAAACACACTTCCTGTGCCTCCCCTGTGAATTATACCCTTAGTTTTTCTCCCCTGTTTAGTACACACTTTCTCTTCCTCCTCTGTGCATGACACACTTCCTGTTTCACTTCTGTGCATGACACACTTCCTGTTTCTTCTCTGTGCAAGACATACTTCTTGTGCCTCCCCTGTGAATGACACCCTTCCTGTTTCTCCTCCATGTAGCACACACTTTCACACACTTTCTGTTTCTCTTCTGTGCATGACACCCTTCCTGTTTCTTCACTGTGCAGGACACAGTTCCTATGTCTCCCCTGTGGGAGATCCACTTTCTCTTTCTTTCCTATATAGAACACACTTTTCTTTCCTCCTCTGAGTATGACGCATTTTCAGTTACTCCCGTGTGCATGACACACTTCCTGTTTTTCCCTGTGGAAGATCCACTTCTTCTTTCTTCCCTGCACAGGACACATTTTCTGTTCCTCCCCCATGTAGGACAGACTTCATGTTTTTTCCCTGTTCAGGACACACTTTCTGTTTCTCCTCTATGCAAGACACATTTTTATTTCTCTACTGTGCAGGACACACTATTCATGTTTCTATTGTAAATAACACACTTCCAGTTTCTTCCCTGTAGAGCAGACACTTTCCATTCCTCCTCTATTCATGACTCATTTTCTGTTACTCCCATGTGCATGGTTTCTCCTCTATGCAGGGCACACTACCTATTCCTCCCCTATGCAAGACACACTTCCTGTGCCTCCCCTGTGAATGACACCCTTCCTTCTTCTTCTCAGTGTAGCACGCACTTTTTGTTACTCCTCTGTGCATGACATACTTCCTGTGTCTCTCCTGTGCATGACACACTTCCAGTTTCTTCCCTGTGGGTGACTCACTTTTTCTTTCTTTTCTGTGTAGCACACATTTTCCATTCCTCTTCTGTACATGACACATTTTCTGTTACTCCAATGTGCATGACACACTTCCTGTTTTTTCCATGTGGAGGACATACTTCCTGTTTCTTCCCTGTGCAGTACACACTTTCTGTTCTCCCGGTATGCAGGACACATTTCCTGTGTCTCCCCTGTGAAGGACACACTTCCTGTTTTTTCCCAGTGCAAGACACACTTTCTGTTCCTCCTCTGTGCATGACACACTTCCTGTTTCTCTGCTGTGCAGGACACACTTCCTTTGTCTCTCCTGTGCGTGACATCCTTCCTGTTTCTCCCCTGTGTAGCACACACTTTCCATTCCACCTCTGTACGTGATACATTTTCTGTTTCTCCCCTGTGCAAGACACATGTCCTGTGCCTCCTCTGTGAATGGCACTCCTTCTGTTTTTTCTCACTGTAGCACAAGCTTTCTGTTTCTCCTCTGTACATGACACATTTCCTGTTTCTCTGCTGTGCAGGACACACTTTCCATGTCTCTTCCGTTCATGACACACTTCCTGTTCTTCCCTGTATAGGACACACTTCCTGCTTATTTCCTGTGTAGCACACACTTTCCATTCCTCCTCTGTGCATGACACATTTTCTGTTACTGCCATGTGCATGACACACTTTCTGTTTCTTCCCTATGCAGGAAACACTTCTTGTTACCCTCCTGAGACATACACACTTTCTGTTCCTCTTCTGTGCAGCATACATTTCCTGTGTCCCCCCTGTGCAGGATGCACTTTCTGCTCCTATCTTGTGCAGGCCACACTTTCTGTTCCTCCTCTTTGCAGGACACACTTCCTTTGTTGCCCCTCTTCTTGACACACTTCCTGTGTCTTCCTTGTGCAGGACACTCTTCCTGTTACTCTCCTGAGACAAAGATACTTCCTGTTTCTCCTCTGTGCAGGACACACTTTCTATTCCTCCCCTGTACATGACACACTTCCTGTTTATCCCCTGTGCAGCACACACCTGTTCCTCCGTTGTGTTGAGACACACCGCCTGTCTTCCCTAGGCAGGAAACACTTCCTGTTTCTCTCCTGTGCTGAACCAAATTTGTAGTTTTTTAATCCCTCACCCCCTCCCACTCTTTCTGTCGAGCCCCCAAAGTCCATTCTATCATTCTTACGCCTTTGCCTCCTCATAGCTTAGATCCCGCTTATGAGTGAGAACATATGATGTTTGGTTTTCCATTACTGCGTTACTTAGAATAATAGTTTCCAATTTCATCCAGGTTGCTGAAAATGCCATTAACTCATTGCTTTTTATGGCTGAGTAGTATTTCATTGTATAAACATACACCACAGTTTCTTTATACACTCATTGATCAATGGGCATTTGGGCTGGTTCCATATTTTTGCAATAAAAACCGCAATTACTTTTGCACCAAACACAATACTATTCTATAGGTGGAGCACTCTCCTAAGCATTTGAGATACTACACCATACAAAGCAAATAATGCTCATCTTTTATGAAATTCACGTTGTGGTAGGGGAAGAATGGTAATGAACAAATGAATATGTCTTTAGTCAGGTAACGGTAATAATTGGAAAGATAAACCACAATGCTGAGAGTGGCAAGTGAAGGAGAACTTTTGTAGAAAGTAGTTTGGGAATACCTCTCTGAAAATGTTATATTTTGAAGGAAGTGAGACAGCACACAATGTTGATAGCTGCTGGGAAGAGCATGCAAGAACAAAGGAACAGAAATAGCAAAGACAAAACTCCTAATATAGCAGTGGGATTGTGACGTTTGAGGAAACGTGGGCAGAAGTGTGGTTGGAACACAGAAAATGGAGTTAACAAAAAGAAATGGGAGAGAATGGGAAGAGAGGTGGATGAGGGTCCTGTAGGCCTTCTAAGGACTTGATTCTACTCTGGTGAGATGGGAATCCTTGGAGGATTTTGAGAAAAGTAGAGGTGTTCCCTTATTCAGTTTTTAAAAAGATCACTCCAACTACAGACTGAAGGAGGACAAGGATAACAGAAAGAAGACTGATATGAGGCTATCATAACTGGCAGTAGAAAAGAGGATGGGGTATGAAAAACAGCATTATGGCACTGGAAAGTATTTGTTCTGGATATATTTTGAAAGGGGAGCAGATAGTGTAAGTTGATAGATTTGAGTGTGGGTTATTCATAAAAGGGAAGAAGAAAGATTTTTAGTCTATGCAACTGTTAGAGTAATAGTGTAACTTTTTTGTGTAGGTGGGAAATATTTGAGGACCAAATTCAGGAGGGAGGTAGGACTCAAGAGTGTATTTTTAACAAGTTCATCCAGAGATGTTCAATCAGGATCAGTATCATGCAACTACGTCTCCTACTCCAGCAAAGCAGCTCAGCCCATTGCACATCTGCTGATATTAACAGTCAGGAACAAATAGCAAAATAAATTTTATCAGGGGATGCTTCCAACATCTTAAAAACACCGTGTACCTAGGAACTAATATAATGACAGATATGAAGGATCTTCTCCACAAAACTATATCATTTAGAGAAATTTTACATTACCTTGAGATAATAAGCACAAAAATACGGTTAGAAGCCAGGTAAGGTGGCTTGTGCCTATAGACCCAGCACTTTAGGAGGCTGAAACAGGGCGATTCCTTGAGGCCAAGAGTTTGAGGTCAGACTAAGCAACACAGCAAGACTCTGTCTCTACAAAAAAAAAAAAAAAAAAAAAAATTAAGTTTGGCTGAGCATGGTGTGGTCTCAGCTACTTTGAAGGATGAATGTGGCGAGAGGATTACTCGAGCCCTGGAGTCTGAGGTTGCAGTGAGCTACAATCATACCACTGCACTCCAGCCTGGACAACAGGGCAAAACCACTTGCCTAAAAAAAAAATAAAAATGCAATTTACTAGAAAAAAATAAGAAGTCCTAGTGTTCAGTAGCACAGTAGGGGGACAACAGTTATAAAGAATTTACAGTATATTTCCAAATAGCTGGAAGAGAAGATTTGAAATGTACTAAACAAAACAAAATAATAAATGTTTGAGGAAATGGTTACCTCAATTACCCTGATCAGATCATTACATATTGTATATCTGTATCAAAATATCACATGCACTCCCAAAATATACACAGCTATTAGGTATCAGTAAATAAATAAATAAATAGATAGATAAATAAATAAATAAACGGACAGACAGATTTTTAAAATATCTGGAGATGTCAATGCATCTCAGTGTGAGTGGCAAATTGGTGGTGGGATATAAAACTTTGGAGTTTTCTGCCAAGATTCTGGGAGAAGCAAAAAAGACATTGGTCTAGATATAAATGTAGGCATTCACAAGGAATAAAAGCTATTTAATCCTGTAAAACAGGATGATATCAAACATAGAGTGAATATACAAAAAGATGAGTTCACCCTAAAACTGAGCTCTGAAACTCTCCAAATTTTAGAGTTTAAGGGAAATATAGAAATATCAAAATACAGAGAAAGGAGTTGCCATTGAACTAAAAGGAAGTCCAAGAAATGGCATCATTTCAGGGAACAAGTAAGGAAATCGTCACCTACTTCAACTGGAGCTGGTAGAACAAGTATGTTAAAATTATACAAATGACTATTGGATCTATCACCAAAGAGGCACTAGTGGCCTAGGTGATAGCAGTCTCTGCACAATAAAAAGAAGGAAAATCTTATTGGAGTAGATTCCCAGAAAAAAAGCAGGAAATTAAAGATGGTGAGTATAGTTGAAGATAGACACTTGGCATTACTGAAGTGAGGCTATGAGTTTTGCAGGGTCTAGACGGTTTGTGTGTGTGTGTGTGTGTGTGTGTGTGTGTGTGTGTGTGTTTTAAGGTAGCTTATATTTCAGTGTGTTTTAAATTGATTGAATAATCAACTTAAAGATTAATGATGGAATGGCCAGGCACAACGGCTCATGCCTGTATTCCTAACACTTTCAGAAGCTGAGACAGGAAGATTGCCTAAGGCCAGGAGTTCAAAAACCAGCCTGGACAACATAGTGAGATCCCATTTCTACAAAAATAAAAATAAACAAATTAGCTGGGCATGGTGGTGCACACCGATAGTCTCAGCTACTCAGGAGGCTGAGGCAGGAGAATGGCTTGAGCCTACAAGTTGAGGCTGCAGTGAGCTGTGATTGCACCACTGCACTCCAGCTTAGGTGACATGGTGAGACTTTGCCTCTAAAACAAAACAAATATTGATGATGGAAAAGGTTATCCATGGAGAAAAGAGAGAGGATATAAAAGATGCATCATCCTTGCATAGATGAGAGGAGATAAGCCTGAGTGTCCAACTAGGGTGAGTATTTTAGAAAGGAACAACAGGAAAAATACATTTCTAGACAAAGGTTGGGAGAGTCACATAATTTTTTGACACTTCCTGCTTCTTTTCTGTGATGGTCACACTCTCCAGTGTAAACCTTAGAGATGTGTGCAGGATCTCCACCCAGGGACTCTAACTCGAGTCCCAGGGTTCAGAATTATAAAAGAAGGCTACTCACATAGGTGCATGATCTTAGATGACTAGCCGTGGTGCTGAGCCCAAAACCCACACAAGGTTCATGTCACAAATCTTCATATTTACAGCAAATAATGTTGACAGCCCAGTTCATCTTGACCCACTGCTTGGGCATATAGAATAGCATCTTTTCTTAGTATCATAGTCAATCTGACTGAGCTAAGGGATGCCAAATACCTAGAAACACATTATTTCTGGATGTGTTTGTGAGGATGTTTCCAGAGGAGATTAACATTTGAGTCAGTAGACTGAATAAAGAAGATTGCTCCCACCAATGTAGGTTGGCATCATCCAATCCATTGAAGGCCTGAATAAAAAAAATAAAAATAAAAGGTGAAGGCAAGGTAAATTTACTCTCTCTTCTGTATCTGGGACATCTGTCTTCTGCTCTCAGTCATTTCATTTAGACTGAAACTACACTGTGCGCTTTCTTGGACTTCCAACTTGCAGAAGGCAGACGATGGAATGTCTCAGCCTCCATAGCAAAGTAAGTCAATGCCCCATAATAAATATATTTCTATATATCTCCGTATATATCTTATTTGTTTTTGTTTCTCTGGAGAACCCTGACTAATACACCAAATACGTATCTGAACATTCCACTAGTGTTGTTCTCACAGTTTGATCTAGGGTCATTGTCAAAGCTGCAGAGATAAGCAAGAATTAAGTAAAACAGACCCACCACATTAACTATCTCATCAAGGTGAATACCTATAGATTTGATACCATAGTTGATATGGTTTGTCTCTATGTCCCCATCCAAGTCTCATGTTGAATTGTAGTTCCCAATGTTGGAGGTGGGGCCTGGTGGGAGGTGATTGGTTATGGGGGTAATTTCTAATAGTTTAGAATCATCCTCCTAGTGTTGTCTCATGAGTGAGTTATCACAAGATCTGCTTGTTTGAAATGTGTAGTGCCTCCTTTTCGCGCTCTCACTCTCTCTCCTGCCAGCAATGTGAAGATATGCTTGCTTCTCCTTTGTCTTCCACCACGACTGTAGGTTTCCTGAGGCCTCCTCAGAAGCCAAAGCCTATACAGTCCACAGAATGACAAGCTGATTAAACCTATTTTCTTTATAAATTACCCCGTCTCAGGTATGTCTTTATGGCAGTGTGAGAATTGACTAATACAATGAGCAACTTCCCTCCAATATGCCTCTTTTTTTTTTCTTTCTTAGAGAAACACAAAGCAAGGTAGTTAGCCAAGTTTGAAGATCACAAACAGGCTTTAGAAGTTTAAGGAGAAAGCATAAAATGCAAAGTTGTCTCGCATGGGATTGGGAGAACAAATTAAGAGGCATAATATAGTAGGACTTCTGGGCAGTACTACAGTCTACCTTATTGGTCATTGTCATAATTTAAAGTTAGACCATCTGGTATGTTGCTTTTCTCCAGCACCTTCAGAGGCAAGTTAGGAAGAGCTGGTTCTTCCAACTTTAGGACTTTCTGGTTGGTAGGCTAAAAAGTAGAGGGGCAAAATAGTCCAAGGATAATGGATCAGGAAATCCAAATATATTAGGAGAAAAGCGAAGACATGTTCTACTCATATCTTTTGGAGTGAATTCAAGATCCTTACTTCATAGCACTTTATAATTTATAAAACCATCTCATATACAATCAGTCATTTTATATTCATAATAACCTAAAGAGCTACGTGGAACACATTTTTTATTTTCACCTTTCAGGTGAGGGATCTTGGAGATCTTTGGTTTGCCCATGGTGACAAACAGGGTAAGAGCTAGACCTGGGATTAGAACGTGTTCTTAATTACAATGCCATACTTGTGAATTAAATTCTTATTTTCTGACTGGAAAATGAAGAAAGAGATTAGTAAGAATCAATTTTAGAATCCATGTAGACAACTCATTGGCATAAACCTTCAAATCCTGACATTTAACTCCCATGAGACACATAAATACATTCACAGTAAGTCCCACAAGCATCAAGCATTATATTTAGAGTTTCTATTCAGGAATTAATATCCAACATGTTGTTTGAGGTTCAACCACACTTAATGGATGGAAGTTTCTACGTGAAAAGTATCTTAATCCTATACAGGGATTCACCATTGCTGCTCACCTGGAAGATCAGTACATCAGCAGGTGAAACACTATGTTTTCCTGTATTCAGCACATTCCATCAACTGGTAAGCTTTCGTTTCTATGCTTTTGAAATGACTGGATGTGCATGATCAGATTGAATTACTTGTAAACCTGGTAGCTGATTTTGTTACACGACTTCTTAGAATGGTGCTGCAGGCAGGATGGAATAATCATAGCAGCCAATGTCTTTGGGGGATTTCTCTACACAGGCTTTCTGCCACCCTCTCTGCTTGCATCACCTAATTGTAGCCTTATGATGGATGCACTGTGATCTTATTAACAGATAAGAAAAGGGAGGAATTGGGATTATGAATTTACTGTGATCATGTAGCTGGTAAAAATAATCCACCCATCAGGAAAGTCATGGAATTCCTTATTCTGGGAAAAACAGGGGAAGAAAAATTCAAAACCATGTTCAAAATGCTGGAAACAGAAGTCTGATGGCCTGTTGTTTCCTAATCAATATGCATTAACCCCCCAAACTCTTCCTTACCTCAGTTCTTTGCCAATGTTTCATGAAACAGAATATTTTGGATACTAAGAATGGACGTTTGAAATACTCATTCAATCCAGGGTTATAGAATGTCCCAGACCATGACCTTGAAGGTCTGAAAATGCATTTCCAAACAATTTCCTGAGACAAGACTACAAGGAGGAGAATTGCATCCATAGTTAGTGATCTATTTAATGCGACTGATAATGTTTTAACTAACTGCAATTGATTTTTGGAGGACCTCTCCCTCAGATGCAATGGTAGATGAATTTTATTTCGCTTGGCTTTGTTTGTAGTCATTAAAAGCTAAACACAATTAAAACTAAGATGTATCTGAAGCCGGAAGCTAAATCCAGATAGAGCGAAGTTCAGGCATTAAGTAGATGCTCCCTGACACCCACTCTGCTCCTTGGAGGGAAGAGATCAACAGAATGAAGCACTCATAATCCTGAAACATTATTTATCGGAAAGGGTAACATCAGTTCACTAAGATCAGGAGATCAAGCAAAGAGGACGTTGGTCAGTTAAACGAAAAATTTTTTTTCAGCTGATTTATTCAAGGCTTGTGTGCCATGGCTGGTCTAATATTTGCAGGATTAAGGTATTAAGAAATAAAATAAGTCATCAGTTTTGATTGTACTTTTTCAGCTGGTTGGCAAAAGATTAAACAAAGTTAATTGTAGAAGTCTTTGTTTTAAAGCTAGCTAGCAGACAGGACTGATACTCCACCAAAATAAGCTTGCCTTGGGTTATTGCATCTTAGGTGATTGTGCTTTATAGAGGTTAAAGGGCAGAACCACAAACTCAGATGGATTCCTTGGTCAGCAAGACAACTCAAATATACAAATTTGTTCAGAATGGAACAACCAGGAGCTTTGGGAACCAAAACGAAGCCAGTTCTGAAGATGTTAAAAATTAAAGTGCTTATCACCAATGAATGCACGAAGAGGGAACACAAAACTGGTCTTCAAATCACACCTCTAAACCAGGTGTGGCATTCTGTTGTGGGATGAATTATTCCTCTGCTATAGGAGTAGAACTCGTGGTGGTTATAAGGCAAACCTTTATTCACATCTCATCATTCTCAATGGTAGTGAAGTATGAATAAATTCGATAACTACTCTGACCTTCAATTGCTGATCAAGAAAATGGGCTCAATTATACTGTGGTCAAAATAAAACAATAACAGATTTTGGCATGGAAGTGGTGAAAAGGGGACACTTGTACTCTGCTGGCAGGAATGTAATCAAGTACAACCACTGTGGAAAACAGTATTGAGATTCCTAAAAAACTAAAAGAACTACTGTATTAGCCAGGGTTCCCTAGAGGGACACGACTAATAGGATAGATGCAAATATGAAAGGGAGTTTATTAAGAAGTATTGAATCACACAATCACAAGCTGAAATCCCACAATAGGCCATCTGCAAGCTGAGGAGCAAGGAAGCCAGTCCGAGTCCCAAAAGCTCAAAAGTAGGGAAGCCAACAGTGCAGCCTTCAGTCTGTGACTGAGGGCCCGAGAACCCCTGGCAAACCACTGGCATAAGTCCAAAAGTCCAAAAAGTTGTAAACCAATGTTCAAGGGCAGGAAGTATCCAGCACAGGATAAAGATGGAGGCCAGAAAACTCAGCCAGTCTAGTTCTTTCACGTTCCTCTGCCTGCTTCTATCCTAGCTGCACTGGCAGCTGACTAGATGGTGCCCACCCAGAATGAGGTGGGTCTGCCTCTCCCAGTCCACCAACTCAAATGTTAATCTCCTTTGGCAACACCCTCACAGCCACACCCAGGAAAAATACCTCGCATTCTTCAATCCAATCAAGTTGAATTCAATATTAATCATCACAATTACCATTTCATTCACCAATCCCACTACCGGGTATCTACCCAGAGGAAAATAAGTCAGTGTCTATATAAAAAAGACACTTGGGCATGCATATTTACAGTAGCAAAATTTGCAATTGCAGAAATATGGAACCAGCCTAAATGCCCATCAACCAACAAGTGGATAAAGAAAATGAGATATACATATATACACACCACACACACACACACACACACACACACACACACACACACATAATGGAATACTACTCAGTCATGAGAAGGAACAAAATAATGGTATTCGCAGCAACCTAGAAGGGGTTGGAGACCATTATTCTAAGTAAAGTAACTGAGGAATGGAAAACCTAATATTATATGTTCTCACTTATAAGTGGGAGCTAAGCGATGAGGATGCAAAGGCATAAGAATGCTATAATAAACTTTGGGGACTTGAAGAGAAGGATGGAAGCGGCGTGAGGGTAAAAGACCACATATTGGGTACAGTGTACACTGCTCAGTTGATGGGTGCAGTAAAACCTCAGAAATCACTACTAAAGAACTTTTCCACGCAACAAAACACCACCTTTTCCCTCAAAACTATTGAAATTAAAAAAAAAAAAGTAACGGATTAGTAGAGAAGTAAATTCATTGTGTTACCTAATAATATTTTGTTATTACCTGTTACCCCAAATCTAGAATAAAGTAGGATAATTGAAAAAATTAGTAATATGATCTGTAAACCCCCCAAAATCCCTGACAATTACTAGTATCCATCAATAAAGGATTGTCATCCCCTCCAGCCATATAGAGACCACATATCTCAGGCTCCTGGCTATTGAGTGAGATTATTCACCTATTTCTCACTAATTCCTTTCCTGTATACACTAAGGAGGCCACCTGTTTCAGATTGTTGAGCTACAGATTAGGAGCGCTGCCATCTGCAGGGAAATAGCTTCTCTGAACATTTGTCAAGAGTTAGAAATAAACCCTGCTAGCTTAAGGGACTGAGAATTAGTATATGATTTTCATTACTGCAACATCGCCTAGTCTACCTTGTATAATAAAATCTCAATCTGTCACTGTATGTATTTTTTTTTCTTTTTTTCAAGTGAGGTTTCTTTCCAGAGGGTAAAGGGAGTCATAGGTGAAGGCAAGCAAGGAATATCATGATGGCACACGTCACTGAAGATAGGTAAGAGTGGCCATAAGAACAGGAACAGGGCAACAGATAGTAATGCAATGGTAAAAATCAAACAAAAAACAGTAAGTTTCAGTCTTAGCAGAGCTGAAGACTGTCAGTGTGAGGAACAGAAATGAAAAAGTGATAAATGGTAATTAGAGGATGTTAATCATTAAAACTGGTGTCAGAGTGACGAGTGATGAGAAGGTGGAGAGTATGGGCATGCATGCCAGAGTCAGGAACAAGGAAAAACATGCAAGAGAAAACATAAGGAAATGGAAATACAAAGGCATTGGAAAGATTGTCTATGTTTTTGGTTGTGAGTAATGAGAAGGTTGAGAATATAGGAATGCACGTCAAAGTTAGGAACAAGGAAATCTATGCAAGAGATCAAGAAATGGAAATACCAAGATATTGAAAAGACCATTTATGTGTGTAGTTCAGTTGGGAAACTTCTGAAAGCAGAGCCCAAGTCACAGAATCTGAATCTCTCTGGGGACAGAGATCAGGCTTTATTATTTTGTAAATCTCCCCCAAGATGTCAATATGTACCTGAGGTTGAAACCCCATGAATTTTAAAATCCTCAATTACTAAAACAAAAGTAGTGTTTGTGAATCCCATGCTAAAATTTTCAACGAACAATAGATTCCTTCAATGGCTGTCCCTTGGAGGGAGAGGGAAAGTGACATGGCCACATAGCCAATGTCATGAGCTCCAAAGCTGGTCTTTTTAAAAGAGGAGATTCTGGAGGAGGCTGTCAGCAGGCAAAAAGAGACCATGCCACCTCTAGCCCTGAGGATGAGAAAATTGAAAACCAGACTGTCTCTATTGAAGGATGCTGCCAAGAAATTGTTACCCTCCCCCCAAGGGAAGGGCCAAGCTTTCAATGAGAAAAAGAAAGTAAAGGAAATGTTCAAAAAGTGTTTAAGGTAAGAAGAATTTTGTTAAAAAAATTTGTGAGTACCACAAGGCAAGTGGAAGCTTCCAGAAATTGAGAACTTTGGGAGATAAGGGAATTTGTGTCAGATAAGGGAATCTACAGACCTCATGGGATGAGATGGTCTTGAATTTCCTTAATTAATAAAATCTGTGAAAACATGATTTGTCATGGGATCTACAGAAAACATCCCAGATGGAAATTCAAGAGAATTCATCTGTAATTGCACATAAAACATAGCAACCCAGATAGTCCTTCCTTCATGCATTAGACAGAGCTTCTCTGACAGAAGGTTCCACTCAAATTACAACAATAAATGTAACGTGTAGCAGCTCCTAACAAATTACCACTGGGAAACATTCCATCGTGTATCCTCAAATTCTTAGGACTCAGGAAGGTGAAGTCTGTGACTCTTATAGAACAAATCAATGAGAGAAAATAAATGATTGAATCAATATAGCAGAAGAGTTTGATTCTACAGACTTTTACTGAACCATGAATACGAAGAAAAAAATCAAGGATCTCTAAGGATTTTTTGCTTGTTTTTGGTAAAGCTATGTTAGACATTGGAACATAGAGGTGGAACCAAGATCAAGAGTGAGAGAATCCCAAGGGCAGGTCATAATTTTGGATCTGAACATAGAGATACCAGTAGATTGCAGAGGTGGATATACAAAAAGATATAAGGAAAAGAGGAGTAGAACTAAATAGCAAAGCTGTGTAATTATCTTTTTTGTCTTTTTGCTCAGATTTTTTTTCATGTTTTTCCTGATTGTAGTATCTTTTGAGCAAGATGGAATTCACATGATTAATTTGCTCCTGGTCATCTTTTTTTTTTTTTTTTTTTTTGAGAAGGAGTTTCACTCTTGTTGCCCAAGCTGGAGTGCAATGGTGCCATCTCTGCTCACTGCAACTTCTGCCTCCCAGGTTCAGGTGAATCTCCTGCCTTAGCCTCCAGAGTAGCTGAGATTACAGGTGCCCACCACCATGCCCAGTTAATTTTTGTATTTTTAGTAGAGATGGTGGTTCACAATGTTGGCCAGGCTGGTCTCGAACTCCTGACCTCAGGTGATCCACTTGCCTTGGCCTCCCAAAGTATTGGGATTACAGGCGTGAGCCACCGCGCCCAGTCCCTGGTCATCTTTAGAGATGTCTTTATCAATCCTTTAAATTCTCATCTAAAAGTCCACTCAAAATTATATCTCAACCAGTGGGAAATCCAAAGCTTAGACTAAATTACCAAATAGGCAGTTGATAGGGTGCTCTTCAATGTCTTACAAACTAGACCCTCAACCTACTATAGAGGTCACTAATGAATTGTTAAGTCAAAGCTCTAAAACCAGAAGGGCCCAGTTAGCTAAAATGGTTTTTCCACTTCTGTACATAAAGATTAAGAATGGACTGAAGTCCAATCCACCTTCTGTCATGCAAAAATGGAGGGTGGCTGCTGACAGAGTAAACCCAAAGAAGCAAAGATTGGTTAACACAGCGAGAATTTCATATATTGTAGGATTTACAGATTATTTTAATAGAGGCAACATTGCTAATGCAAACATTATGAAATCGAATAATCTTCTATTTTTATTTCCTTTTGAACATCTACCAATGGCAAACATCAACCAATTCATAAAATATCAAATAATTCAGTAGCAGAAGAAATGAAAGCAAAACAAAGCTAATAAAAAAATCACATTTTAAAATTATTGCTTAAAAATGGCTTATTGCTCACTTTAATATTAATTATTTTCACCAACAAATGACACATTAGTTTCATTTGTAATCAATAATAAAAAATTGCTGGGGGGTGTTTTATTACTTATTGTTGATATTACTATTATTTATTGGAATAGGTTGCTAAGCAATTTTTATTAATAATACAAATATGTCCATTTTTCCTTTAATGACAGCTTTAGATCTCTTTTAGAAAACCTTATTAGTTTTCTACTTGCTTGAAAAATTAATATAGCACAATTAAATACTAGATATTAAATATCACTATTCTAATAATGTTAAAATTGATTACAAACTTCTTTTCTGACATGGTAAAGTATACTTTCACAGACTTAGAAGGCTTAAAGCTAACTAAGTAGAGAGAGAAAGAGAGAATGTGTTGTGTTGGGATAGTGCCTGTGCATGTTAATAACAATAAAAATCTTTAGGTTTCTTCACTGGGAAACCCACAATTAAAGTAATAGGCTCTCTACCCATCCAGTTCCTTTACTGTCCACGTTAACACAAGAGATTCAGTCTCATTTCATTCTAATTATCCTCCTAGCAGACCTCATAGTGAGCCAACCAAGTGGTTCTTGCTAGCAAGACAAATCCTTATCTATGGAATGTTTTAGCATGATGTACCTAGTTGTTTAGGATTGTTTTATGGCAAGGAAACATGACATCTATGGATTTATGTGACATAGCTCCCTGGAAACCTTCACCTAAGCTGTGAAACTGAGGGGAAAAAAAAAGATATTCCATGACCCCAGATATTTCCTTTTTGATGGTAAAGTGGTCATGGGTCTTTGTTAGAAACCTCATCCGTCAACCTGGGCTAGAAACATGCAATGAGAGAAGAGGAAACTTGAGGAGTCTTGATGGAGGAAAACAAATATCTCTAGTTTACTGTACTGCAAAACTATATATATATAAAATCACAGTTTCTTTATCCACTCATTGATTGATGGGCATTTGGGTTGGTTCCATGATTTTGCTATTGTGAATCCTGCCACGATAAACATATGTGTGCAAGTATCTTTTTTGAATAATGACTTGTTTTCCTCTGGGTAGATACCAAGTAGTGGGATTTCTGGATGAAATGGTAGCCCACTCTCGCCACTCCTCTTCAACATAGTACTGGAAATCCTAGCCAAAGCAATTAGACAATAGAAAGAAATAAAGGGCATCCAAATCGGTAAAGAGGAAGTCAAACTGCCACTGTTTGCTGAGTATATGATCATTTATCTAGAAAATCCTTAGGACTCCTCCAGAAAGCTCCTAGAACTGATAAAAGAATTCAGTAGAGCTTCCGGATACAAGATTAATGTACACAAATCAGTACCTCTTCTATATACACCAATGGCAACGAAGCAGAGAATCAGATCAAGAACTTGACCCCTTTTACAGTAGCTGTAAAAAAAAAAAAGAAAAATTTAGGAATATACCTAACCAAGGATTCAAAAGACCTCTAGAAGAAAAACTACAAATCACTGCTGAAAGAAATCATAGACGACACAAACAAATGGAAACACATCCCATGCTCGTGGATGGGTAGAATCAATATTGTGAAAATGACCATGCTGCCAAAAGAAATCTACAAATTCAACACAATCCCCATTAAAATACCACATACAATTTAAAGAATATAAATCTCAAACAAGTAGTTATGACATTTGCTTATAGGGTTCAGCATATGCCCGATTCTCAAATCTCCAAAAGAAAAATAAATTGCATTAAATCAGGAAAAGAATAAAGGATTAAAATGGTGAAAAATTTAAATCAGAGGTAGAAAAAAGTTTATTCCTTGTAAATGAATTGCCTTCCAACTTTACCAAAGTTTTTGCTTTGGTTTGGAACATCCATACTGTTTACAACAGAAAGAGACAAAGTCTTAAAATATTTTCTCTCTCTTTGGTGTTTTAGTTCCTTATGGGAGTTTCCTTCTATTTTTATTCTGCATATTGTCCTATTTAATGATTGTGTTTATTCACTTGTGGCTTTGAAAAAGGCTTTATTCATTTTTATTTCTTTTTTCCCCTGATTCTAGAAATATTAGTACTGCATATATAGAAGAAGACAATTAAATGAGACCCAGGGGAGGGGAGGGGGGGGATGATAAGGGATTTGCATAATTGTATGCACATGGTTGTCAATTGTTGATCTTGCTCCGACCCGCTATGCTATAACTCAAGCTGTCATACCGTGTGGAAAGCAGTAAAATTTCCTATTATGAGAAAATGAAGGCTTAAATCAACATGCACTTATTCTGTGAGCAATCTATTATTTAAATCAAAATGTATTGAACGTTACTCTTAAACTATCTCGTTCAACTCATTTTAAACAAGTGTTATAATCAGTTTCTTTTCCATGCAAAGAAATTAAACTTCAGGGATATTACAGTTGAGTGATTTCTGCAAGAGAGATTCTTCTCCATATGTTTTTGTTTGTTTGGGGGTTTTCTTGAAATTCCATTAAAATTGATAAGTTCTAAAGTGATTTTTTTGTTCACAATTTATTTTCCAAATTGGATTTGCATAGATGTCATTTAGACATTTTGAAAGAAATCTGAGATAGAAGTTTATGATTTTTTTGTAAGATTTTGCCAGTCTTACTCAAATTCCAGGAGAATGTTAACAACATAATATTTATAGATCTTTTTCTCTCACATGATAGAAAAAAAATAGCTCAGAGTACTCTGAGTTATGTGAAGTATGCAAAACTTATGAGGCCCAAGGAGACAAGAGTGTGTGAGACTTCAGCCACACTCACTCACCCTCGTACCCATGCCTTGGGGCAATTGTTTGAAAGCATTTTATTTCTGACTAACTGCCTCACTTAGTAGCTTCATGTCCCTGGTATTTGTGATACAAAGAACAATGTATAGCCAATCAATATTTTATGTTACTTTCATGTAAATTCTTGGTAAACAATTTAGGAACTGCCTCTTCTTTTCCTTTAAAAACTCACTTGCTCCTGCTGTTAATCAGAGCATACATTCAGGACAACTTGAACCTATGGTCCTGGGTTACAGTCTTCAAACTTCGACCAAATAAACTCTCTACTTATAACACGTGTGTCTCATGTTTCCCCCCGATTAGGCTAACATGTCTACACAGCTAACATCTGTCTAGATGATGAGAAAAGCTAATAGAGTCCGTTATTGGGACACACACACACAGACACACACGCACACACACACGCACAAAACAGAAGTCACACACTTAGAAAAGATTTGGTCGTATATTCAAAATAACCCTAACTGCTCATACTTGTAACAACCACACAGTTCACTGGGCTTCTCAGGGATGCAGGATTAGCAATTAACAGGAGTTGCAGTGCTGTTTCCATAGCATTTGAAAGCTTTCCCCCTTCCCTCGTAGGACCTCATCAAAATAATCCAGGCCAGGTGCAGTGGCTCATGCCTGTAATCCCAACACTATGGGAGGCCGAGGTGGGTGGATCACTTGAGGTCAGGAGTTCAAGACCAGCCCGGCCAACATGGCGAAACCCTGTCTCTATGAAAAATACAAAAATTAGCTGGGCATGGTGGCGCATACCTGTAGACCCAGCTGCTCGGGAAACTGAGGCATGATAATCGTTTGAACCTGGGAAGTGGAGGTTGCAGTGAGCTGAGATCACACTGCTGCACTCCAGCCTGGGTGACTGGGCAAGACCCTGTCTCAGAAAAACAAAAACAAAAATCCAGAAGATGGAGCACATGTCAGTGTAAAATAACTTTGATGCTGAAGGAAGCCACAGCTCTTGAAAGATTCACACACATTTCTTTTACAAGGGTACTATTCTGACTTCAGTGGTGGACTATAAGTCTTGTTAAATTAAATGAAGTGGTCAGGCTTCCATACCTGGAGTCTCTACATAACAGAGATCTAATGTAATATGTAGAAAAAAAAAAGTTTGGGTTTCACCTCATTACAAACAGTTGAGCTTCAATTAATCACAGCTATCCAACCAATCAGATTGTTCTCAAATAAGGTGAATGCCTCATCATATTATGTCCAAATAAAGAAGATGGCCAGCTGTGGCCAATCAGATGACTTTTCTACTTTGCTTCTGTGTTTGGTCTATGAAAAACCTCTCTCGTCACACTGGTTGGCACAGCTTTCCAAACCTCCTCTGCTTCCAAGTGCTGCCCGACTTGTGAATCACTCTTTGCTCAAATAAACTCTGCTAAATTCTTCTAAAGTTTTTTTATTATTATTTTAATAGTATAAAAAACTCACATAATCAAAATACTGATTTTTTGCATCATGGCTGATAAAGGCTTGTTTATGTAGAGGAGAGACAATATAGTGTCTGCTTAGATGTGATGCATTTCGGAAGCCACCTTGAGAAAGATCGTACTGCCCATATATGTTCCTGTGAAATTACAACAAAACATTCCATCTAGGAAGAAAAATAACACACTTTGTTTCTTAACCGGAGCTCCTCATGATTTCGTTTAAAAAAGTAATTCCAACAGGAAAACAAAATTGCCGGGTGGATAAAGTAATGTTTTGGGCCATTAAAAAAGTATCTTTGTTGTTTGCACTGTTTCAGGCAAGATAAGTGAGGAGATATTGTGCTAGCAAAGAGGCAAAGGTGGGTAGGTCATAGAGATTCTTTTATTCTACTAAGATGTGTGACTGCAGAATTCCACTTTTATTTTCCTGGTTGACTCAAACCTGAGTTATTAATGTTAAATTATCCATGTGTTCATATATTATTAATGTAATTGGTAACAAACTATTAATTTTATGTATAATAAATGTATTGTAAAAGTTGACAAGTATTCATTAATGATCTGTTGTTATTAATACTTATATTTTTGTGTTCTGTGGCTTTCTAAGGCCACTCCAGGGACATTGAGAACAATGTCTTTGCCTGCACTAAATAAATGAGCGGAACAATGGTTAATGGAGTTCTCTTCACAGGGCTCTTCTTTAATCAGTGATGTCTTCTTATTTTAGAAGGATAAAATAGCCTCTCTTTGTTATTAAGTTTAGTGTCTCTATTTTTGCCCTAAATTGTACTGGTCTTTGAGATTTCAATATGGACCATAATTATATGTATTTGTTGGTATTCAATATGCTTCACATATTCAATTTGCTTCACATTTCAAATGCAATTTCACAATAAAACATTCTACAGGGATTCATTTTCCAGCCCCTCTACGTAAATATTCAAAAACACACTCTTGATCCTAATCCATAGAATCATAAAAGCACGCCTTGTAGATTCATACTTCAGGATAATGAAGATAGTGAGTGATCTGAGATAAATCACACCTGAGACTATAGGCATGTACCACCACACTTGCATTTAGGCCAAGGTGGGAAGATCACTTGAGGCCAAGAATTCAAGTCCAGCCTGGGAAACATAGTGAAACACCACCTCTTAAAAATAAAAACAGATGGCCAAGTGTGGTGGCTCACGCCTCTAATCCCATCACTTTGGGAGGCTGAGGTGGGTGGATCATATGAGGTCAGGGTTTCAAGACCAGCCTGGCCAACATGGTGAAACCCCATCTCTACAAAAATATAAAAATTACCCGGGCATGATGGCAGGTGCCTATATTGGGAGGCTGAGGCGGGAGAATTGCTTGAACCCAGGAGGCGGAGGTTGCAGTGAGCCAAGTTCACACCATTGCATTCCAGCCTGGGCAACAGTGTGAGACTCTGTCTAAATATATATATATACTATTTTTTATATATATATACTATTTTAAAAATAAATTAAAATAAATAGATTTTAAAAATTTAACTGTATTTACCATTTGACAAAGATGTATATATTAATTGTGTACAGCATGATGTTTTGATATTTGTATACATTGTGGGGTGGCTAAATCAAGCTAATTAACTTATTTATGACCTCATATGCTGTGTGTTTTTGTGTAGTGTGAATAATAGATTTTGAGCAATTAACAGGGCAACTGGGCATTTTTTCATCCATCCTGGCTCCTGGTCACTCACGTTATATGTCCAGGGCACTAATAATGCTGTATCAGGACCCTCAAGCTCCACAATGGAAGGCTGGGATTTTTAAGTTGGTGAGTAAGGCTGTAATTTACCTTCAGTCACTTCCTTCAACCTTGTGTCCAGCTCATACACGGATGACAGTAGTCATAAACCAAGACCTCAATCTCTGAATTTACAAGAGAAGAATGACAATGTCTATGGAAAAAAGTGATTCAATTGCTTTTAAGCCCCAACTGAGTGTGGGGAATGAGGTTCTTTATGTTGGATGCATGCACAGCAAAGGGAATTGTATTAGTTCGTTCTCACAGTGCTATAAAGAACTACCTGAGACTGGGTAATTTATAAACAAAAGAACTTTAATTGACTCACAGTTCCACAGGCTTAACAAAAAGCATGACTGAAAGACCTCAGGAAACTTACAATCATGGCAGAAAGCTAAGGGGAAGCAAGCACCCTCTTCACATGGCGGTAGGAGAGAGAGAGCGCAAAGGGGGAAGTGCTACACACTTTAAAACAATCAGTTTCCGTGAGAACTCACCCATTATCATGAGAAGAGCAAAGGGAAAGCGCACCCCCATGATCCAATCACCTCCCACCAGATCCCTCCCTCAACACTGGGAATTACAATTTGACATGAGATTCGGGTGGGGACACAGAGCCAAACCATAACAGGAATGAATTGAAGATCAAGTGGACATACTTATGGCAAAAAACCTGCAGAGCAGTAAGACAGTTCTCCGAGCAAGCCACCAGTCTTTGATTATATCTTCTTTGAACTCAAATATTTTTGTCAGTGACTATCACAGTAACTAAAAGACTGTTGAGTTAGAAAACAGATTGGTGGTTGTCAGGGCAGGAGGGAGAGTGTATGGGAAGTAACTACTTAATGGGTACTGAGTTTTTGTGTGATGATGAGAATATTCTGAAGTTAGATAGTGGTGATGGTTGTACAACTCTGAACCTAGAAAAAGTCATTGAACTGTATGCTTTGAAAAGTTGAATGTTATGGTCTATGAGTTATACTCTTTAAAAAGCCTCTAAACTTTAAACATTTAAATTTAAATCTGTTATTCTAATGTATTAAATTGTTAAAATACATGATGCTGAAAATGATGTGGTTAAATTATAGAAACCAACAATCTTATAATTTTTAAATTAAAATTTAATTGTTTAGTGAACATTTTATTCTTTAAAAATTTTGATATCAAAAGATTTTTCAGGGATGGGAGTATTTGATTAAGGAATCACATTTGGAAGGCTGGAACATTCTCCAGAGATGTTAATTTTGACAGTAAATCTTCCCCTAAAAGAAAATCCAAATAGAAATTTGAAGTTGGCAAATCTTGAGCCTGGATCTAAGAATAAGAATATCCTCGGGCCAGGCGCGGTGGCTCACGCCTGTAATCCCAGCACTTTGGGAGGCCAAGGTGGGTGGATCACGAGGTTAGGAGATCGAGACCATCCTGGCTAACGCGGTGAAACGCTGTCTCTACTGAAAATACAAAAAAATTAGCCGGGCATGGTGGCAGGTGCCTGTAGTCCCAGCTACTCGGGAGGCTGAGGCAGGAGAAAGGCGTGAATCCAGGAGGCGGAGGTTGCAGTGAGCAGAGATTGCGCCACTGCACTCCAGCCTGGGCGACAAAGTGAGACTCTGTCTCAAAAAAAAAAAAAAAAAAAGAATGTTCTCCCTTAATAAAACAATCGTATACATGCATTTTGAAAAACAACTTCAGCTCACATGGCCAGAAGATATTGCAGAAGCAAGTGCCATAAATTTACTTGTATGGTAAGTTCCTCAAGACTGAAAAAAATAAAATCATATGTTTTCTGTTGTTTAGAATGGTTGTATTTAGAATCATGCATAATACTCATAAAAAATGTAAATTCCAGTTAATTTTTTAAGTCCTACTTCATAGTATAGGTTGAATGGTAACTAAGGTGATTCAGCTGTTAATGTTCCAAAATACCACCATGAGTAAGATGCTGTGAATTGGCCTTTTCCCCAAATAGATGTTTAGTGCCCATTATACTTAATTTCATCTAGTTCTTTGTGTCACCTTCTCTACTAATATCTTAACATTTTAAAGACAACAGTAGTAGAGAAATAATTCTCCCTCCCTCTCTCTCTCTCTCTGTCTCTGTCTTTCTCTGACTCTTTTTCTCTCTCTTCTCTTATGGTATCTTACTTGGCAAACAGCTTAGGATTTCGTAACCATACACACTTATTCCTGTACTAGGCAGTGAAGAGGAAGAATAGAAGAAGGTTACAGCCCTTCAAAATCTCGTATTATTTTAAAAGTGCAGGCCCAGTGAGCTGGCTCACACCTGTAATCCCAGTACTTTGGGAAGCCAAGGCAGGAGGACCACTTGAACCCAGGAGCACAAGACCAGCTGGGGCAACATAGTAGACCCCTTCTCTGCAAAAAAATATAAAATAAATTAGCTGGATGTGGTGGTGCCCACCTGTACTTCCAGCAACTTGGGAGGCTGGGGTGGGAGGATCACTTGAGCTAGGAGATGGAGGCTGCAGTGATCTTTGATTGCACCACTGCCCTCCAGCCTGCGTGACAGAGGGAAATCGCATGTCCAATTAAAAAATAATTAAGCAAAGAGGTCTTTCACACAGATAATCTCATCTAGTCCCCATTTTACAAGTGAGAAGATTGAAATCCAGGGCAATTAAATGCCATCTGTTGGTGGTTCTTAGCAACTCTCCACACTTTTATTCCAGCCACAGGCTTTCTTTGTAACAGCAGAAAATATATGTAATCAAATTAAATTAAAGAGCACATACCACATCTTCCTCTTCTCTTGATACTGTTCATGTGTATGCAACACACTTTTTTTCCCTGCACCATGAGAGCTTAGCAAATGCTGACTGATGGAGTGCCAGGAGCTAGGAGCCCCAGTACTCAGTGGTAGAGAATGATCAACTATGTTCACAGCAGGAACATAGCTCAGATTCTCTGGGCTGTCTATCACAGGGCGCTGTTGCAGGGAACTCCATAAGCACAGTGGAAATAAGATGACTTGCCAGTTTGCAAGGCCCCATGCCACTGGGAAGAGGCTCTCCATCACTATATCTATAATACAGGAAGTGCCACCTTCAGCCAGTACACACTGATGAAGGCCATGTGGATGCTGAGAATCAACCCCTCACAATGGCACCTGGACTTTGACAATGTTCCACAAACAATTCTTTTCATCACCATAAGGCTCCACATCACACACCCATAATGAAAGACAAATTATCTCTTTGAAACAATCATTAACAAAACATAAAAGGATTCATCTGAAGTCTAGGACAGTCACCTGCAGAGATCTAAGAGGTCACCTGCCTACAGCTGTTGTTGTTGTTGTTTTCTTGTTTTTTTAAAAAAAAAAATTTATTTTAGGTTGGTGTACAGATTATTTCATCACCCAGGTAATAAGCATAGTACCCGACAGATAGCATTCTTATCTTGACCCTCATCCCAACCTCCACCTTCAAGTAGTCCCCAGTGACTATTGTTCCCCTCTTTGTGTCCATGTGTACTAATGTTTAGCTCCCACTTATCAGTGAGAACATATAGTATTTGGTTTTCTGCTCCTGTGTTAGTTCACTTAGGCTAATGGCCTCCAATTCCATCCACGTTACTGCAAAGAACATGATCTCGTTCTGTTTCATGCCTGCACAGTATTCCATGTTGTCTATGTATCACATTTTCTTTATCCAGTCTACCACAAATGAACACCTAGGTTGATTCCATGTCTTTGCTATTGTGAATAGTGCTGAGATAAACATATGCATGCATGTGCTTTTATGGTAGAACAATTTATATTCCTCTGGGTATGTACCCAATAATGGGATTGCTGGGTCAAATGATAGTTCTGTTTTAAGTTCTTTGAGAAATCACTTCGCACTAAACAAAGAACAGCCCTGTGGCAGAGATCAACCCTAAGCTTCAGAACATACCTTTTCAAACAGATTCCATATCCCCTTTTCATTTGTTCACAGGATCCTCCCAAGTACTGTTAATATACCACACCAGGAAGAGAATCTTAATAAATTCATAAAAGCTAATGTGGTCCAGGCAGCATTTTATCACTAATTTATAGTTGATGCATCAATTCATAATGACATCAAAATAAAAAATGTATGAGACAACTGCAACTAATAAGAAACTCTGTCTGGTATAAATATTGGATGTAAGAGGAAATCAGAATTCTAATAAGCATTAGTTAGAAAATAGTACATTACTGAACTACTAGAAAACATGGTATTACTAAAGTTGTGGGATGTAGCCAATGCCTTACTCAGAAGGCAAATTTATAATCTTAAATGTTAAATGTTTCCCCATTAATAATAGAGAATAAAAATAATTGGATCAAGCAAAAACAAACAAAAAAACCTGTCCTTGTCTTGCCTACTGATAACATTTTATCCAGTGTTAGACCTCTGAACTCACTACTTGAAAACCCAATCCCTCATTTGAAAAAAAAAATGAAGTATCGGCACACACTAATATGTGGATAAACCTTGAAGAAGTTATGCTGAATGAAAGAAGGACACATGGTGTATGATTCTACTTAAAGAAATGTCCAGAAGAGGCAAATTCATGGAGTCAAAAAGTAGACTCGAGGTTTTCAGGGACTTGGGTGGGCGAGAGAAACAGGAGGGAATTTTTTTTTCTTTGTTGTGAGACAGAGACTTGCTCTATCACCCAGGCTGGAGTGCAGTGGCGTGATCACACCTCATTGCAGCCTCCACCTCCTTGGGCTCAGGTGATCTTCCCACCTAAGCCTTCTGAGTAGCTGGGAAGACAGGTGCACACCACCACGCGCAGCTAATTTTTATATTTTTTATAGAGACAGGGTCTCACTATGTTACCCAGGCTGGTCTCAAACTCCTGGACTCAAACCATCCGCCCACCTTGGCCTCTCAAAGTGCCAGGATTATAGGCACAAACCATTGCAACCAGTTCAGCAACTTTTAGTAGAAATGAGGCTTCTTTGTGCAGTTATAAAAGTATTTTGCAACTGGATAGTGGTGACATTGCACAATTATGAATATACTAAAAGCCACAGAGTTGTGCTCTTTAAAAGTGTGACTATTATGGTATATAATTTTATTTCACACACACAAAGATAATTCCACATCAGGTGTGGTTGCCATTAGAATTTTCTACTATACACAGCAACATGGATGGAGCTGAAGGACATTACCTGAATACAGCTCAGAAACAGAAAGTCAAATACCGCATGTTCTTACTCCTAAGTGGGAGGTAAATAATGTGTACACATGGACATAGAGAGTGGAATAATAGACACTGGAGACTCAGAAGGGTGGGAGGATCAAGGAGGGAAAAGCAATGAGAAATTACTTATTGGGTATGATGTACATTATTCAGATGATGGGTACACTAAAAGCCAAGACTTCACCATTAGGCAATACACAGATGTAACAAAAATTGCACTTGGACCCCTTAAATTTATACAAATACAAAAGAAAAACAAGTTTATATATCCAGCTTAAAAATAAGAAGAATATGCTGCCATGGTTAATATAACCAATAGTGGGGGAAATTAGTTCTATTTAGCAATATATGAGGGATTTTCTCTGAAAACCATCTTTTGTCATAGAGACACCATTGCAGACATTGGTTGAAAACTTCCTATGAACCTGGATATTCCTTCATACTGTGCTATAAAAAAAAATAAAAAATAAATAGCCTACTAAAAAGAGTCGAACTAAAGACCTGAGATTCTATCCTGAGAAAGTCATACTTACTAGGTTGGCCTATTGTGGGATCTGGCCAGCAGCCCACAATGCAACAGGGCTCTCTCTGTTTCCAGGCGGATTGGCAGGTCAAGAAATAATAGACACGCACAAGATAGTGAAAGCTGGGTCCAGGGGGGTCACTGCCTTCTGGTCCCACAGTGCCAACAATGCACTGGATATGCCAGCATTTATTATTAAGTTTAGTGAAGGCGGGGTAGGTTAGTGAGGGATTTAGGGTCATTTGATTATGAGGTGAGATGGTCACATGGGGATGAAGTAATTCGTTAACATAACATCTGTATGCAGAAGTACAGTATACAGAGATAAGAATTTACAATATAGTGTGTGCATCAGTAATTTCTAACAGAGCCTTAAAACAGAAACACGGTGTTTCCATAACCTATGATTAGCAAGATATTAATCAGCAGTAACAGTTACAACAAAAGCTGGTTACAAACAATCCATAGAAACAGGACTTGAAGCTACACAACCGGTTAGACCAGAAATTCTCAGAAGGGAGTATGCCTTAACCCTAAAGAGGCCTAGAAGAGCCATGGCAAGATGAGGACGTTTATAGCCCTATCTTATCCATATGGACAGGCGCCATGTGTCCGTTTATAGGCTCTCCACAAGGGTCACATTCCATTCCCAGAGCTATGAACATCTGCTTTTCTGGGATAGGAATCTTGGTGACGTGAAGCCTCCCTGACTGCATGTCCGTTCATAGGCTCTCTGCAGGGGGAAGCACATCACGCGCTGTTGGCTTGTTATGGCAGCCCAACCTGGCATTGTCTTTACACAATCCTGCATGCAATTTTGTATTTACAAAAATCAGGGGCATTTCATCTTTTATTCCGTAAGAATAGTTTCAGGGGGTCTCCCCACATCGGCCCAAGACTGCCATTTAAGAACTTGGACTTAGGGAACTTCCCGCTACCCTAACTGATAAGCATGGTTTGTGATGTCTAAATTACACCCCAAAAATGTAATTTGGGGGGAACACTTGCCTTCCTTACAGATGACTGAAATTTTGGTAGATGTCTTTGTGAAGATACCCCCATAAAAATCCCGGTTACTGAGTCTCCAAGGAGCTTCCCTGGTAGAGAGCATTTCAAACATGTCAAAATTCATCACTGGAGGAATGAATCACATCCTCTGTGACTCCAGTGAAAGAGAATTTCCTTGGAAGCTTGCACCTGGTTTCCCATGGAGTTCACCTCATTTGCTTTTTCCTTTGGCTAAGTTTTCGTGCTATATTTTGCTAACATAAATCATAGCTTAAAGTATGATTATCTGCTCAGTCTTTTGAGTTGTTATAGTAGATCATCAAATCTGGAGGTGGATTTGGAGATATGTTAGCACACCAACCTTCCCATAAGTTGGGCTCATAAAACTGTCTTAAAAAGCCTCATGAAGTTTGTGAACACAGGAGCTAGGAGGTATCAAAAAACATGGCATATTTCAGATCTTATCTGTAGACTTTGTATGCTCTGTTCTTGGAGGATATGAGCTGTCATTGCTAAAAACATTTTGCACAAAGAGCATTTTATTAGAAAAATTAGAAATGTTGGCTGCTGTGGCTCATGCCTCTAATCCCAGGTCTTTGGGAGGCTGAGGTGGGAGGATTGCTTGAGCCAAGGGGTTTGAGACTAGCCTGGGCAATATAGCAAGACCCTGTCCCTACAAATAATTTTTTAAAATAGCTGGGCACAGTGGTGTGTGCCTGTGATTCCAAGAACTTGGGAGGCTGAGGTGGAAGGATTACTTGAGCCTGGGAGTTTGAGACCAGCCTGGGCAACATAGCAAAAAATAGCCTGGTGTGGTAGCATGTGCCTCTGGTTCCAACTACTTAGGAGGCTGAGATGGGAAGATCCCTTGAGCCCAGGAAGTTGAGGCTGCAGAGAGCTATGATCACATCATTGCACTCCAGCCTGGATGACAAAGCAATACTCTGTCTCAAGAAAAAAAAAGGGAAAGAGAGAGAAAGAAAGAAAGAAAGAAAGAAGGAAAGAAAGAAAGAAAGAAAGAAAGAAAGAAAGAAAGAAAGAAAGAAAGAAAGAAAGAAAGAAAGAAAGAAAGAAAGAAAGAAAGAAAGAAAGGAAGGAAGGAAGGAAGGAAGGAAGGAAGGAAGGAAGGAAGGAAGGAAGGAAGGAAGGAAGGAGGGAGGGAGGGAGGGAGGGAGGAAGAAAAAAGAAAGAAAGGAAGGAAGGAAGGAGAAAAAGAACAGATATATTAAAAGACAGTATAAAATTGATCTCTTATAAATAAAACAGTGACAGAAAAGTGTTTTGTTTTTTAATTTCATAGGCTTTCCTTGTTACTTCCTCAGTAGTAAAAGCCACACTCCCTGGCCAGTCAACCAGTATATGTGCCTTCTTTCATCATAAAATATCTGACTTATCTACTATTTTCACATTTTCTGTGTGAAAACTTTCCACAAAATCTCACCAGGACTATATTTATTGGAGGACACAAGTAAGTTGGGATGAGGCTCATCTTTTTCTGGCTTCTTTCCAAGAAAGGTAAATGACAAGTCAGCCCAAACAGATATGAAGAGCCAGGCTGATTTATAAGAGAACATGAACTCCCCAGACAGTTCTGTAGTGGCAGTGATCCCAGCTGCGATAAACCTGCTTGGCACTTTATAACACATTCCTGGAAGGATGATTTTTTTCCCTCAAATAAAAATTGGCCCTTACTAACTTTGAAGTTGCAATTATATAGGACACAGTCTCCCCTGATTGATGACAATAGATTAATGATCTGTCCTTAGAAATTCTGTCTTCAATAACCAAAGTGGTGAAATTCTTGGTGTGTATCCAAAGGAAAATAAATCACTATATCAAAAAGACAACTACACTTGCATGTTTATCGCAGTACTATTCACAAATGCAAAGATATGGAATCAACCTAAGTGCCCATCAACAGAGGGCTGCATAAAGAAAATGTAGTACATATACACTGTGGAAAACTACTTGGCCACACAAAAGAATGAAATCATGTCTTTTGCAACACAAATGGAACTAGAGGCCACTTTTCTTGGTAAAATAACTCAGAAACAGAAAGTTAAATACCACATATTCTCACATATATGGAGCTAAACAATGAGTCCACATGGACATAGAGAATGGAATAATAGACAACTGGTGAATCCAAAGATGAGAAGAGTGGAAGAGGAGTGAGGGTTGGTTGAAACATTACCTAGTGGGTACAATATTCACTGTTTAGGAGATGGATTCACTTACAGCCCAGACTTCACCAGTCTGCAATATATGCGTGTCAGAAATCTGCACTTGTACCCCTTAAATATATAAAATAGTAATAATAATAGTTATTTTAAAAGGATGAAGGAAAACTGCTGAATGATTGCCTATCCCTTCATTCTGCATTTGTTTGGTAAATATTCATGGAGGGCCTTCCATAAGCCAAGCACTGCATCCTGTACTAGGAAGTAAGGAAACGAAGCTGAGTGAGACCATGGAATACTACACAGCCATAAAAAAGGAGATCATGTCCTTTGCAGGGACATGGATGGAGCTGGAGGCCATTGTCTTTGCTGAACTAATGCAGGAACAGAAAACCAAATAAGCCAAATACCACATGTCCTCACTTATAAGTGGGAGCTAAATTATAAGAACACATGGACCCAAAGAAGTAAACATCAGACACTGGGACCCACAAAAGGGCGGAGGGTGGGAAGAGGGAGAGGAGCAGAAAATATATGAATTGGGTACTAGGGTTAACACTTGGGTAATGAAATAATCTGTACAACAAATCCCCATGACACAATTTTACCTATGTAATAAATGTGTTGTATTAGTCTGCTTTCACACTGCTATAAAGATACAACCCGAGACTTGGTAATTTATAAAGAAAAGATGTTTAATTGACTCACAGTTCTGCATGGCTGGGGAGGCCTCAGAAAAGTTACACTCATGGCAGAAGAGGAAGAGGCATGTCTTACCTGGTGGCAGGTGAGAGAGTGTGAGGAGTGAAGAGGGAAAAGCACCTTATAAAACCGTCAGATCCCATGAGAACTCACTCACTATCATGAGAACAGCATGGGGGAAACCACTCCCATGATCAAATCACCTCCACCTGGTCTCTCCCTTGACACATAGGGATTATGGGAATTTTAATTCAAGATGAGATTTGGGTGGGGACACAAAGCCTAACCATATCACCTGCACTTGTACTCTTGAATTTAATGTAAATCTAAAAGAAATGTTGATCTCATATAATTAAAAACTAGACCAGAGGATACTACAGCCTGGGAAGGGTGATGGGAAGGAGGAGATAGGGACCAATTAGTTAACGGATACAAAATTATAGCTAGATAGGAGGAACACGTTCTGGTGGTCTATACCACTGTAGGATGTCTACAGTTAACAATAATATATGCTTTTATACAGCTAGAAGGAGAATATTGAATGTTTCCAACACCAAGAAATGATAAATATTCAAGATGATGAATATGTTAATTACCCCAATCTGATAACTTTACATTATATGTGTTGCAACACCACTATGTATCCCATAAATATATTCAATTATTATGTCAGTTAAAAAATAAAATAAAATAAAAAACAAAGATGAGTGAGAAATACTTCCTGCCTATAAAGACGTTACAACATTTTATATTTATTTGGGGAGGATGGGCAAACACGAAAATCACTCCATTGCAGGTGAGTGCATGCAGAAAACTCTTTGCATCTTGTTTCACAACACAGGGTGTTGTGAAAAGCAAAAGTTGTATTCAATTTGTGGAAAGTTGTATTCAATTTGTGGAAAGTTGTGTTCAATTTGTGGAAAGTTGTATTCAATTTGTGGAAAGTTGTATTCTATTTGTGGAAAGTTGTGTTCTATCTGCTTGGGGTGTGCCGAAGACCAATCCATGCTCAAAAATTTGTAAGAAGTTGTTAGAGTTAAGACTCATTACAGCAACACAGTAATGATACTCAGACACATCATTAAGGGAAAAAGACACTGGCATAGTTTGAAGAAATCCAAGCATAGGCTTTTTAGGAGTAACAGTAACAAAAACGGTCATGCACAAAGAGTGTTTCTACCCATCAGGGACTCCACAACCAGAGATTTTATTAGGGGCTGGTCATATAGGCACCCTCTGCTTACCAACTTTCTAAATACCAGACTCCCGGAAGGAAAGCAGATTTGCACCACAAATTACAAAGGGGCAGATATGAAAGTGTGGTGACCATTGTGCTCCAACCGACTTAACTGGTCACCATATGTTGAAAGTTGAATGCTGCTTCCTACAGCAAGGTTTTCCCCTCCTCTCAACAAGCTGTATTCTGTTTGGAAGTCACCTGTGAACTTCTTCCCCCAGGTGGCTCCTGCTAGATATTCGTAGGACCTCTTAGCCTTCTCATCTCCCGGAAGGATATCTGTGACCCCAGTTTGAGTTAGGAGTGTCGCTGTGCATTCAATTGCATTGGAGCTCACTGTATCATAGAAAGGTGCATTGTGCGAGAAGAATTGCAGAACATCTCACCTTTATTACAGTGGATTGCCTTTTCACAAACTAAAACATTTGGAGAAGAAAGACTGTTTATTCTCATTCTTTCCCCAGTGGGCAGTTAGATGCCTGACCCAGAGAGCAGACTCCAAATAATAGTCAGTATAATGATACTGAATGAGGGGAGAGAACCTATGAGTCAAGCAGAAACAGGGCTGTTTGCATCCATGGGGAAGCCTGTCACTCACAAAGGCGCCCACATGTCTATGGTTAACAGATATTAAAGGTCCCTGACTTCCATCGCATGCACCGTTTGGTTTTCTGTGGGAAGGCAAATCTACATTTGACCCTCTGTTGCAATTTAAATATCCTTTGACCTAACCTGGAGATGATTCCTTCCTCCAGCCTTTTGGGTAAAGAATACTTAATTAACAGACTACTAAAATAGCATAAGACCAATGAGAAGGGAACAATACACCAATTTAAGTATAGGAAAAATGTAATAGGGATGAAGATGTGGTGGGACAAACCGAGAAAGAGGAGAGATACTTCATCATTGAGGTGGAGTCAACTTTATGATAGAAGATTCTGAGATCATAGAGGATGATCAAGGTCATGACCACAGCAGAGGGTTGGCCATCCTGATAGGGAAACTCTAGCATGTATTTGAGACATGACTGAAGCCCTCTGTGAGTGTTGTTGTAATGGAAGCAGCTCAGAGATGTGGTGATACCAGAGACCCTGCCAGATGTATGTTCTCACCTGCAAAAAGGTTAGTTATTGCTGGAATTGTTTTCACTTTTGTAAATCAGCATACCCACAATATTGTGTATTGAGTTATGAGTCTAGCTTGCATGTAAGGTGATCATTTTTTTAAAAACTAAGTATAACAAGCAGCATTTCAAAATGTATGAGAAGAATCTAATTTAAAAAAATATGGTAGTACATTCTTCTGTCAATGAAACAATCTTTTCTTGTACAAATTTATGAGGTAGAGGTGCTTTTTGTTACATGCATAGATTGCATAGTGGTCAAAACACGACTTTTAGGTTATTTATCATCTAATCAGCATACATTGTACCCATTAACTAATGTCTCATCACTCACTCCTCCCTCCCACCCACTCACCCATTTGCGTCTCTATTGTTTGTCATTCTACTCTCTACATCCACGTGCACACATTATTTAGCACCCACTGTGAGTGAGAATATGTAGTATTTGACTTTCTGTGCCTGGTTTGTTTTTCTTAAGACAGTTACCTCCAGTTTCATCCATGTTGCTGCAAAAGACATAATTTCATTCTTTTTATGGCTAATAGTATTCTGTGGTGTATATGTACCACATTTTCTTTTTCCAGCCTACTGTTGATGGACACTTAGGTTGATTCTCTATCTTTGCTATTGTGAATAAGATTGCCATAAACATGTGAGTATAGGTTTCTTTTTAATATGATGACTTATTTTCCCTTGAGTACATATCCAGTAGTGACATTGCTGGATCAAATGGTAGCTCTAATTTTAGCTATCTGAGAAATCTTCATACTGATTTCCATAAAGGATGTATTAACCAACAGTATTTAAGCATTCCCTTTTCTCTGTATCCTAATCAACATCTGTTATTTTTGGTCTTTTTAATAATAGCCATTCTGATTGGGTAAGATAAAATCTCATTGTGGTTTTAATTTGGATTTCCCTGATGATTATTGAGGTTGAGCAGAAATAATCTTTTGCAATTAAAAGTAGAAACTTCAATTTGTTTTTTGACATTAGCATTTTTACAGGGTCAATGTGTGTGATGTAGCTAAAATTAAAAATGAAAAAGAGACTTAATAACAAGTATTGGAAAGGGTACAGAAAAAGATGGAACCTTCCTGCACTGCTGATGGGAGCCTTCCTAAACAACCGATGGAACCTTCCTACACTATTATGCGAACCTTCCTATACTACTGATAGAACTTTCCCACACTACTGATGGAACCTTCCCACACTACTATGGAAGCCTTCCTACACTACTGATGGAACTTTCCCACACTACTATAAAAAGACACAGCCATTTTGGAAAACAGTCTGGCAGTTCCTCAAAATGTTAAATATAGAGGGACCCTTTGACCCCACCTATTCCACTCCTATGTACACACCCAAAATAAATGAACATATAGGGCCACACAATAACTGGTATACAAATGTGCATAGCAGCAGTATTCATAATCGCCAAACAATTGGAAACCACACACATGTCCATCAATGGATGAATACATAAACATTCATGTGTTTGCCTATTCAAAGGAGTGGCCAGTCAATACAGAGGAGTATTATTTGGCCATAAAAAGAAATGAAATTCTGACATAGACTACAACACAGTTATATGTTGAAAACATCATACTCAATGAAAGAAACCAGACAGGCAAAGCCACATGTTGTATGATTCCATTTATATGACATGCCAAGACTAGGCAAATATATAGACAGAATATAGATTAGTGGTTGCCAGGGATTGGAGACAGAGGTAATGGGAAGTAAATGTTTAACAAATATAAGATTTCCCTTTTGGGGTGATAAAAATGTTCTGGAATTAGAGGTGATGGTTGCACAACTTTGTGAACAAACAACCACTGAATTGGACACATTAAAAGAGGGAACTTTAGGATATGTGAGCTATATCTCACTAAAACTCAGTAAATCAATTATAAGGCAAAGTATTCTTATGAAAAAAAGATCTAGGTCTGAAACAGCTACAAACATGGTAACTAATTTATCCTACTTAAGCCATTAATCTCCTCATGTAATAATGTAAAATTACAAATGATTTTTTAAAAATTCTGAAGCATAATCTCTAATGTAGCAATTCAGGTTTTTTCCTCATTATTCTGCTATGCAGAGACCTTAGTGCATGATAGAGCTGAGGGGAATTACCAATTAATCAAACTGATATGGATTGTGAAGAAAAATTTGTGTTTATATTAGTATTTCCCTTAGTGACCAGCTAATGTGATTTGGACACCACACCATTTACTCTTCAAGGCTCTTTATAATTATAAAAGCCTATAAGAGGCAAATTGATTGATAAATAAATTTCAGTAATTCAATGAAAGGAGAAATTACAGGGTCAATAGACAGGTGGCATTGGTCTTCATTACATTTGTAGCCAATAAGTCTTCATATAATCAGAGGACAATACGGTGACCTTGAATAATCAGACAGGGACATTTAAATCTGCAGAGGTTTCTGCTGCCTTTTGTTCGGTTATGCCCTGCCCCCAGAGGTGGAGTCTACAGAGGCAGGCAGGCCTCCGTGAGCTGTGGTGGGCTCCACCCAGTTCGAGCTTCCTGGCCACTTTACCTACTCAAGCCTCAACAATGGCGGGCGCCCCTCCCCCAGCCTCGCTGCTGCCTTGCAATTGGATCTCAGACTGCTGTGCTAGCAAAGAGCAGGGCTCCTTGGGCATAGGACTCTCCCAGCCAGGCGTGAGATATAATATCCTGGTGTGCTGTTTGTATGCAATCATGTCATCTGCAAGCAGGGCCTTTGACAAAATTCAGCAGCCCTTCATGATAAAAACTCTCAGTAAATTTAGTATTGATGGAACATATCTCAAAATAATAAGAGCTATTTATGACAAACCCACAGCCAATATCATACTGAATGGACAAAAACTGGAAACATTCCCCTTGAAAACTGGCACAAGACAGGGACGCCCTCTCTCACCACTCCTATTCAACATAGTGTTGTAAGTTCTGACCAGGGCAATCAGGCAAGAGAAAGAAATCAAGGGTATTCAATTAGGAAAAGAGGAAGTCAAATTGTCCCTGTTTGCAGATGACATGATTGTATATTTAGAAAACCCCATCGTCTCAGCCCCAAATCTCCTTAAGCTGGTAAGCAACTTCAGCAAAGTCCCAGGATACAAAATCAATGTACAAAAATCACAAGCATTCTTATACACCAATAACACAGAGAGCCAAATCATGAGTGAACTCCCATCCACAATTGCTTCAAAGAGAATAAAATACCTAGGAATCCAACTTGCAAGGGATGTGAAGGACCTCTCCAAGGAGAACTACAAACTACTGCTCAATGAAATAAAAGAGGGCACAAACAAATGGAAGAACATTCCATGCTCACTGGATAGGAAGAGTCAATACCGTGAAAATGGCCATACTGCCCAAGGTAATTTATAGATTCAATGCCATCCCCATTAAGCTACCAATGACTTTCTTCACAGATTTGGAAAAAAGTACTTTAAAGTTCATATGGAACCAAAAAAGAGCCCACATTGCCAAGACAGTCCTAAGCCAAAAGAACAAAGCTGGAGGCATCACCCTATCTGACTTCAAACTATACAACAAGGCTACATTAACCAAAATAGCATGGTACTGGTACCAAAACAGAGATACAGACCGGTGGAAAAGAACAGAGCCCTCAGAAATAATACCACACATCTACAATAATCTGATCTTTGACAAACCTGACAAAAACAAGAAATGGGGAAAGGATTCCCTATTTAATAAATGGTGCTGGGAAAACTGGCTAGCCATATGTAGAAAGCTGAAACTGGATACCTTCCTTACACTACATACAAAAATTAATTCAAGATGGATTAAAAACTTAAATGTTAGACCTAAAACCATAAAAACCCTAGAAGAAAACCTAGGCAATACCATTCAGGACATAGGCACAGGCAAGGACCTCATGTCTAAAACACCAAAAGCAATGACAACAAAAACCAAAATTGACACATGGGATCTAATTAAACTAAAGAGCTTCTGCACAGCAAAAGAAACTACCATCAGAGTCAACAGGCAACCTACAGAATGGGAGAAAGTTTTTGCAATCTACTCATCTGACAAAGGGCTAATATCCAGAATCTATAAAGAACTCAAACAAATTTACAAGAAAAAATCAAATAACCCCACCAAAAGTGGGCAAAGGATATGAACAGACACTTCTTAAAAGAAGACATTTATGCAGCCAACAAACACATGAAAAAGTGCTCATCATCAATGATCATCAGAAAAATACAAATCAAAACCACAATGAGATACCATCTTACACCAGTTAGAACGGCGATCATTAAAAAGTTAGGAAACAACAGGTGCTGGAGAGGATGTGGAGAAATAGGAACACTTTTACACTGTTGGTGGGACTGTAAACTATTTCAACCATTGTGGAAGACAGTGTGGTGATTCCTCAAGGATCTAGAACTAGAAATACCATTTGACCCAGCCATCCCATTACTGGTTATATATCCAAAGGATTAAAAATCATGCTGCTATAAAGATACATGCACAAGTATGTTTATTGTGGCACTATTCACAGTAGCAAAGACTTGGAACCAACCCAAATGTCCATCAGTGATAGACTGGATTAAGAAAATGTGGCACATATACACCATAGAATACTATGTAGCCATAAAAAAGGATGAGCTCATGTCCTTTGTAGGGACATGGATGAAGCTGGAAACCATCATTCTCAGCAAACTATTGCAAGGACAGAAAACCAAACACTGCACGTTCTCACTCATAGGTGGGAATTGAAGAATGAGAACACTTGAACACAGGAAGGGGAACATGACACACCGGGGCCTGTCATGGGGTGGAGGGAGGGGGGAGGGATAGCATTAGGAGATATACCTAAAGTAAATGACTAGTTAATGGGTGCAGCACACCAACATGACACATATATATATATGTAACAAACCTGCACGTTGTGCACATGTACCCTAGAACTTAAAGTATAATAATAATAATAATAATAATAAAAAGAAATTTGAAAAAGTCAACAGTCAAACTAAACAACGGCACAAGGAAATTATCAGACATCCAGAAGGGGATATAATTCTGCAGGAAAAGGGACCTGAATGCTTCAATGGGGTGCAGGAATGGAGAGGTAGATGGACAGATGAATAGAACTGTGGATGGCTAGAACAATGGACAGATTGAATGACATAATAATAGAATAGTAGAACAATAGATGGATAGAAAGAGATTCAGCTTAGGTATTGGCTCATGCAATTATGGAAGCTGAGAAGTCCCGCAATGTGCTGTCTGCAAGCTGGAGACCCAGAAAAACCAGTGGTGTCGTTGAAGAAGGTCTGAGAGCTGGAGAGACAATGGTGTAGATTCCAGTCCAAGTCTGAACACCTGAGAACCGGGAGCACCCAGGGCAGAAGATAAATGTCCCAGCTCAGCAGTGAGGAAGAAAGAGGGAGAGTCAGCTTTCCTCCGTCTTTTTTATCTCTCCTGGCTTTCAGGGGATTGAATGATGCCTGCCCACATTGTGGAGGGTTCATCTGCTTTAATCTATGGATTCAAATGCTAATCTCTTCTGGAAACACCCTTACAGACACACTAAAAAATAATGTCTAATCAGGGATCTTGGCATTCTATGGCCCAAAGTGACAGCTAAAATGCGTCATTAAAGGAGCATTCCTGAGATCTCAGGATATAGATGCAGGCATGCTTTTAAAACAAAATTATTTTTACTTTAGATTCGGGGGTACATGGGCAGGTTTGTTACATGGGTATATGGCATAATGCTTGGGTTTGGGCTTCTGGTGAACCCATCACCCAAATAATGAACATTGTACCCAATAGATGATTTTTCAGTGCTTAACTTTCTCCCACCCTCTCCCTCTTTTGGAGTCCCCAGTGGTTTTGTTTTTGTTTTGCTGTTTTTCTTTTCTTTTTTTTTTTTTAAGAGACAAAGTTTCACTCTATTGCCAGGCCATTTTCCTTTTCTCTTTCCTTTCCTTTCCTTTCCTTTCCTTTCCTTTCCTTTCCTTTCCTTTCCTTTCCTTTCCTTTCCTTTCCTTTCCTTTCCTTTCCTTGAAAAGGACTCTGCTACTCATTGGTATCAATGGGTCCAAACCTCCTAGAAAATGGTATTTGTAAATAATACATTTCGGTAATTTTCGATGGCAAGGATGGAGATGCAGACAGAGTATTTGCAGCAAAATGAATGCAGTTGGAGGCCACTATCTTAAGAGCATTAACACAGGAATAGAAAACCAAATACTGTATGTTCTCACTTTTAAGTAGGAGCTAAACATTGCATACTCACGGACATAAAGATGGCAACAATAGACACTGGTGACTACTCGAAAGGGGAAGAAGGAAGGGTGACAAGGGTTACAAACTAACTATTGGGTACTATGCTTACTAGCTGAGTGACAGGATAAATTGTACCTCAAACCTCAGCATCATGCAATATACCCATGTAACAAATCTGAACATGTACTCCCCTGAATCCAAAATAAAAGTAGAAAATATTAAATAAGTAAATAGCACTGCATTTTACAAATGTCTCCTCTCAAAATCCCAATATCTCATCCATGTGGGGTTTTCTTCCATACAAACCACACACACACACACACAACAGCACCCAATGTTCATCTTTCTTTGATTCTTCTTTTATCGAGTTTCCTTCTCTACTGTCTCCTTTCACTCCTCCCTCCCAGAAATAGAATATATCTTTGCCTCATGTCCACTGGGGCAACTTCACTCTCTTCTTCAAAACTTGGTGTCAAAACTTCAAAACTTGACTGGCATTTACTACTGAATCACTTATTAAACCAAGTAACTTTCAAACAGTGCCCATCTCTCCATGCAGGGATCCGGTTGCCTGCTGCATTCCAGGGCAGAGGTGTCCTCTGTTCCAAGTTAGTGGCTCAAGTGTTTGCCCAACGCTGGAAACAGAGTGGGCAGGTGTCCAATGAGTGTTGACTATGTGCTGTGGACCACACAATAAAAGTGAAAAGAAAAATAGTTAACAATTTTTTCTTTTTTTAGCTGAATAAAAATGAAGATAATTGTGCCCCAGTCAACACTGAGAGGTAAAGATTGATGACTTAGTGCTATTACACTCCCCTTTCTTTTGTTTTCTCCTCTTTTTACATTATTTACTTAGAACAATATTTTTAAAAATTAAAATATGAATACACTACCACTAGAAGGGTTATTAGAATTTTTAAGTATAATTGAATTTTTTGAAGCCTGAAAAATAATTTTTTAATATAGTAAAGGAAAAGTAAGCCTTGTAAAAGGCAATTGATCATATAGAGTGATCAAAGTGTTGACATTTATCAATATGTTGGTAATAGCTTTGATTTGGTGGGTGCAGATTTGGTGGGAGCAGGGGAGGAATTGCTTCGTTGTTGCTTTTCATTCAATTCTGCTGTATTATGCCCTAAATTTCTTTATGAGGCTGACTTTTTAAAAATTGTTTACACCTATTGATTAAAAGTTACAAGTATAAACACATAGGTCTTGTCTCTTTCTGATTTTTCTGGTCAATCAAACCAGTTGCCCATTTGTGCGTGTTATATTAGATGGTTAAAGCAATGTGTATGTTCATGGAATTGCTGAGTAGCAAGGTAAATTAGTTTGTAATTCCATCACAAACTAGACCCCAATAATAGTGTGTCCTAAGGGAAAGGAGATCAATGTGGGTTGGAGAAATCAGAGGACGCAGATGTTGAAGAGTCATTTTTGAAAGACAGACAGGATTTAAATAAAGGTGAGGAAGGGGCGAAGTCATTACAGCTAGAGGGTAGTCATTACAAGTAGTCATTATTTGATAGAGAAAGGAGAGTGCTTTCCCATCAGGGATGAATAAGCCTCATTAAAGAACGTGTTACAGGCTGGGCATGGTGGCTCACGTCTGTTATCCCAACAATTTGAGAGGCCAAGGCTGTTGGATCACTTGAGGTCAGAAGTTTGAGAACAGCTTGGCCAACAGGGTGAAACCCCATCTCTAACAAAAATACAAAAAAAAAAAAAAATTAGCTTGGTGTGGTGGTGCACACCTGTAATCCCAGCTACTTGGGATACTGAGGCAGGAGAATAACTTGAACCCAGGAGTTGGGTGGAGGTTGCAGTGAGCCAAGATCATACCACTGCCTGGGTAATAGAGCAAAATTCCCTCTGGAAAAAAAAAAGAAAAGAATGTGTTACAAATGAGAAATAAAATACTGAAACTAGAGTACTAGAGTATAACGTGAGTTAGTACAGATACATACGGGAGAGCCCAGATAGAGGAAACTTACAGTACATTTCCCTTAGCCTCAAGGCTGCTTCTCAATTACTCATTACTCACAGTGTTGCTCATCTTTTTGTGTATGTGACATCTTGTTTTCTTAAAAAGATTTTAGACTTGTTCATGGGGTGATTTAAGCTGATCACAATCGTAGTGAAGAACACTTACTTAAAGCTTGTTAAAATTTAAAATAAATAAGTAGAACAGAGATAAAATCATCATCATCATCTTTATCATCATTACCATCATCATCACCAACACCATCATTATCATCACCATCATCACCATCACCATCACCACCATTATCATCATCACCACCATCACCATCATCACCATACCCGTCATCACCATCATCAGCATCACCACCATCATCAACATCATCAGCATCACCACTATCATCAACATCATTACCATCATCACCACCATCAACATCATTACCATCATCACCATTATCATCACTGTTATCACCATCATTGCTATCATTATTACCATCATTACCATAACCATCATTGTCATCATCACCATCACCATCATCATCACCATCATCAGCATCCCCACCATCACCATCATTACCATTATCACTACCACAGATTAGGACAATTTATTTTATAGAAAGAAAACAGGAAAAAGGCTAAGAGTGATGTGATTCACAAGTAGAAAAGTGTAAGCTTCTGGTTAAGGTGGAGACACTCTATTTTAACCTCCCTTTAGTGATTGGCATTTATTGAGTTCTTTCCATGTTCAGAGTCTGAGGGAATAGAGGTAGACCCAATTTTTTAAAAAAGGAACACACAGATCCATGTACTTAGTTTATAAACCCATTGCAACTTGTATGCATCTATTTTATGCATTAATCTCTGAGTAAAAGCTGCTTGAGGTTTTCATCAGGTCTAAAACTTCCCAGAAATAACCTGTGAAATGCCTCCTTTTAATTTTGTGGGTCTACTGGCTGTTGCGTTAGGAGGCATTACCCATTGCCAGTGCAGTCTAGTCTCACTGCCAAAAATGACTCTTCACACTAGGTAATTAGATTAGGACCAGCAGGCCAGAAGATAAAGCCCACTCAGTTCCTCAGGCAGAAGAGTACACTTTATTTTTTTTTAACCAACTGAAGATTTCCGAGCAGAAATAACCTGGGGGAAAAACTGCTACAGACAAGAGAATCGTCAAGCCCATGATGTATAATTAGAACTTTCAGTTCTTTCCCACAAGAGGAATTCTAAAGGGGCATTGAGAAATTTGCAGTACAGCATCCTACTCAAGTAATAGATTCGTTTAGCAAATGTCAGTGTTTAACACTGTCTGAGTTTCGTAGATGGAGGAAGGTGGAAAACATGCAATTAACAATAAATGGGGACAATGTGGGTCCCTGAGATAGATTGTTTGGAATTTGTGATTCTACCTAAAAATATACAGGCAGAACAGCATTGAGTACTCTCCTAATGCAAAATGCCATGTCTCCCTGCAAGGCCTGAGACCCTGAGGTATTTGTAAATGTAAGAAGACAGAAATAAGAAGAGCACACTGAAGGTGATATTTATACACCAGGCGGGCTTTCCAGACAAAATATTGCAAGGGACATACTTACACTAAATAATTACTCATTTTTTTTCTGCAAATCAAAATTAACTTGCCCTATTTGCTAAATCTGGCAACCCAATCCCCCCTGGTCACTACTCTCTACTTCTATGAGCTCAACTTTTTTAGATTCCACGTGTAAGTGAGATTATGTAGTATTTGTCACTCTACTCCTGGGTTGTTTCACTTAGCATAATCTCCTCCAGCTTTATCCATACTGTTACAAACGACATAATTTCCTTCTATTTTAAGGCTGAACAAAATCCTATTGTGTATGTATATGTCATTCTAATCTCCTTTTCTACCACCTAGAGCACATCCTAATTTGGATGCCTTCATCATCTTTTTTAATGTTGAGACGTTTTTTCTTGGCAAGGCTCAGAGTGAGGGGTGCTATTGGCTTCTAGTGGGTGGAGGGCCCAAAGGCTGATAAACATCTCACAGTGCATGGGACAGTCTCATGCCACACGAAAAATAATCCAAGCCCAAATCATCAGGCTTGCTGCTGTTTGAACCCAGATCTCCTGTCTTCTTCATCCCGTAAGAGTATTTGAAATGAGTAATTGAAGCATCTTTTTTCCTTTTTAGGTACTAAGACTAATGCAGCTGCATGCCAACATAATTTTTTCCCCTAAGCACTCAAAATATCTTTCCAGAAACATAATAATAATAACAATAACGATTATTATTATTTGTAGTCCAACTGTGTACAGTATCCAGTTTTTGGAAAATTAGCCTACTCATGTAAGAATTAAAACAGTAATAGAAGGAAAACGCCCCGTCTTAAAATATTCAAACTTTGTTTGGAAAGAATATGCAAACAACACACATTTTCCTGAGAACATACAGTGCAATGAATACAGGCTAGATGAAAGACATAATTGCTAAATAGTTAGGGCCAATCAGATAATGCAGAAATGCCTTACATTGAAGAAACAGTGCTCATCTTGATCAAGTATGACCACAAAGTAATCTTGTCTAATCCTAGTGCTGGGCAATTGATTGCTCTAGAAGGATGTAAAGAATGGTAGGATGTTTTGTTTTGTTTTGTTTTGTTTTGTTTTGTTTTGTTTTTGAGACAAGGTCTCACTCTGTCACCCAGGCTGGAGTACAGTGGCACAATCTCAGTTCACTGCAACCTCCACTTCCCAGGCTCAAGCCATCCTCCCACCTCAGCCTTCCAAGTAGCTGGGACTACAGGTGAGCACCATCACTCTCAGCTAATTTTTTGTATTTTTTGTAAGAAACAGGGTTTCACCATGTTGCCCAAGCTGGTCTTGAACTTGTGAGCTCAAGCGATTTGCCCTCCTTGGCCTCCTAAAGTGCTGTGATTACAGGCATGAACTGCCACGCCCGGCCAAGAATGACAGGGTTCTGTTTCAAGTCTATTTTCGTGATAGGAAATAACAGGTAATTTTTCAGTTGTCTTCCTCAAGTTCAAGTACTTTTATGAGAAACTGGCAAATCCAGGTCTCTTCCCCCAAGATAATGACAATCTCTAGAGAAAACATTTTTAAAATTACATGAAGAAAAGGAAAGTTGATATCATTCCCAAACCTCAAGTTACAATTTCAGAGCCTTTTAAGGTATTATTTTGTTTTAATTGACAAATAATAATTATATATATTTATAGGGTGCAATTTGAGGCCTTAATGTCTATAGATAGATATAGATATACACACATATATATAAAACATATTACATGATTAAATGAAGCTAATTAACATATTCACCACTGTAAAAACCTATCATTTGTGGCAAAAACATTTCAAATCTACTGTTAAGCAATGTTGACAGATGCATTATGTTATGATTGACTATAGTCAGCATGCTGTACAATAGATCTTTCAAACTTGTTCTTCTCATCTAATTGGAACTTTGTATGCTTTGACCAGCATCTCCCCAAGCCTCCCACCCAGCTCCTGGTAAGTGCCATTCCATTCTCTACTTCTATGAGTTTTACTTTTTTGGATTTCACATATAACTAAGATTGTGTGGTAGTTGTTTCTCTACGTCTGGTTTATTTCACTTAACATTCTGTCCTCCAGTTTCATTCATGCTGTTGCAAATGACAAAATTTCCTTCTGTTTTAAGGCTGAGTAGAATCTCATTTGTATCCACACAACATTTTAAAAATCTCCTTTTCCACCACCTGGAGGACATCCTAACTTGGATGCCTTCATCACCTTTAACTCATCATGACCAAGTGCATCATCTCTTTGCCAGCATATCACTAGTGATCATTGTCACTCCAGTGTCCATTGTCTCAATTCATATCTTCACTATCCCTTTCCAAGCAACAGGCACACAAGATTAATCCTGAACTCTGCTCTCTTCCCTCCTCTGAGATGCTGTGTGTCAGCATGTCCTGTCAATTCCACTTGGTAAATACCACTTGAATGCATCCATTTCAAACCATGCCCACTCATGATACACATGCACCCAAACCACTACCATGTCTCCATTACTACTGCAAGAAGGCTGCAAAGATCAGAGGAAGCCTGGTTGATGCTAAAAAGAGCATCCACTCTTTTCTCATTGGCGCCATCTTGCTTCCCTTCCAAACCAGACAACGCTATATATCCAGAGTTATCCTTCCAAAAAAGAACACAAATCTCATCACCTCCAGGCTAAAAATGTCCACATTGCTTTTCATGTGAATTCTAAATACCTTATTGGATCTGCTGGGCCACAACAAAGTCCTCTGCCTGCTGCTCCCATCTCATAATTATCCCTCTTGCTCTCTCCCACCTCTCTCTCATGCTAAGCACCAGCCATATGGGTCATGATTTTGCCTGATTTTGCCCTTAAAACATGTTGAGCTTTCTGTCATAGAAGAACATTTCTTATTGTTTAATAACAAGTTGGCTCTTTTCTCACCATTCAACTTCTACTCAAGGCTACACCCCACCTTTTCTGCATGCTGTTTCTGCATCCCTCATTTCTGCAAAACTTCTTTGACCCACCAGACTAGATTAGGTATCCTCTCTCATCAGTACACTGAATTTAATATAAAGATTGAGTCTTTCATTCTTTCTCTGATCTGTATGATTTGTGAGAACTGAGATGGTTCCTCTCTTAGTCACACACATCACCTGCTTACCTTCAAGCATATTAGAAGTCTAGATGTATACATCTCTCGGCAATTGTTATGCCTCAAGTTTTACATGTTGCAAGTGTTTCAAATTTTGTGAATAATGACAGGATAAATAAACACAAATTACTTTTGCCCGTGTTGTTCTGTGGGGAATGTAGAACTATATGACCATAATGGCAGACTTTTCCTATTTCCAATACAGTTCTGAGATTGTTCCACAGAAATACTTGCTGTATTTTCCCTTTTGGTCCATTCTTCATTTTGACAGAAAGGATCTAGAATCAACCAAAGCAAAAAACAAAAAAAAAACAAAAAACAAACAAACAAACAAAAAAACAAAAGCAAAACAAAACAAAAAAACAGCAAAAAATACACAAGGAAAAATTTTGTACTATTCTTCTCACTCAAGTGGGTGAGAATATGGCATATGGAAGAAATATCCTTGGATTTGTTTCTAAAATGACATAAGACTATGAGGGAGGAATGAACTATATCAGACAAAATTCACCATATTTTTATTTTGGAATGAACGCAGTGGATGAGATTTTTCTAGCACGTAGCCCACATATGCCTTCAAAACCTCACATAAAATTTTTACAAAAAGATTAACTCTTCAATTATGCAATTGATCAATCTATCACCAAGCATCAACCCATTTGATAAGATTGACTTTGCCATGTTGTCTGGTCACTGCTCTGGGTGTATAATTAACTACTTTGCAAAAATCTTAAATTATATGATTTGTAATGTAACTTATAAGTTGTGTAGAGCTTTCCATCAGGAAGCACACAATACAATTAGGGTTTCTCACCTTTGGCCCAGGTGACATTTTGGACCCAGTGAATATTTGCTGTGGGGACTGTCCTGTGCATTGTAGGATTTTTAACATCACCCCCTGGTCTCTGCACACTGGACACCAGTAGTGTCCACTCTCCCAATAGTGACAGCCAAAACTGTTTTCAGACATTGTCAAAAGTCCCCCACTGGGAGTGATTTTACCGCTGGGTGGGGGGGGGGGACATTTGGCAATGTCTGAAAACAATTTACTGCATGATGATTTAGATAAATTCAACTAAAAATATATGTCCCTACTATGTTCCAGGCAATATTCTAAGCACTGAAAATAAGAGGAATAAATAAATGAATGAATGAATAAACAAAAAATAAATAAATAATGTCCCCTCCAACATCTCTTGCAGTCTGAGAGGGAGGATGAACATATGCATGTTCAACAAGTGTGTGCAGACACGGAAGTACTGAAAGTATAGACACAGTACAGAGGCAAAAAGAAAAAAAAAAGAGGTACACAGAGATGGATGAAGAGATATGTATAAGAAAAAAACTTTTCAGAGATGGTACTAGCTATTCAGGTTTTTGAGGGATGAATAGGAGTTCACCTGGTCACATGGGCAGGATGGGGGTGTACAAGCAAGTTATCCATGAGGGGGCTGTCAGTAAAACAAAATACAGTACTGAAGATAATAAGGCTGAAACATGAAAACTTTGGAAAGCAACAGGACACATTATCATGTAGTGTAACACTATGCAAAGCACAAATCCCCTAAAATTCAGAAAATGTGGAAAGTAGTAAAGGTAGGCAGGCCACACATTTATCAGGGCAGGAGAACCTGACCCAGACCTTTATTCTCAAATGGGAAATGAAAGGCTTTTACTGTTTTGCTCTGCATGATTTCATAAGAATGAGGGAACCACTGATTATCCATGGTCAGTTTATGGGAAAATAAATGTTATTTTAGCACCCATTGATGCAACCAAGAAAATGCAAACAAGTTAGACGATCCTTTGTCTTCCTAGGACTGATCACCTCACAGCAAGTCTTAGTATTTGCACCATGGGCAACTCACTGCACAATCACCTGGGACTATCAGTTAAATAGACCCATCCTGGTTCCTACCCAAACTGATAGAACCAGTTTTCCTCAACATGAGGTCACAGAATCTGCAAGCAAAATTGTTACCCAGTTTATTCTTACATGCTGCGAAGTCTGAGAATCTCTAGTCTGGTCTCACTTTCATAGTAACCTGCAATTTAAATAGGTAGAATTGCAAATCAAATCTGTTGCTCTATGTGGAAAGTGAGTATAAAAATAAAACGAGGAATATATGTCATTGGAGGGTTTCCTAAACATGAAGACAGAGCAGATTTTAAATTAAAAAAATGAAGAGACATTACTTACGGGAAGAAAAGCCCAGAGTGAAGGTGAATAAATTAATTTAAATTTTTGTTTTTTCTTTTTCAGATGGAGTCTTGCTCTGTCGCCCAGACTGGAGTGTAGTGATGCCATCTCGGTTCACTGCAACCTCCACCTCTTGGGTTCAAGCAATTCTCCTGCTTCAGCCTCCTGATTATCTGGGACTACAGGTGTGTGCCACCACACCCTGGTTAATTTTTGTATTTTTAGTAGAGATAGGGTTTCACCATGTTGGCCAGGCTGGTCTTGAACTCCTGACCTCAAGTCTTCCACCTGACTGGGCCTCCCAAAGTGCTGGGATTACAGGCGTGAGTCACCACACCTGGTCAAATAAAATCTCGAAATCAAATATCAATTGTCAAAACCTTTTCTTCTATATTCTTTTTTGGGGGATAAAAGAAGATATAAATGGACACTGGAGGTTTTGGATGTAAATTATATATGTATGTTTATATATTTATATATATTATGTGTTATATATAATTAAAGATACACATTGGCCAATTTGTATTTCTATGGTAGTTTTCTTTCCCCAAGCCTGTTAAAAATACCATGAATAGTTGCAGGAGTTTTTCAACCTGATTTTTCTTCTTCTTGAGAGGAAGCAGATTATAAACCCATTAAAAAACGATGTGTTAATTGTAAGGCTAAAATGCTGTGAAGAGCCATGGTTCCTTGGTGAATTAAACAGGGTTACTTTCAGACACAGAAATTAATTGCTTGTGACAAACTCGAAGTAACAAGTGAAGGCATAGGAAGAAGGCAGTAGAGTAGCCTGGAGGAAGAGAAACTGCGGGGAGTCAATGGCATTTTATTCCAGAGTAAGTCAAGAGCCTGTGTACAGGTAGAGTTTTACAGACCATAGAAAAGTGAATCTGAAAATAGACTGTTTTCATGCTATTACATGCTGGGTTCTCCATGCAAAACCTCTTTATAGAGATGCTGTGCTGTTGCTGCTACAAATTCATACCTGCACTCTTTTTCAGAGAACCATTTATTTGCTTCTACCTCACCTGGAGATGCCTGGGAGTTGATATTCCTGCACACACCCTAAGTCAACTACTACTAGTCAATGCCTGACCAGTGCAGCTCTGCTTCATTTGCTCTGGGTGAGGGATACCCTCTGGGACCATTTAGGCTGTACAACTCCGTGTAGGATCAAACTGAGGACTCCTGGTCTTCTCCACTTGCTTGTCTTTGCTTTTTATGGGTTTCTCCTGAGAGCATTTGCTCAGTACCTTACCAAACAAGAATACTCAACCCAGATCCTGTTGCTTGAGAAACAAACCTTAGACTTGTGCTATTTGCACAATATTTAAGATACAGGGATGCTTCAAATCAGGTGTCCCCTGCCCCTGGGCCATGGACCACTACTCGTCCATGGCCTGTGAGCCGTGGTTGAGCAAGCAAAGCTTCATCTGTATTTACAGCCGCTCGCCATCTCTCTCATCACTGCCTGAGCTCTGCCTCCATCAGATCAGCAGCAGCATGATTCTCGTAGGAGTGAGAACTCTATTGTGAACTGTGCATGCGAGAGATCTAGATTGCATGCTCCATATGAGAATCTAATGCCTGATGATCTGTCACTGTCTCCCATCACATCCAGATGGCACTGTCTAGTTGCATGAAAACAAGCTCAGGACTCCCACTGATTCTACATGATGGTGAGCTGTATAATTATTTAATTATATATAGCAATGGAATAATAATAGAAATACAGTGCCCAATAAATGTAATGCACTTGAATCATCCCCAAACCACCCCCACAACCCCGCCACCACTGTGGAAAAATTGTCTTCCACTAAACCAGTCCCTGGTGCCAAAAAGGTTGGGGGCTGCTGATTGAAAGCTTAGTTATGTGTAAGCATTTGAATACCAAGTACTTTAAACAAAGACATTTTCTCACAAATAAATAGAGTGTGAGTACGAGAATATTTAATAGTATTATTTTAATATGATTTGTTTATAAATAAATTTAATAGTACTATTAAAATGTAACCATAAGTTGAAATCAGAGTTTTTTCTTAAAGTAATAGAACATTTTCCTGTTTTTCGACTTTTATTTTAGGTTTGGGGGTACATGGGAAGGTTTGTTACATCAGTAAACACGTGTCACAGGGGTTTGTCTTACAGATTATTTCATCTCCCTGGTATTAAGCCCAGTACCCAATAATTAGCTTTCCTGCTCCTCTCCCTCCTCCCATCCTTCCCCCACAAGTAGACCCCAGTGTCTGTTGTTTCCTTCTTTGTAGAACATTTTCAGTGTCGACAGGTATACTGTATTCAGCAAAGAACTACTCCACTGACTGAAGAGGAGTTCAGTGCAAATCCCTCATCAAGCCTGAATTCAAGGTGAAGGTTGGTTATGTTTATGAAGAGAATTGGCATCTGCCTAGTAGAGGTAGTTACAGGATTGCTTGAACAAAACTTCAGTGATCTGCAACAGTTCCAGACACTTTAAAGTTAGTGATTCATTTATACCAACTTCAGGACTGACATTTAACCTCATGAGAAGATATATCTAAGATGCCTTTCCAGTAGGGAGACTACCTGAGAAGCAATTGAATCTAGGACAAGTATGTTTGGTGGTTTGGGCTCTGGTTTCTCAATTATGGATGCACACTGGAATGATGTGCAAAGTTGTGGAAGGAGAAACAATGCCAGAGATCATTGACAACCAACTAAATCAACCCCTATTAGGGGGCTATCCCAGAGAAGCAGGTTTGGAGGTGGAGTCTGACATGCTTTATTTCTGACATATGCATCAGTTTCCTAGACAATGTGAATGCTTGGGTTTGTGGATTGCAAATGTCAAATTTCTGTACTATGAAGAACAGGAAGTCTAGACTTAGTCATTGCAGGTTTCTAGGTGGCTTCAGAGGGACACAAAGGTGAGCTCACCAGGAAAGAAACATGGAAGACCTACTGTGATGGTTGTTCATGAAACCTGGAGCTAGGGTTTAGCAAAAGCTGGAATGAAGACCAAAATGGCAAGGGACAAAGAGAGCTAAAGAAAGCACATTGTAAATTTCCTGAATGTCACTTGAAATTTTCTGTGACAGGAAAAAACAATCGTTGTTTTTTTGCTGTAAAAAAATTAAATTACTGTAAACTGGAATTTTTTTTTAAACCTTTGCATTCCAGGGTACAAGTGCAGGTTTTTTACCTAGGTAAACTTGTGTCATGGGAGTTTGTTGAAACAATTATTTCATCACTCAGGTATTAAGCCTAATACTCATTAATTATTTTCCAGATCCTATTCCTCCTCCCACCCTCTACCCTCCAAAAGGCCCCAGTGTATGTTGGTCCCCTCTATGTGTCCATGTGTTCTCATCATTTAGCTTCCACTTATAAGTGAGAACATGCAGTATTTGGCTTTCTGTTCCTGTGTTAGTTTGCTTAGGATAATAGCCTCCAGCTCCATCCATGTCGCCACAAAGGACTTGATCTCATTCTTTTTTATGGCTGCACAGTATTCCATGGTGCATATGTACCATGTTTTCTTTATCCAGTCTGTCACTGATGGACATTTGGCCTGATTTCATGTCTCTGTTATTGTGAATAGTGCTGCAGTGAACACCCATGTGCATGTGTCTTTATAATAGAATAATTTATATTCCTTTGGGTATATACCCAGTAATGGAATATCTGGGTTGAATGGTATTTCTGGCTTTAGGTCTTTGAGGAATTGCCACACTGTCTTCCACAATGGTTGAACTAATTTACACTCCCACCAACAGTGTACAAGTGTTCCTTTTTCTCCACAACCTTGCCAGCATCTGTTATTTTTTGACTTTTTATCAATAGCCATTCTGAATGGTGTTAGATGGTATCTCTTAAAAGATGATTTTAGTAAATCCAAAATGAATTTAATTAGAAGTGTTTTTGGTTTTTTTTCTCAATAGTCAAGGAAGATCAACAGAATTAGTTATCTGAAATCTGAAACAAATGCTTAAACAATATGTAATGATTTTTCACAGGATCTGAGCATATGACAACAGCCACTTATATAATGGCTTGACTTTGTGTCCACATTTCTCTGTCACACACATACACAGAGATAGACAGATGGAAGAAATAAATCATTATTTTGGCTATGAAAATATTTGGTTAGAAAAGTATGAGAAAGAAACTAAACAATTATTTTACAAAATGCAAAAGAGAGATTTTCAGTGAAATCCCCAGACAATTTTCCATGAGATGCAACACTTTTCTAATGGTATTGGAGATTAACCAATTCAAAATTAACACCATTGAAAGAGTATTGGTGGATAAAATGGTGGAAAGGATGTGTAGATGGTTATGTGGCCAAATGTTCAATTTTAGAATAGTGGAGATTTTAGAAGAGGCTACAAGAGTCATGGTCTGGCAAACGCCATTACAAAGAAAATACAGACTCAAGTTCCTGGACCAGAGAGAATAACTGGGGGGGGGGGGTGGAGGTAGGGAGCTGGAAAACTGTTATTTTCACAGAGAAAGTAATTCCAATGATAAATCAGGTAGATGTCTCTGGCATTTTTAAGAGAAAGGGAGAGTTTGTTTGTTTGTTTGCAGGAGTGTTTAACAAAACAATGGAGGAAATTAATGAAACAGAGTAACCAGGTGAGAATGTGCTCAACATTCACGGGTTAATTGTGGGGGGTGTAGGGGGAGTAATGACCAGAGGACTCCAGGTTCTGTGTCCTGTTAAGGAGTAAAAACTTAGAGAACATTGACAGATTGCAAGGTTTTCATTCAGTTTCTGTTGTTGTTTGCTTTTGCTTTAATATTATACTAAGTTGGTTTCATACATCCGAGTGACTGAGGATTCCCAAAAATGTCAGGAAACCCGATGCAATATCTGTGTTTTGAAACCTTCTTTGTCCAGAGCTCCAATTGGGACACTGGAAAAATACCAAAGAGCTGTAGACCCAACCCTGCCTGGGTGTGATCTCTCCTTGATCTCTGCCCCCATTGTCAGAGGCCTTTAAACAGAGCGACTCCATCTTGAACAGGGGACTGGGTAAAATGAGGCTGAGAACTGCTGGACTGCATTCCCAGGAGGTTAGGCATTGTTAGTCACAGGATGAGATAGGAGGTCAGCACAAGCTACAGGGCACAAAGACCTTGCTGATAAAACAGGTTGCAGTAAGGAAGCTGGCCAGAACCCACCAAAACCAAGATGGTAGGAAAGTGACCTTTGGTCGTACTCACTGCTCATTATGCGCTAATTATAATGCATTAGCTGCTGAAAGACACTTCCATCAGCAGAGTTTACAAATGCCATGGCAATGTCCGGAAGTTACTCTACGTGGTCTAAAAGGGGAGGAACTCTCAGTTCCAGGAATTGCCCACCCCTTTCCTGGAAAACTCATGAATAATTCACCCCTTGTATAGCCTATAATCAAGACATAACTGTAAGTGTATTCAGTCAAGCAGCCCATGCCACTGCTCTGCCTGTGGAGTAGCCATTCTTTTCATTCCTTTACTTTCTTAATAAACTTATTTTCACTTTACTCTATGGATTCGTATGAATTCTTTCTTGTGTGAGATTCAAGAACCCTCTCTTGGGGTCTAGATCAGGACCCCTTTCCAGTAATACCATGAATTTGACATTAGACTGCCAGGTGACATTTTTTTTCATAAACTTCAGTCTTTTCAAACAAAACATTCCCAAACTCTGAATCAGTGTCCTTTATATTACTGTACACAAATCACCAAAGGCTAAAGAAATACATGTTTGTTTCCTTTTTGTTTGTTTGTTTGTTTGTTTTTTGAGATGGAGTCTCGCTCTGTCGCCCAGGCTGGAGTGCAGTGGCTGATCTTGGCTCACCGCAGCCTCTGCCTCCTGGGTTCAAGTGATCCTCCTGCCTCTGCCTCCCAAGTAGCTGGGATTACAAGCATGCACTATCATGCCCAGACAATTTTTGTATTTTTAGCAGAGACAGGGTTTCACCATGTTGGTCAGGCTGGTCTCAAACTCCTGACCTCAAATGATTCGCCTGCCTGGGCCTCCCAAAGTGCTGGGATTACAGGCATAAGCCACCATGCCAGGGAGAGAAATACACTTTTAATGGTTCTAATTTTGAATTAATTGATCTGCAATATCATTAGAAAGGTGTTGCATCTCATGGAAAGTTGTCTGGGGACTTTGTTGAAAATCTCTGTCTTTTGCATTTTGTAAGATAATTTTTAGTCTCTTTCTCATACTTTTCCAACCAAGTATCTTCACAGCCAAATTAATGATTTATTTTGCCATCTTTCTACTTCTGTGAGAGAAAGAGAGAGCGAGATGTGTGCATAAATTCAAGCCATTATGTAACTGGCTGTTGTCACCTATTCAGACTTTGTGAAAAATCATTACCCATTGTTTAAGCATTTGTTTCAGATTTCAGATGACTAACTTTATTGATCTTTTTTGACTTTTGAAGAAAGCATCCACTTTCAATTAAATTCATTTTGGATTTACTAAAAGCGTCTCTTAATATTGTCCTATTTACTGTCATTTAATTTTTGTTTTACAACAAACAGACAACTTTACGGCTTTTTGCTGTCACAGAAAATTTCAAGTGACATTCAGGATATTTGCAATGTGCCTTCTTCAGATCTCTTTGTTCCTTGCAATTCGGGTCTTCATTCCTGCTTTAGCATTTCCACACAATTCTGCCCCTTCATTGTACATTTTAAGATATGCAGACACTTTATAAATTACAAAATTATTTAATTATGTTATGATTAGAATAATAAATATTTTTATGTAATTACTTGTTACTATTTACACAGGTATCACCACAAATGTTGCTGACTCCAAAAAAACACAAAAATCAACTAATGACAATGTTATATCAGTCCATAAAAGATTATTCAAACTGAATCAATCTGTTGATACTGATGACATCTGTGACTAGCGTATGTGTAATGCTAAAAACTATGCACTCATTCAACACGAGTAGGACAATATATCTAAAAGATCTTACACTGTAGCAGGACAAGCGTCAGACAAAACTCTTCAGACACCGAGTTACAGAAGGAAGGAGTTTATTCGGCCAGGGGCATCGGCGAGACTCCTGTCTCAAGAGCCGAGCTCCCCAAGTGAGCAATTCCTGTTCCTGTTAAGGGCTCACAACTCTAAGGGGGTGCGTGACAGGGTCGTGATTGATTGAGCAAGCAGGGGGCACGTGACTGGAGGCTGCATGCACTGGTAATTAGATCAGAACAAAACAGGATAGGGATTTTCACAGTACATTTCTATACAATGTCTGTAATCTATACATAACATAACCTATTAGGTCAGGGGTCGATCTTTAACTACCAGGCGCAAGGTGTGGCGCCGGGCTATCTGCCTGTGGATTTCATTTCTGCCTTTTAGTTTTTACTTCTTCTTTCTTTGGAGGCAGAAATTGGGCATAAGACGATATGAGGGGTGGTCTTCTCACTTAACACAAGGCAACAATTAAAATAAAATATAGTCCTAACAAAACAATACAATTGTGCTTAATAGAAAACTATTTTATACTGCTTTCATTTTTTAAATTTAAATTTAAAATAATTAAAATGAAATAAAATTAAAAATGAATTCCTCAGTTACATTAGCCACACTGCAAGAGCTCCAAGTGATATGTGGCCAGAGGCTACCAAATTGGATAGTGCAGCCCCAGAGAAGTCCCCAAAAATAAGTGAAGCAGTAAGAATCACTCATAAGGCAATAGGGAGATAAAATGGTAAATTTAAACACCGAAATAATCTAAAAGAAGGCAGAAAAGCTGCGGAGAAACGGAGAACAAATAAGACGAATTTTTTAAAAAAATAGCAAGACGGTAGAGTTGCACCCAACCATATTCATGATTTTATTACTGAAAATAAGCATGCCAATAAAACCACAGATGATCAGACAGGACACACACACACGAAAGATGTAATTACATTCTGTTTTAAAATTTGTATTTTAGTTTCAGGGGTACATGTGCAGACTTGTTACTAATTGCATTCTTTCTACAAGAAATACAATTTAAAAATAAAATCTCACAAGGGGTTAAAAGAAAACAACAGAAAAAAAGCATATGATTTAAGTGTTAATTGTAGGAAAGCAAAGAAACAATATTAATCTCAGACAAAGTACACTTCAGGCCAAGAACTATTAGCAAAGATAAAGAGGGGAATTTCAAAAGGAAACAAGAGTCAATCTATTATAACAATTGTGAATGTGTATGCACTTGATAATACAAGAACTTCAGCACACACACATTTAAAAAAAAAAAAAAAAGAAACACTGATAGAACTGCAAGGAGAAATAGACAAACACACAATTATATTTAGAGATTCCAAGACTCCACAGTCAGTAAATGCTAGAACAAGTAGGCAGAAAATCAAGAAGAATATAGCATCTGTGAACAGCAATATTAACATAGTTGACATTTATAGAACACTGTATTCCACAATGATAAAATGCATTATTTTTAAGTGCCCAGAAGGCATTCATTAAGATTCACCACATGCTGAGCTGAGAAACAAGTCTCGATAAATTTAAAATGATTGAAGTCTGAGCATGGTGGAGTAAAATTAAAACACACATGCACACACACACAGATACACACAACTAGTAATCCCCTATTTGGAATTTAAAGCACATTTCTAAATAGTCCATAGGTAAAAGAAAAAAAAAATCACATGGGAAGTAGAAAAATATGTTGACTGAATGAAAATTAAAACACAGTATAAAAGTGGTAGTTTTCAGCTGAAGCTTAATGCTTACAGGGAAACTTAAAGCTTTAAATGATCCTATAAAATAAGAAAGGTATAAAAGTCAATGACCTAAGTTTCCCACTGAATAAGCTAGAAAAAAAACCTAAAAGTTAAACAAGGCTAAGTAAAACAGTGAAGGTAACAATATAAAGAGAAATAATCGAAATAGAAAAAGAAGGAAACAAGAAAATCAATGAAACCAAAAGATGATTCTTTTGTAAAGATTAGTAAAATTGATAAACTTTTAGCTAGACTTCTCAAGGAAAAAAAAGACAGAATTTAACACTATCAGGGATTTTGCAATATAAATTATTATAGATTCTACAAACTTTAAAAACATAATAAGGAAATACTATGAAGGACTTTGAGTAAACAAATATAAAATCTTGAAGAAAAATGGCAAATTCTTGAAATATATAACTGAAACAGACACTGTATGAAATGGAAAATATGAATAGGCCAAATCTATTAAGAAAATGGAATTAATTATTAATAGCTCACCACAAGAAAAACTCTGAAACCAGTCAGGTTCACTGGTAAATTCTACCAAATTTGTAATAAATAAATAAAACCAATACTGCATAAACTCTTCCAAAAATTGAAAAGGAAGGAAGGAAGGAACCTCTTCCAATTCATCTTATGAAACACACATTATTCTGTTGTTAAAACCAGAAAAGACATTACCAATATCTCTCAAAAACATAAATGCAGAAATTCTTGACAAAAATATTAGAAAATTAAACCAGGTAATGTATATAAAATAGACAATAATTAAGGACCAATTGAGCTTTATCCCAGGAATGGAAAGATGATTCAGTACTAAAAAAATTAATTAATGCAAGTCACCATATTTACAGAATAAAAAGAATTCAAAGGATGCAGAAAAAAATTTGACAAACACAGTTATAAAAACAGACTTCAGCAAACTAGGAATAGAAAATTAATTAACCTCAAAAAGGCATCTACAAAGAAAAAAGCGAACTTCATAATTATTGATGAAAAACTGAATGCTCTTCCTCTAAGACCCATTTTTTTTTTAACATGGCACTGGGTGTTCAAGCCATGAACTAAATAAAGAAAAAGAAATTTTATATACTCTAGCAAGAAAGTAGTGAACCTGTCTTTATTTGAAGATGTAATTATTGTGGATGTAGCAAACCTTAAAGACTCTTCAAAAAAGTCCATGAAAATAATGAGCGCATTAACCAAGGAACTGAAAATAAGGGAAATATATGAAACCAAGTGTATGATTTATACAAGCAAAACCCTAATGGAAATTCAATTGTGAAGCATTTACAATCACATCAAAAATGAAATACTTAGATATATATTTAACAAATTATGTGCAAAACCTACGCACAGAAAACTACAAAACATTGTTAAAAGACATTAAGAGAATAATTAATCAAATGAAATTATATGTCTCACAAAGTTTATGTATTCTAAATATAATTAACTCTCACAACTCAAGTCCAATAATATAATTTTTAATGGGCAAATATTGGAATAGACATTTCACAAATGAAGTCATATTAATAATCAATAGCACATGAAAAGACACACATCAGTACAAATGCAAATTAAAACTACAATGAGATTATCATTAAATCATTAGAAAGTCTGAAAGCAAAAAACAAACAGATCTAAAAATACCATATGTAGGTGATGAAGGGGAGAAAGTGGAACTGTCAGATTTTTCTTGTGAGAGTGTAGAAATGTTACAACCACGTGCGAAAACAGTTTGCCAATTTCTTATAAAAATTACCTTTACCTTTACCATATGACCTAGTGAAATACCTAGGACAGAAAATCCTAAGAGAAATAAGAACATGTCCACAGAAAGACTTTGATGCTAACATTCATGGTAGCATTATTTCTAATAGCCTCGAACTAGAAATAAGCTAAATATTCATTATCAGTTGACTGGATAAATAATTCATGGTCTGTTTCCAATATCATCTACTACTCAGCAATAAGTAGGAAGAAACTGCTCACATACAACTTGGATGCTTCTGTTTTAAAAATTAATTTTAATTTTATTTTTTTCCTTGAGAAGTCTAGCTAAAAGTTTATCAATTCTACATTGTTGTTAACTATAGTCACCCTACTCTGCTGTTGAACATAATAACTACTTTTTTCTACCTAAATGTATGTTAGTACCTGCTACTTTTACCATTTAGAAAATAAAAGCGCAACTTGCTGCCAGTGCCTATTTAATTTTACAGAAATACACTCTTTGAGGCCAAAGCAAGTCTGACTAATTTTCAATGTGAACATAAGATATAAAAACTGTTATTGGTGTTATTTCTAAACAGAACTAGCATGAGAATCATCTGAGTCATCAGAGTTGTCTATTTCAGAAAAACTGGATTCATGAAATGAATCTTCAGCCAACAACTGTTAGAGATCGATGTTAACATCATGCATAGGAAAGCTATGTTTTCTAGGATTTAACATTTTCAGCAATCAAGAATTGCTATATTTTGTAAATGGAATTACCACTACTAAAAATACAATGCTGTGTTTTGTTCCCAAAGTCAATATACTAGAGCAATGTGAAAATAATAATGAAAGTGAGATATTATATGGCAAAGTTGTTTCGGGGTAAACACTGCAGCTCCAAGTGCCCCTGGCAAGTTGTCCTGGCAAATGAGAAAAGGGTTAACTAACCTCCCTCATCCCCCATTCCCATAATATAACCTGTCTCTAACTCCATGAGATCCACTTTTTTATCTCCCATGTGTAAGTGAAAATATGAGATATTTGTCTTTCTGTGCCTGGTTTATGATTTTACTCTTTTTATGACTGAATAGGATTCCATTGTGTTTATGTACCATGTTTTCTTTATCCAATCATCCACTGATGAACACTTAGGTTGATTCCATATCTTTGCTGTTGTAAATAGTGCTGCAATAAACATGGAGGTGTAGGTGTCTTTGTGATATATTGATTTCTTTTCCTTTGAATAAATACCCAAGAGTGGGAATGCTGGATCTTATCGTAATTCTATTTTTAGTCTTCTGATAAATCTGCATGCTGTTCTCTACAGGGGCTGTACTAATTTACATTCCCACCAGCAGTGTATAAGAATTCCTTTTTCTCCACATCCTCGACATTATCTGTTACTTTTTGTCTTTTTAGTAATAGCCATTCTACCTTGGTTGAGATGATATCTCATAGTGGTTTTGATTTGCATTTCCTTGATGATAGTTATGATGAGTATTTTTTCATACATCTGTTGGCCATTTATATATCTTCTTGGGAGAAACGTCTCTTTATTTCCTTTGCCCGTTTTTAAATGGGATTATTTGTTTTATTTACTGTTGAATTGTTTTAGTTTTTTGTATTTTCTGACTTCACATTTGATAAATGAGAGTTTTCAAGCCCGATCTACATCTTCTCCTTTGGCCTCCACATCTGGGCAAACTGATGACAATATCTGCATGCAACCTCTCCTAGTGACAGTGAGTAGTTCAAACCATGCAAATCCCAGCTAGTGCCGCCTAACAATAATAAAAACCAAAGTCAGCATTTGCTGCCTTGCTCAAATCATTCTGGACAAATTCGTGTCATCCCCCGACTCCACAGTCCCCATAAAGTCTCACTACGTGAATGTCATAATCTCTTGGGGCATGTGGTGTCATCAGTCTATACATCCTAACCAAACTTGACATTGGAGGGAGTTGTTGATTGTGCTGTCTGCATGGAAACCGCAAGATACATCTCAAAACATAACTCTAAGTTTAAAAAAAATCTAAGAAACAACAAAATGAAAGCCGTATAATTTTGTTCCTATTTAAATCTAGAAAAGACAAACTGCATACAGAACTAGATAGCCAAAGCAGATTAGCAGCTTCCAGAGAACGAGGGGAGTGGAAGAGATGCCAACTGCAAAAATACTGAAAAGAATATTTAAGTTGATGGAAACATCATATATTTTGGTGGTTTTACTGACTAACCATGAGTAAACATTTGTCAAAACTCACCAAATTTTAAAAGGGTATAATTTGTGGTATGCGAATTATACCATAATGAAGCTGCTTTTTTAAAGGAAAGAGTTAAAATAGGCTTGAGGGCTTGATGAGAATAAATAATACTTATGAAAGCTGATTGGACAAAGTGTTTCTTTTTTTTCTTTTTTTGAGATGGAGTCTCGCTCTGTCGCCCAGGCTGGAGTGCAGTGGCACCATCTCGGCTCACTGCAAGCTCCGCCTCCCGGGTTCACGCCATTCTCCTGCCTCAGCCTCCCGAGTAGCTGGGACTACAGGCGCCCACCACTGCGCCCGGCTAATTTATTTGTGTTTTCAGTAGAGACCAGGTATCACCATGTTAGCCGGGATGGTCTCGATCTCCTGACCTCGTGATCCACCCTCCTCGGCCTCCCAAAGTGCTGGGATTAAAGGCTTGAGCCACTGCGCCCGGCCGACAAAGTGTTTCAGTTAGAGACAAATTAACATGTTGCCAAGCATCCTTGAGTGTCCAGGTGAAATTAATGAAATAAAAAGCAAAACATTCTACCCAGTGTTGTAATTTACATTTCTTTCCTATTTTCCCTACAGTGATGAATGGAAAAAATAATGCTGGGTTTAGCCAAGGCTGGAGTTGGCAAGAAATTTTATGCAGAATGACATGGCCCCAGTATTTGTGGAAGCCTTCTTGAAGAGGGTTCTTTAGAAGATGTGGATGAGAAAAGACCATCATGTACATGGGACTCCAGATTGTACAATTTGGAAAATTTATACTATAAACTAAACATATATGGAGTGAATATTTCAGTAGAGAAATTGTTATGCATTATTTAATCCATGAAAAGAACAATATTGAAAGTAGCAGCATCTCAGAGTGCTGGAATTACCTGTTAAACAGAAGGGTATAATCACTTTTAAAAGACACTTGTCTCAAGAGACATGCAAAGGGCCAACAAGCATATGGAAAAAAAAAAAAGGCTCAACATCGTTAATCATCAGGGAAATGCAAATTTAAACAATAAGGAGACATCAGTCCACACCTGTTAAGATGGCTATTATCAAAAAGGCATGGATTACAGCTTGCCAGTTACTTTTGTGGTTAGATAAGTCTTAAAGGTCTTGAACACATTGGCAATGCCAAGAATAGTGAGTCTATTTCTATTCTTGTAAGATGGTGATTGACAAGAAAGCCAAATGTAACCCTAGGCTGACTCGTGAGAAAAAGCTTCCGGCCAAACTGAAAAATTAGTTTAGATTTTCTGAAATTTTGTATAATTGGAATAAAAGCTATGTAGTCTTTTTCTCTAGTTTCTGTGTTAGCAAAATTATTTTGAGATTCTTCCACATTGTAGCATGTATTAGCAGTTCATTACTTTTTTTTAATGAATAGCAATACATTTTATGGATGGATTTGCTACCTTTAGTTCAGCGATCCCCAACCTTTTTGGCACCAGGGACTGTTTTCGTGGAAGACAATTTTTCCATGGACTGAGTGGAGGTTGAGGGGCTGGGGCCAGTATAGTTTTGGGGTGATTTAAGTGCATTACATTTATAGTGCACTTTATTTCTATCATTGCTACATCATAATATATAATGAAATAATTATACAACTCGCTATAATGTAGAATCAGTGGAAGCCCTGAGTTTGTTTTCCTCCAACTGAACAGTCCCACCTGGTGGTGATGGGAGACATGACAGATCATCAGGCATTAGATTCTCATAAGGAATGCACAACCTAGATCCTTCTCACACACATTTCATAATAGGGTTCACACTCCTATGAGAATCTAATGCTGCTGCTGATCTGACAGGAGGCAAAGTTCAGGTTGTAATGTGGGCAATGGGGAGTGGCTGTAAATACAGATGAAGCTTCACTCCCTCACCACCCACCTCTTGCTATATGACCCAGTTCCTAACAGGCCATGGCTTGTTACTGCTCCATGGTCTGGACCCTCCATGGCCTTGGGGACCTCTGCTTTAGTTTATTCATTAACCTGATGAAGGACATCTGATGTTTTTCCAGATTTCGTCTTTACAAATAAAGCCACTGTAAACATTCATGCTAAAAAAAGAAAAAGAAAAGACAAAATACAACAAGTGTTGTTGAGAATGTGGAGAAAGGGAACCCTATCACACGGTTGCCAGAAAGGTAAATTAGGTAAAAAAGCCATTATACAAAACAGCATGGAGGTTCCTCAAAAAAAAAAAATTAAAAATAGAACTATCAGATGATCCAGCAATCGCACTTCTGGGTATGTACCCAAAAGAACGGAAATCAGTATGTTGTAGAGATGTCTGCACTTCCACGTGCACTGCAGCGCTATTCACAATAACCAAGATATGGAATCAAGCTAATTGTCCATCAATGGATGAATGGATAAATAAAATGGGGTATACATACACAATGGAATATTATTCAGCCTTGAAAGGCCTTAGTAATGCTAAGTAATACTGCAATCAGAGGTCAGCCATAGCTGTGTCTTCATAACTGGAAAAGGGTTCTCTTCCTAGCTATCTTGGGTTATTGGCAGAATTCATTTCCTATTGTATTCAGGACAAACGGAAGCTCATATCTACAAATTCAGCAAGGAGAACAAGACCATAGAGAGTCACCTAGGAAGATGTAGTCTTATATGATATCATATAACCATAGGAGTGACAGACAACTCATCACCATTGCCATTTTTCATTGGTCACACCTCCTGCCCACATTCAAGAGGAGTGGGTTGTTCAAGAGCATGAACTCTGGGAGGTGAAGGTCCTGAGGGCCACCTGAAAATCTGCCCACCACCATGACCCAGGAGTTTGTGAAATGCTCTTGAGAGCAACCTGAATGTCCAAAAAAAAAAAAACGTTTACTCTAGCAGAGTAGAGAGATTCTGGTTCTGTGGTGTTCTCCTGGGAATCCCTGCTCTGATCCCCAAGGTGCAGCTTTGTAAAGATTGGAGACTACCTTGTTTTGAAATTCTAATAGGGCTTTTCATGCCAGACTGCAGTTTTAGAGGGGATTTGTGGAGCTATGATTTCTTCAAACAAGATCCCTGGCCATCTGAGTTTACATAATTATTTTCCCATCTCAGGCCACTGCTGGGTCCTTCATACTCCTAGAATATTCATGAAACCAATAGGACTCCAAGCCTCTTGTCTCTTGGCTCTGAGGGTGTTGAATGTGTTTCTTGGGTGCTTAGGGAAGCTCTGCACTATATGACTTTAGCGTGTAGTGAAAAACTTGCTCTCAGTAGCACTGCTTGCCACTTAATCACTGTTGATCTCTCTTGCTGTGCTTTATAATGTAAACTGCCCCAGGTTTTCAGGAGAAGAAAACCGGCTCTAAAATATCATGATTGGATCAGATAATAATAAATAACAACAAAGTACACATGTTTGTTCTTGCTTATGGTCCAACTGAGACCAAGGAGACTAAGACCAGTGAAACAAGAGAAGAAAAACAATCACCTAGTGATATGGTTTGGCTGTGTCCCCACCCAAATCTCATCTTGAATTCCCACGTGTTGTGGGAGGGACCCAGTGGGAGGTAATTGAATCATGAGGGCCGATCTTTCCCATACTGCTCGTGTGATAGTGAATAAGTCTCACGAGATCTGATTGGTTTTAAAAACTGGAGTTTCCCTGCACAAGCTCTTTCTCTTTGCCTGCTGCCATCCATGTAAGACATGACTTGTTCCTCCTTGCCTTCTACCATAATTGTGAGGCTTCCCCAGCCACATGGAACTGTAAGTCCATTACACCTCTTTCTTTTGTAAATTGCCCAGTCTTGGGTATGTCTTTATCAGCAGCATGAAAACAGACTAATACACCTAGTTCAGTCCTTTCTTTCTCTATTGCAATTTCTAGAGGATTGGTGAGTTTGATTTTTAATAATGTTCTCTATTATTCCCTAACTTTTACTCTCCCTTTTACTTTGTAACCAAATGTCCAGCAAATCACCATATTACCTGGTATACATATAATTTACCTGCTTTCCTTTTTTAATTCTCACTTTTTAAAATTTTTTGCACTCTGTCACTCAGGGTGGAGTGCAGTGGCACAGTCCCAGCTCACTGCAACCTCCAACTCCTGGGCTCAAGTGATTCTCCCACCTCAGCCTCCCAAGTAGCTAGGACCACAGTCGCTCACCAACACACCCAGCTTTTAATTTTTTTTGTAGGGATAGGATCTCACTATGTTGCCCAGGCTGCTCTCCCTCTCCTTGGCTTAAGCAATCCCCCTGCCTCGGCTTCCCAAAGTACTAAGATTACAGGCATAAGCCACTGTACCAGACCTGCCTTCCTTTTTTAAGGAGAAGGAAATCTGACTTGTCCTTGAAGGTAAACTCCTTCCTCCTTCCTCCTCCCCAGCAAGCCCACTCATCCTCTGATGTTCTCATTAAGAAGCCATCCTGCAGTGGAAGGAAGCAACATTTCCATTTTTGAGGCAAGGTAAACCCATCATGTTGTCAGCATGGGTAATCCTCCCATAATTTGATGTACCAATCAGCTCCAATCTGGGCATTTTATTGCCCATATGTGCCTGGTTCTGCCACAACAACTCTGATTTAATGCTGCAGCAACTGCTCTGCAACTCAAGAAAAATGGCTTCACTCTAAAGAAAAATAGAGTACGGTCAAGACCGATCTGCCATGCCCAGTAAAGAAAATGCCCAGTGAATACACTCATTTATTAAATGTGCAGAAATACAAGGGACTGCTCTGGGGAGCCCCGTCCATTTCCAAGAAGTATGGTCCAAATGCAAGTCTCTTGATCCATATTTCAAAAATAGGAAAAAGGTAATATTCCTACTTTAAAGCATGCTTCTAAAAATTAATGAGGATGAGAAAAATCAAGTTAGGAATACTGTCTTGGTTTTAAGATCTTCTGACTTCTTAACCCAGTTAACTAACCAAGGCCAAGGAGATAATTAAGTGAGCCATGAAGTCAGTCCATAGAAGAAAAGCCAGAACCCTCTGGGACTTGAATGTGGATATCATTCTTCTAATTTATTCACTCTAATCCACTATTACCCATATGTCGTGTGCATGGCAAAAGAGACCTTCAATTCACATTAGGAGCATAGGCCCTTCCATTAGGACCAATGGAAAATGGAAAGTTTAATGATAAATTCTATGATTTCACAAGTCACCACTGGCATTACCCCCAAACAAAAGTAACATTTTCTCACATATTATTAGTGTCTGATTTTAAACTTACTCTTAAGAAATAGTACTAGGTTCATTAGATAAATGGAGCAGAATGTCTGTTCTATTTTTCCTTTCTTTAAGTTTCTATCTCATGATCCATCAAGCGTCATATTTTGGGGTCACTAATTATTATTTATCTACAATGAAACGATTGATGTGCACTTGGGCAAGACGTTAGACTCAGATTTGCCTCTAAGCTGCTCATATCAACAAGCAGAGCTTAGAAGGGAGGGTGACCCTTTCTTATCAATTCTGCATAGACTATAGCATTGCTTTAGCAAATTGGGTCTTCTGAGAGCTTGAGAGAATTTGGTCTCATCCGAGGCTGCATGTGCTGAGGTGCCCCTGCATTGTGGCGGGCGCCAAAAGACCCAGCTTGGATGCAGATTCCAAAATCAATAGCACCCACGAGCAATCTTGCATGTAGTGGAGCCCTTGGCTATTCACATAGGATTCGTGCATGAGTCATCTTGAGACACTGCCTTTAAACTTCTGAGGAAGGAAAGTTTGGGCACAAATAGAACTCCTGCAAACAAGCAGTAGAAAGTAAGCAAACAATGTAGTTTATCCCTGGTAATGAAAATCCATTTTTAGCTCATTTTTAGATCAAACCCCGGTGCAAATAATTGGAAGTACTTTTTCCCTGAGCAACACAGCTCACTTGGTGACTGAAGGGGAACACGAAAACATGCTCTTGACTTACAGGAACAGCTTGATTCTTGGTCCTACACAAAAAGAGTGCATTAAAAGGACAAAAAACCACCCTGTCAAAAAGACATCTGCACTCATGTTTATTGTAACACTATTCACAATAGCAAAGATATGGAATCAACCGAAGTGTCCAACAGATGACTGGAGAAAGAAAATGCGATTGGATAAAGAAAATGATTGGATAAAGAAAATTACACGTAATTTTGGTAGTGTTCTATTACACGTAATTTTGGTAGTATTCAGGCTCCACCCACTGATATCAAGAAAATCCTCAAGAATAAATTCTGGGACAAAAAAAAAACCCACACAAAATAAATCATGTCTTTTGATGCAACGTGGCTTGAACTGAAAGCCATTCTTGTAAGTGAAATAACACAAAAACAGAAAGTCAAATACCATAAACTCTCACTTATAAGTGGGACCTAAATAATGTGTACAGGAAGACACAGAGTGTAGAATCATGGGCATTAGAGACTGAGAAGGATGGGGTGGGGAGGAGAAGTGAGGGATGAAAAATTACCTATCAGATGCAGTGTTCACCATTCAAGTGATGGTTACACTAAAAGCCCAGATTTCACAACTATGCAATGTATCTGTGTAACAAAACTGCACTTGTACCTCTTACATGTATACAAATAAAAATATTTTTAAAATAAAATAAGGGTTTTGGAGTATATGCTGAGTAATTGTGCATGCATAGGATTCCAATGGTTCTACTTTAATTAAAGACATGGCTCGGTCTTAAGACAGGTTAAAATTGAAGCTTCCATCTCAACCACATCATAGCTAACAGGCAGTAGACACAAACATTTGCATAATTTTGGTAGTGTTCGTAATTCATGCTGCACCCACTGATATCAAGAAAATCCTTAAGAATAAACTTTTGGGAAAACTAACAGTGGGAGAGACTTGAAAACCAAAGTGATCTCAACTTTAATAAATAACCTGGTCTGCATATGTGATGCTCCTATAATTCCATCAATTGCATCTGCAGGTCCCACTGCCCTTATCTAACAATATAATAAGATTTGCCCTCAGTCGTAATCCATTTGTGCCTGAACTACAGAATAAATCTGATAACTCAATTCATGGAGTGAGAGCAAGGTCACTACTGGTGAAGATTTAAATGATCGTTGCAATATTCTTAATAGAAGATGCTCTATTTAGAAAATAAAACCTATGCACTGGCTAGAGAAGATGCATTTGAGGCAAAATAAATACAGCTAGTCTTTTAAGCATGGCAATACATTAATAGATGAATGTCAACCTCTCCGTGATCTGTATTAATTTATTGGTACAATTAAAGTGACAATCTGGCCAGGTGCAGTGGTGCACTCCTGTAATCCCAGCACTTTGAGAAGCCGAGGTAGGTGGATCACTTGAGCTCAGTAGTTGAAGACCAGCCTAGGCAACATAGCAAAATCCCCTCTCTACAAAAAAAAAAAAAAAAAAAAAAAAAAAAAAAAAAAAAACGCAAAAATTAGCTGGGCATTGTGGTGTGTGCCTGTAGTCCCAGCTACTCGGGTGGCTGAAGTGTGAGGATCATGTGAGCTCAGGAGGTTGAGGCTGCAGTAAGCTATGATTGCACCACTGCACTCCAGTCTAGGTTACAGAGTGAGACACTGTCTAAAAATTTTTTTTTAAAAAAAGTAACAAACTCACTTTATAATCCCTGCATGTTCTTTAAGCAGTACATTAAAAATAGGTTTCGTTCATGATGTGTGACACCACGTGTAATCACACAAACAATATGCTAACGCATCAGAGATGAGGACGTGAGATTTGATAGTTTACACAAAAAAAGGGACTAGCATTTCATTAACAATGACTACATATTAAAAGCAGCAGAAAAGTGTCACTACTTTAATTTTTTTTAACTGCAATTCACATTCCCTTGAGTGGACTTCTTCTAAGTTTTGTCAGATGTGGGGAATGGAATGTGACCAATTGGTTTGCCATTTCCTACCAATATGTGGTCTATTCTCCCTCGCTGGGTGATACAGGATCCTTAGCAGAAACTCACATGGAAATTGAGGGCAATAACCCCACTAACAGTCTATGATGTACCTGTGGTTTTGCGTATGTCATATAATTTTGTCCTCTTAACAACCTTTTTGTGGTTAAAAATTGACATTTGACCATGAATCCATTGAGAAAAATAATACATCAGGAGTCTGTGATGAACACACCAAGATGAACCCCAATGACTTCCACCATTGAATACTCTCCTTTATTTTTTGTGCCAGCAGACCTGTAACTTGCTTCTAACCAAAAGAATATGACACAAGTGATGGTGTATTCATAATTAGATTATGTTCGTCAAAGACTATGTCTTAACAGCCTGTGTGAGAGATTATCCCAATGACCTTGAAGAAGTAAGTTACTATGTTGTGAACTACCTATATTACAGACTCATGTCAATAGAGCGAGAGACTGTACCCACAAAAGATACAAAAATTAACTGGGCATGGTGGCATGTGCCTATAATCCTAGCAACTTGGGAGGCCAAGGCGAGATGATCGCATAAGCCTAGGAGTTTGAGGCTGCAGTGAGCTATGATCATGCCACTGTACTCCAGCCTGGGCAACATAGGGAGACCCCTGTCTCTACAAAAAATAAAAAAAAATAGCTGGATGCAGTGGCACACACCTGTGGTACCAGCTACTTGGGAGGCTGAGGCGGGGGTGCTCACTCAAGCTCAAGAGGTCAAGGCTGCAGTGAGCCATGATCGTACCACTGCACTCCAGCCTAAGCAATGACACAGTAAGAACCTGTTTCCCCAAAAAAAGGAGATTCATTGAGTGGCAGGAACCTGGAAGACACCCAGTGAATATGGCTTCAAGTTCTGCAACTTCAACTGAATTCAAGCAACAACTGCGCGAGCTTGGAGGAACACCCTGAGTTCCAGAAAACAACACAGTCTGGGTAACTCCTCAACTGTACCATGGGAAGACCTAGAACACAGAACCCAGTAAGCCATGCGAGATATCTCAGCCTCATATCATGAGCTAATAAATGCATGCTACTTTAAGTTGCTAAGTTAGTGGTATTTTGTTGCACAGCATAGCTAACTAATGCAGAGACATTAAGAAGGAGGTTATCAAAAGATGACCAAAGAGCCCCAAATGTCTCATCTGGATGAATAGGATCCTGGTGCAAGGTCTGGTCTTCAGTCTGAAACCTCAAAAATTAAAACTGAATGTACTGTTCAGCAATGAAACAGCATTAACCAGTGGGATTGCTGTACAACACAAATATGCTTATTTGTGTGTCGCTTCCTTTTTTGTTTTGTATTTTTATTTTGAGACAAATTCTCCCTCTGTCATTCAGACTGGAGTGCAGTGGTGTGATCTGGGCTCACTGCAACCTCCGCCTCCCGGTTCAAGTGATTCTTGTGCCTCAGCCTCCCAAGTAGCTGGGACTACAGGTGCACGCCACCACGCCTGGCTAATTTTTTTATTTTTAGTAGAGATGGGGTTTTACCATGTTGGCCAGACTGGTCTCGAATTCCTGACCTCAAGTGATGCATTTGCCTCAGCCTCCCAAAGTGCTGGGATTACAGGCATGAGCCTCTCTCTCTCTCTCTCTCTCTCTTTTTTTTCCAAGTGGGAAATTTAACAATTAGACCAGAAAATGCATCTAAGCAAATTTATGTGGGAAACTAAAGTATAATTTAAAAGTTGCATTCTGGCCAGGCACGGTGACTCAATGCCTGTAATCCCAGAACTTTGAGAGGCTAAGGTAGGAAGATTGCTTGAGCCTAGGAGTTTGAGACCAGCCTCGGCAACACAGTGAGACCCCCATCTCTACAGAAAAATTTAAAAAAATAAAATAAAACCTAAAAATTTAGCCAAATGTAGTGGCACGCACCTATAGCTACTTGGAAGCTGAGACAGGAGGATCACAGGAGCTCAGGAGGTCAAGGCTACAGTGAGCTATGGTTGTGCCACTACACTCCAACCTGGGCAACATATCAAGACTCTGTCTCTAAAAAGTAATAAAGGTTGCTTTCTGAACATAGAATCAGACCAAGCTATGATCTATGATGTCCATCCCAATTTCTACCAACATCAGGGTATTACCACCTTTTCTTTTTTTTTTTTTTTTTTTTTTTTTTTTGAGACAGAGTCTTTCTCCGTAGCCCAGGCTTGAGTGCATTGGCGCGATCTCGGCTCACTGCAACCTCCGCCTCCCGGGTTCAAGCAATTCTCCTGCCTCAACCTCCCAAGTAGCTAGGATTACAGGCATGCGCCACCATGCCCAGCTAATTTTTGTATTTTTAGTAGAGACGGGGTTTCACCATGCTGGTCAGGCTGGTCTCGAACTCCTGACCTCGTGATCCATCCTCCTCGGCCTCCCAAAGTGCTGGGATTACAGGCCTGAGCCACCGCGCCCAGCCTGGGTATTAACATCTTAAAGCTGTGATATTTATGGAATATATATATATCATTATTCTTAGTGTCTAGCACTCTTAGAATGATTCTTCTCTCCTGATAAACATTTTGGATGGATATTTATGAGTTTTCTCCCAAGACTCTCCTGTATCTGTAATTCCATGATTGACGACACTTCAATGGTAGGTCATTTTCCTCTGACTTTAGTGACATAACACAATGTAAGCTAAATTTATATTTTCCTTAAAACAAACCTCTTTTAAGTGAATTTGTACATGGTTGATCTGACCCAATAAGTCTTGTGTTATACTTTATAAGTCAGAAGCAATCTTTCTTCTCTTCTTCTGTCTAAACTGTTTGAAGAGCACCTTGCAATTTTCACCCATACTTCTTACACAGAATTGGTGTATGAGAAGCCTGGAGCTTCATGAAAGTATACAGCCCACTTAGGACCACAGAGTTAGTGTGCATGAGAGCCTGTATACACACACACGGACACACACCCATGTAGACACACACACACATACATTGTTGTATTACAAAGCCCCTGGCGTATTGCCTGCACACAGTCCGAAATCCCTTCACAGTCCCAAGATTGTGTCTATGCTTATTTAGGAGCTGGACAGCATAGAGATAACCCTATCTTCTACCCCAAGCCTGTTGAAGTGTCTTTACACACCTAGATTTGCCGCAGGTAGAAGCTTAGTCTACCAGTTGCTCCCTCCTGAGTCCATATCACTCTCAGTCATAGGAGGGGTGATTCAGACACTAGCAATGCCTTAGAAGAAAGCTCTCCACAAACTCCCATTTACCTGGTAAAATACCCTCCCTTATCTCTCTAGTCAGCAAGAGAAGGGACCGTACAGTTTAACACAAGAGTTGTCAATAATAGACTGACTTTTAAAGCCAGTCCTAATCATTAATCTAACCTGCACCACATTACAAGGATATATCCAGTGCATTTCACAAACTATGAATTTTAATTTTCATAACACAAAGAAGTAGGTACTACCAGCCTTATGTTATCAATATTATCAATTAAGGCTCAGAGAACAATAAAACTGTAATAACTCCAAAACCAGTCAGTAAGGAAGCATGAAAGCAGAGATTCAATTGCTGGCTTGTGTGATCGAAGCCTGGGTTCTTTTTTAAAAAAACAATTTCAACTTATATTTTAGACTCAGAGTGTACATGTGCAGGTTTGTTACCTGGGCAAATTGTGTGATGCTGAGGTTTGGGGTATGAAGGAACCCATCACCCAGGTATTGAGCACAGTACTCAAGAGTTAGTTTTTCAACCCTGGCCCCTCTCCCCACCCTTCTGCCTCTGGTAGTCCCCAGTGTCTATTGTTCCCATCTTTATGTCCATGTGTACTCAGTATTTAACTCCTACTTATAAGTGAGAATATTTGGTATTTGGTTTTCATTTCCTGCATTAATTTTCTTAGAATAATGGCCTTCAGCTCCATCTATGTTGCTGCAAATGACATGATCTTGTTCTTTTTTATAGCTGCATGCTATTCCATGGTGTATATGTTCCACATTTTCTTTATCCAGTCCACTGTTGGTGGGTACTTAGGTTGATTACATGTCTTTGCTATTGTGCAATGAACATATGAGTGCATATGACTTTCTGGTAGAATGATTTGTTTTCTTTTGGGTAGACACCCAGTAATGTGATTGCTAGGTCAAATGGTAGTTCTATTTTAAGTCCTCCGAGAAATCCCCAAACTGTTCTCCACAGTGCAAGGCCTAGAATTATTAATGAATAGCACTGTATAAAAAAGGATAGGCAGGTATGAGAAAAACAACAGAATTTTGAGGCAGTAACTTAATAAAGAAGATATAGGTAGAAATTGACATTTTAAAAATGTAACTGACAATGTAGGGATTTTGAGGTTGACAAAGACCTTGGCATCCTAAAATAGCCTCACTCTCTGCCTCCACTGTTTATGAAAACAGATAGTGTTTAGTGTCTTCTTTACAGTATTTAAGGGTTTAAATGTGGAAATATCTTTGCTCTTATATGCTGAATCCCTAGTGTGCTTTTCCCACAGGATTCTTAATATCAAGGGGCATCTGCTCAAGCCTTCAAGTCTCAGTGAGCACCTTCTGCCTTCACTTGCAATTTCGCTATCATTGCATCCACCAGGAAGAACTACCTTCACCAAATCAGCTGGTCATTGCTGCTCTTCCTCTAGTGTCGTGTAGTGCACACCCCTATTTCTCAGCATCTGAGCATCCTCTCCACCACTTTTCCAACCCATGAGAGCCTCTCTGGTGCCAAATGGCACAGATATCATATCTCTTGGTCCTGGTCACAGAGAATACTTCCCTCTACCGTTTGATATCTGAGAAGCAGGAAGCTTAAAAAGTCATTTTTTCAGGTTCCTTCCTTGGCTTAGTTTCTTAAGGCTGCCATAACAAAGTACCACACACTGGGTGGCTTAAAAGCACAGAAATTTACTGGGACCAGAAATCTGAAACCACAGTGTGGGCAGTTTTGGTTCCTCCTGGAGGCTCTGAGACAGAATCTGTCCCACGCCTCTGCCCCAGTACTAGAGCTTGCCGGTGTTTCTTGACTTATCAATTCGTCACTCTAATCTCTGACTCTGTCATCATGTGACCTTCTTTTCTGTGTGTCTGTGTCCAAATTTCCGTCTTAAAAAACAAAACAAAACAAAAACAAAAAGCAAAATAAAACAAAAAACCACAGGGCCTCTCTGTTACTCAGACTGGACTGCAGTGGTGCAATCATAGCTCACTGCAGCCTCCAACTCATGGGCTCAAGTGATCCTCCCATCTCAGCCTCCCAAGTAGCTGGGAGTACAGGCGTGCCCACCACACCTGGTTAAGCTCTTCTAATTTTTTGTAGAGATGGGATCTCACTATGTTGCCCAGTATGGTCTCGAATTCCTGACTTCAAAAGATCCTCCCATCTTGGCCTTTCAAAGTGCTTGGATTACAGGTGTAAGCCACCATGACTGGCCAGAAATTTCCATCTTCTTATAAGAATACCAGTTGTTGCACTAGAGCTCACTCTAACCCAGAATGACCTATCTCATTGTAACCTGATTACATTTTCAAAAACTCTATTTTCAAATAAGATCACATTCACAGGTGCTGGTGTTAGGATGCAGACATATAATTTTTTGGAGGGAGATACAATTTAATCCACTATACTTGTCGGAGTCTATCCAGAGCCATCTACTGCCTCAACTAACTCACAAAGTTGCTTGTTTTGGCCAGGCACGGTGGCTTACTCTCGTAATCCCAGCACCTTGGGAGCCTGAGGTAGGAGGATTGCTTGAGCTCAGGAGTTTGAGACCAGTCTAGAAAACATAGGGAGACCTTGTCTGAAAAAAGGGAAGGAAGGAAGGAAGGAAGGAAGGAAGGAAGGAAGGAAGGAAGGAAGGAAGGAAGGAAGGGAGGGAGGGAGGGAGGGAGGGAGGGAGGGAGGAAGGAAGGAGAAAGAAAGAAAGAAAGAAAGAAAGAAAGAAAGAAAGAAAGAAAGAAAGAAAGAAAGAAAGAAAGAAAGAAAGAAAGAAAAGAGAAGAGAAGAGAAGAGAAGAGAAGAGAAGAGAAGAGAAGAGAAGAAAAGAAAAAAAGAAAAGAAAAGAAAAGAAAGATGGATGGGTGTGGTGGTGCACAACTGTAGTCCCAGCTACTCGGAAGGTTGAGGTGAGAAGAGTGCTTGAGCCCAGGAGGTCAAGACTATAGTGAGCTTTGATTGCACCACTGCACTCCAGCCTGCGCAACAGAGCAAGACCACGTCTCTAAAAAAAAAAAAGAAAAAAAGATTTGCATGTTTTTTCTCTTGCTGAACTCCTCCAGTTCACTCTATAGTATAACTGGAAGTTATTCAAAGGAACAACAAAAGTTTAACTGCAGACCAAACTTGGTAGGGGAGGACACACACAGCAGCTCACAGAGAATAGAAACAGAGTCATTGCCCAGTAATGGTGCCATAGCACACCCTGAGATGTGCATGGAACTCAAAATTCAGGGCAAACAAATCTTTGAATTGGAGCTTGGTGCCCTGACCCTCTGATCCTCACCACATCTTCCCCCCACCCTCCAAAAAACTTTGCTCACCTGTTCCCCCTTTCTCTTCACACTGGATTAAACGCCACCTCTGCCAGTTCCACTTTAGGTATCGCTAAAAAATTCTCCCCCCTTCTCTGACTCTAGGTATGAATGGGAAACAGTGTTCAAAATCAATATGGAACTTGCTATCTTGATTCCAAATTCCAAGGAAGGATAATAGCATCCCTTCATTGTGCTACATACATAAAGCACACTTCTCTTAAGAAGAAGCACATCACAAAAGTGTGTGAACCAATCTGAGATTAAAGAGTCCCCAGTTTTGTCTCGGAAAAGGCTTTGTTTATATTCCAAACCTCCCTCCCTCACCACCTGCCTCCCCCAAGCCTCAGACTGCATCAGCATTTGGCATGAAGCACCACCAAAAGCACTATCGACTCCAGTCTCCCAAGAAGCATGGAGCATTCAGAAACCCACACTTCAGGTTAATTCTCAGCCATCAGAAGCACAGCCATCTCAGAATAGCAAGTAGGTCCCCGGCGACAACATCGAGTGAGGCGTCAAAAGTTTTGGATTAAGAACTGAGTGACCTTATTCGAAGTGCAATTTGAGAGAAAATTGCATCTGCGAAATACATAATAGTGCTAAGGAAAAAAAAAGCGCAGGATACTGAAGGTCAGAAGACAAAGACACAGCGAATTCGTGAGTGGCATGATTGCTGTGCAGGGAAGAACAAGCTCAGAGTTACGCTGGGAGTTTTGCTTTCACTGGGATACAGGTCTCAGTCATGCATGTCTGGATTAGAAGAAAACAAATGCATCCAACCTGAGACGCATGTCCCGCTCCACGGAGCATTTTGTACATTTCTGAAACCACGCCCTGATGCGCTCAGGAGTCCGGGTGCATAGCAGTGATGCTGGGAGGCAGAAATATCTAACCCGTCCCGTTTCTTTTACAATTGGAAATGTATCATCTGATGACGATCAATGGAGACTCAGGCAAGCAGATTCAAAAGCAGACTTTCAATGAGTTTTGAAGGAATAGTGACATTCTTCACAATGACACGTAGCTTTGCTTTTAACAGTCAGGGGAGCGGTTTTGTTCATAGGGCAATACTTGATCTATATTCACAGGTCTACACCATCTAATTTGAAGTACTACTATTTCAAACCCATGGAAAATTCAAATACGAGATCTCTGATGCCTGTTGCAATTTTTGCAGAATGGTACAGGTCAACTGTCCAAACCAGTGCTTCTGATACTGTTTGCTAATTTACCCTTCCAATAATTTTACTATTAGAAGCAATTATGCATATGCGTGAAAGTATATGGGGTGTAACTGAAAAACCAAAAACTTTGGTTTTCATGCAAACATCCCATTAATTCTACTAATATATAAATAGCACAATTTTCTTTGTTACCCAAAGCACTTAGATTTGAAAGAGGATTAACCAATGTCCTGCTAAGGATTGCTCAAGAAATTAAGAGACAGCTTTGTACTTGCAAAAGTATTACGCTCTGCTTTTATGAGTTCAAATTTTTCAGAGTCCACACATGAGTGACATCATGTGTTATCTATCTTTCTGTGCCTGGCTTATTTTATGAAGCATAGTGTCCTACAGGTTCATCCATGTTGTTGTAAATGACAAGGTTTCCTTCTTTTTTATGATTCATCCATTTGCTGATGGACACTTAGGTTGTTTTCATTTCTTGGCTTTTGTGAGTGTACATGGGAATGCAGGTATCTGGACATATTGGTCAAAGGATACAAATGAAATTATAAGATGGATAAGTTCTGAGGACCTGATGTACAGCATGGGGACAAATGTTTCTTAAATTTTCATAAACGAGGTGATTTTAAGTGTTCCCAGCATACACAGACATACACACATGCACACACACACACACACACATGCACACAAATGGTAACTATGGGTGGCAATGAGTATGTTCATTAATTTGATTGTGGTGATCATTATAAGATGTGTACATATATTAGACCATTACATGCTTGACCTTGAATACATTTTTGTCAACTAAATATTTAAAAATTTAGGCTGCAGTGGGATGTGATCACACCACTGCACTCCAGCCTAGGCAACAGAGTGAGACCCTGTCTCAAAAAATACATATGTATTTAACATTTTTTTTTAAAAGCATTACTGTCATTTAGCTACCATCTGTATTTTGCAAGTTTTAGGTTCCGTCATGGTTTTAACTGTTACACTTTTTCTCAAGAGATATTACTCCAACTATATCTCAAAATATGCTTCAGAATTCATGTATTTAGCCGAGTATATAATTGCATTTGTAATGAAGCTTTCTTCTTACCTAAGGAGAGAGGTCTCACCTTAGCCCTCACATCCTGAAAGGTGATCTCCTGGCCATTGGAATACCCTGTTCAATAGACGTGTCTTTGCCTATAATCTTTGGCTACCCAACAGTCTAACAAGGTGGTTGAGGCTGGGTCCTTGGGCCATGCCATTTCCAGAAGAGCTGAAGACTGGAGATGAGCTCTGCCTCCAGGAGGAACTTGAGACCAAAGCTCAGCAACGTGTAAGTTTGTGATTGAACTCCATTAAAGACTTTGGACAGAAAAGCTCATGTGAGCTTCTCTGTTTGGCAATACACTGTGCCTAAGGTCATGTGTCATGTCTAGGGGAAGCAACACCATCCATAACTGCAGAATGAAGAGAATACTGGAAGCTCCATATTTAGTCCCCTGCTGTTTCTCTTGGCTAATTTTCATCCGTCCTTTCCCTGTAATAAACGTAATCCTAAGTAGAATAGATTTCAGGGAGTTCGATGGGTTCTAGCAAATTATCAAAACTGAGAGTGATCTTAAGGACCCCTTGAAGTTGCGATTGGTGTCAGACTTGAGGATGGTTTTTGAGGGACTATGCTATCTCCCTTTCCAATGTTCATAACTCTTTCAAAAAAAACTAGAAGTGAGATGGGATCATGTTGATCTTCAGTGGAGTTATCCATTCCACAAATGTGTGTGTTGACAATTGAATATGATTTACAAAGAACGATTAACAGTCATATAAGCTGTTTTGCTCATATGGCAACACTTGATCTACATCCACACATCTATACCATATAGTTTGAAGAATCACTATATCAAAATCATGGAAGATTCAAATACTAAATCTCTGATGTCTGTTGCAATTTTTGCAGAATGGTACAGGTCAATGGCCCAGACCAGTGCTTCTGATGCCATTCGCTGATTTATCCTTCCAAAAATTTTACTGTTACGAGTAAATATGCATATGCATGTAAGTATATGGGTTGTAACTGGAGTTAGTTCCCTTTCTCCCAAAACAGTTGCCATAAATTTGCAGTTATTCTATGGACTGCCTTTTTGTTGTTGTTGTTGTTGTTGTTGTTGTTTTTCATGTGCTTGTTTGTTTCACTCAATAATATAATCTGTAGCTCACTTATACCAATGCCTAGATTTCTACTTTGTCTCTATTACATTTCTTCTGTCTCTATACCATAGTTTGTTGAATCAGTTTTCTATAGAGGGACATTTGGAATGTTTCCAGTCTTTGAGATTACAGATCACACTGGAGTGATCTGTTAGTCCATTCTCACACTGCTATAAAGGTACTACCTGAAACTGGGTAGTTTATAAACAAAAGAGGTTTCATTGACTCATAGTTCCCCATGACTGGGGAGGCCTCAGGAAATTTACAATCATGGCGCAAGGTGAAGGGGAAGCAAGGCACATCTTACATGGTGGCAAGGAAGAAAGAGAGTGCAGGGGAAACTGCCACGTTTAAAACCAACAGATCTCATGAGAACTCTCTTGCTGTCATAAGAGCAAACTGGGGGAAACCGCCCCCCCATCCAATCACCCCCGACCAGGTCCCTCTCTTGACATGTGGGAATTACAACTAGAGATGAGATTTGGGAGGGGACACAAAGCCAAACCATATCAACTGAGTAACACTGTACAAAAGAGATGCTCTGTTTTGCTCTATTTATCTTCGGCTTTGGTTTCTAGACATAGATCAAAGGGTAACTGGATATGCATTTTGCCAAATTTCCCTCCTATCAGTGTGGTACCATTTTGCATTTCCACCAGAAACACATGGTTCCTATTTTCCCACATCCTGGCCAACAGATTTTGTGACCAAACTTCTGCATTTTTCTAATCTGCTTGTTGAGAAGTGGTGTCTATTTATGATGTCAATTTGCAATTCAGCCATTGACAGTGCATGGTTGAACATATTTTCATATATTAGGTCCTTTTCAATGTCTTCTGTTGAAAGCCATCTGTTCATTTATCTTGCACATTTCTTAAGTAGGTTTTGGTTTTGGGAAGTTTTTTTGTCTTGATTGTGTTAGAGAGAGTCCTTTGTCTGTGGTTTACACTGCAAATATATTTTCCAGCTTGCCATTTTTCTTTAAACTCTACTTTTGAAAGGTCTTATGATGTGAAAGTTTTATATGCAGTGGATTCATTAAATTTATATGCAGTGAATTTATTGCTTTAAAAATTCAAGCAATGGGAAGTTTCTTTATTTCTGGGACATAACTGGTTGCATATTTTCGCATGTTTATCTTTTGAGACTTTTTAGTTATTGTGGTATACATTTGTTAGGCATCTTATTTTAACTTTTATTTTAACTTCCAAATGTCTGCCCAGTTGTCCAAATACAATCTACTAAAACATTCACTTGTCCCTGTTGATGTGTAATGCTGCATTTACCAAATATTGTATTGCTATGTAATCCTCCATCTGATTTGGGGATTTCTATTGTGTTCTATGGGTCCCTCATGAACCAATGTGGCAATTTTAATTATAGATGCAATACAACGTTTTAATATCTAATGGGTTTGAATTTCCATTGACATTGTTTATATTCTTTTTTTTAAAATTATACTTTAAGTTCTGAGATACATGTGCAGAACGTGCAGGTTTGTTACATAGGTATACATGCACCATGGTGGTTTGCTGCACCCATTAACCCGTCATCTACATTAGGTATTTCTCCTAATGCTCTCCCTCCCCTAGTTCCCCACCCCCAATAGGCCCCAGTGTGTGATGTTCCCCTCCCTGTGTCCATGTGTTCTCATTGTTCAACTCCCACTTATAAGTGAGAACATGTGGTGATGGTTTCCAGCTTCATCCATGTCTCTGCAAAGGACATGAACTCATTCATTTCTATGGCTGCATAGTATTCCATGGTGTATATGTGCCACATTTTCTTTATCCATTCTGTCATTGATGGGCATTTGGGTTGGTTCCAAGTCTTTGCTATTGTGAACAGTGCTGGAATAAACACATATGTGCATGTGTCTTTACACTAGAGTGATTTATAATTCTTTGGGTATATACCCAGTAATGGGATGGTTGCGTCAAATGGTATTTCTGGTTCTATATCTTTAAAGAATTGCCACACTGTCTTCCATAATGATTGAACTAATTTACACTACCTCCAACAGTGTAGAAGTGTTCCTATCTCTCCACATCCTCTCCAGCATCTGTTGTTTCCTGACTTTTTAATGATTGCCATTCTAACTGGTGTGAGATGGTATCTCATTGTGGTTTTCATTTGCGTTTCTCTAATGACCAATGACGATGAGCTTTTCTCATATGTTTGTTGGCTGCATAAATGCCTTCTTTTGAGAACTGTCTGTTCATATGCTTAGCCCACTTTTTGATGGGGTTGTTTGCTTTTTTCTTGTAAATTTGTTTAAGTTCCTTGTAGATTTTGGATATTAGCTCTTTGTCAGATGGATAGATTACAAAAATTTTCTGCTATTCTGTAGGTTGCCTGTTCATGCCGATAATAGTTTCTTTTGCTGTGCAGAAGCTCTTTAGTTTAATTAGATCCCATTTGTCAAGTTTGGATTTTGTTACCATGGCTTTTGGTGTTTTAGTCATGAAGTCTTTGCCCACACCTATGTCCTGAATGGTATTGCCTAGGTTTTCTTCCAGGGTTTTTATGGTTTTAGGTTTTACGTTTAAGTCTTTAATTCATCTTCAGTTAATTTTTGTATAAGGCATAAGGAAGGGGTCCAGTTTCAGTTTTCTACCTATAGCTAGCCAGTTTTCCCAACACCATTTATTAGGTAGGGAATCCTATCCCCATTGCTTGTTTTTATCAGGTTTGCCAAAGATCAGATGGTTGCAGATGTGTGGTGTTATTTCTGAGGCCTCCATCATCCTGATGCCAAAACCTGGCAGAGACACAACAAAAGAAGAAAATTTCAGGCCAATATCCCTGATGAACATTGATGCAAAAATTCTCAATAGAACTGGCAAACCAAATCCAGCAGCACGTCAAAAAGCTTATCCACCACGATCAAGTCAGCTTCATCCCTGGGATGCAAAGCTGGTTCAACATATGCAAATCGATAAACATAATCCATCACATAAACAGAACCAATGACAAAAACCACATGATTATCTCAATAGATGCAGAAAAGGCCTTCAATAAAATTCAACACCCCTTCATGCTAAAAAAAAAAAAAAAACTCTCAATAAACTAGGTATTGATGGAACGTACCTCAGAATAGTAAGAGCTATTTATGACAAACCCACATCCAGTATCATACTGAATGCACAAAAGCTGAAAGCATTCCCTTTGAAAACCAGCACAAGACAGGGATGCCCTCTCTCACCACTCCTATTCAACATAGTATTGGAAGTTCTGGCCAGGGCAATCAGGAAAGAGAAAGAGATAAAGGGTATTCACATAGGAAAAGAGGAAGTCAAATTGTCTCTGTTTGTAGATGACATGATTGTATATTTAGAAAAACCCATCATCTCAGCCCAAAATCTCCTTGAGCGGATAAGCAACTTCAGCAAAGTCTCAGCACACAAAATCAATGTGCAAAAATCACAAACATTCCTATACACCAATAATAGACAAACAGAGAGCCAAATCATGAGTGAACCCCCATTCACAATTGCTACAAAGAGAATAAAATACCTAGGAATCCAACTTACAAGGGATGTGAAGGACCTCTTCAAGAGAACTACAAACCACTGCTCAAGGAAATAAGAGAGGACACAAACAAATGGAAAAACATTCCATGCTCATGGATAGGAAGAATCAATATCTTGAAAGTGGCCATACTGCCCAAAGTAATTTATAGATTCAATGCTATCCCCATCAAGCTACCATTGACTTTCTTCACAGAATTAGAAAAAACTACTTTAAATTTCATATGGAACCAAAAAAGAGCCCATATAGCAAAGAGAATCCTAAGCAAAAAGAACAAATCTGGAGGCATCATGCTACCTGACTTCAAACTATACTAAAATCCTGCAATAACCAAAACAGCATGGTACTGTTTATTTTCATCCTAGTGTCCTAATCCTTCCTGCATGTATATTTCTTGATGTCACCTTTACAATCATGTTTTCTAAGTGCATAAAATTTTAGGAATAGGGTCCTGCTCTGTCACCCAGACTGGAGCACAGTGGCATGACCACAGGTCACTGCAGCTTCAAACTCATGGGTTCAAGTGATCCTCCTGCCTCAGCCTCAGAAGTATTTGGGACTACAGGTAAAAACCACCATGCTCGACTCTTGGTTAGTATTTTTATTGAACTGGCATTGAATTCATAAGTAAACTTACACGGAGTTGATGGACTCACATATTTAAGTGGCTTGATTCCCTGTAGCTGCTGTGTACATTTGTAAATTTGGTGATTTAATTTTGGTAATTTTCTGTATACATCTGTAAATTGGTAATTTCACCACAAAGTCAAGAGCCTCTTAAAAACACCTATTTATTATCTCACCATTGGGTGGATCAAAAGTCCTGTGTGCTCACCTTGCCACTGTGCTCTGAGTCTCCGTAAGCTAAAATCAAGGTGTCAGCTGTCCTGAGTTTTTATAAGGAGATTCAGGGATGTCAGTTTCTAAGCCCACTTGAATTGTTGGCAGAATCTTGCTATTGGAGGACTGAAGTCTTCATTTCTTTACTGTCTGCCATGGAGAGAAGAAGGAGCAACCCTCAGTTGTTAGAGTCCTTTTGCTGGTCCTCACAGATATCTCCTCCATCTCAGAACATTGCAGCAATGGTGGGTCAAATTCTTCTCACCCTTGGAGTCTTTCTGCTTTTTCCTTTTGCCTCCCCATCTCTCTTTCTCCAGAAAGAGAAAATTCTCTGCTTTCAAGGGCACCTGTGATTAGGTTGGACCCGCCTGGTTAAGTAGGATAATTTTTCTCTTGTAAGGTCAATGACATCAATTACACCTGCAAAGTCCCTGTACCATGTAATGAACATAATACAGGTCCTGGAGTTTAGAGTGTGGATGTCTATGTGAGGATATCATTCTGCCTTCTATAATACATCAAGCTTCTTTGTTTCATTAAGACTCCTCTGTGTGACTATTATCAAAAAGTCAAAAATAATAGATGTTCATGTAGATGTGGTGAAAGGGGAACGCTTATGCCCTGCTGGTGGTAGTGTAAATTAGTACAACCTCTATGGAAATAGTTTGGAGACTTCTTAAATAACTGAAACTAAAAGAACTTAAAGGACTTCTTAAAGAACTAAAAGTAGATCTACCATTCGATCCAGTAATCCCACTACTTGGTATCTACCCAAAGGAAAAAAGTCATTATATCAAAAAGACACCCACAACACATATGTTTGTCACAGCACAATTCACAATTGCAAAGATATGGAACCGACCTAAGTGCCCATGGACCAATGAGTGAATCCATAAGATGCAGGATATATGCACCATGAAATATTACTCAGCAATATATATATAATATATGTAATATAATATATATCTTATAATATTACATATATTATATATATAAAAGATAATGTCTTTTGCAGCACCTTGGATAGAGCTAGAGGACATTATTCTAAGTGAAATAACTCACGAATGGAAAATCAAATACCGTATTTCTCACTTATAAGTGGGAGCTATGGGTATGCAAATACATACAGAGTGGTAGAATGGACATTGGAGACTCAGAAGGGGGAGGGTACAGGACAAAGGATAAAAAACTATATATTGCATACAATGCACACTACTTGGGTGACAGGCACACTAAAATCTCAGACTTCACCACTCTACGATTAATCCATGTAACCAAAAATCACTTGTAGCCCAAAATCTATTAAAATAAAAATATTTAACAAATACTTCTCTGAATATATTTTAAAATATGTGTACATACTGAAATACTTTTCCCTTTTTCAAATATTTCTGCCAGGTCTAGGTGATGCCTTCAGACCATCAGCTTTGAGCGCTAACACAGCAGCATGCCAATATAATGTTTTATGCCAGGAACCGGCTGCAAAAACAAAGAACAAATAATGTGCTAATGATTTACCTCCCATAATTAACCAATAAATGTGTGCTCAGAACGTGGCAAGTAGTTACAAGTTGTGTCAAGAAATGTTCACAATAAGGGTCGGGTGTGATGTTTCACGCCTGTAATCCCAGCATTTTGGAAGGCTGAGGCAGGCAGGTCACTTGAGGTCAGGATATCAAGACCAGCCTGGCCAATATGGTGAACCCCCATCTTTACTAAAAATACAAAAATTAGCCAGGCTTGGTGGCACGTGCCTATAATCCCAGCCACTTGGGAACCTGAGGCACAAGAATCACTTGAACCCGAGAGGTGGAAGTTGCAGTGAGCTGAGATCTCATCACTGCACTCCAGCCTGGACGACAGAGTGAGACTCCATCTCAAAAACAAACAAACAAACAAACAAAAAGAAATGTTCACAGTAAGAAATGCACTAAATTATTTGTGATGCTATGTCTTGAAAATATTTTCTTTTAAAAAGTTACAAATAATATATCCACCACCTCACATACTTATCATTTTGTGATGAGAATATTTAAAATCTACTCTGTTAGCAATTTTTAAGTTTACTATATGGTATTATTAAATATAGTCACCATGTTGTACAACAGATCTCTTGAACTTATTCCTCCTCTTTATCCTTTGACTAACATCTTCTCATCCACGACCCCTTCCACTCAGCCTCTGGCAACTATCATTCTACTCTCTGTTTTTATTAGTTCTGTTTTTTTCAGATTCTACATATAAGTGAGAACGTGCTTATTTGCCTTTCTAAACCTGGTTTGTTTCATTTCACATAATGTTCTCTTGTGTCATCCATGTGGTCACAAATGAAACAAAAATGTCCGTCTTTTACAAAAGGTCTTAAACTATGATACATCAGACTTGCACATACAAATTCTAAAATTGATTGAAGCCAGGCATGGTGGCACTTGCTTGTAGTCTCAGCTACTCAGGAGGCTGAGTGGGGAGGATCGCTTGAGCCCAGGAGTTCAATACCAGCCTGGGCAACACAGCAAGACCCTGAGTTTAAAATAAAACAAATACTAAAATCTCACAAATCACCTCTAAAGAACTTACTCATGTAACCAATTACCACCAGTTCCCCAAAAACCTATGGAAATAAAAAATCAAAATAAAATAAAATAAAACAAATGTACAACAGATGTGGCTTATTGGAATCTCTCATTTCCAGTTTTGATCATGAACTTTAAGAGATTCAGAGGAAGTATTGAAAGACCTCTGCTGTAAAATGCACAAAAGCTCATCGCGTGCACACAATTTCTCTTCTAATTTCAGAGTCATTGGAGCCCCTGAATTTTCTCCCTTGTTCCTGCGTTGGACTCCAGCAGGACACCCATGGACTCCAGCAGGACAACCAGGGCACAAGAGATTCACATAAAATGGGGGAATCTCTAGAAGAGAAAGGGTTCAGTGGAGATATAGCCAACCATTCTTTCCTTAATGTTTGCAGAGCCTTGGAGCCCCTTGCCCAGAGACTGTGGCCTTCCGGGCTTGGGCCTGTCCACAGCCAAGAAAGGGCAGAGAAACCCCATCTGGCCCTAATGCCGGAGAGATATTGTTTACCTGACAATTGATCTCACTCTGGACAGGACACAGTTTCCACGAGAAACTTCCAGTCAACCCATGGGGACAATGTCTGCAGAGCTATCTACTGCTGTTCTGAAATGAAACTGTTAATAAAACCCTAATTATCCAGACAAAATGGGCTCTCTGTGGCTGAGAGTGACCCTCAAATTAAGACAAAAGGAATCCAGTGGCCGGGGGAGTGAGAGAAGGGAGTCACAAAGTCCTCTGTTCCTGGAGACGGCAGTTCTGAATATCCTGCTTGTGCTGGGCTGAGATGGTTCTTAACTCACTGAAGCTGAGAAACCCTGGCTGGAAAATTCCTCCCAACAGCGACCTCTGGGTTTGAGCTTAGAAACTACCCAATCAGTACTCATTATTTTCAACCTCAAAGACCAAACAAATTTAAATACATCATTTAAACACACAGATTTGTACCATATTTTCTTTATCTAGTCTATTGTTAATGGGCATTTACGTTGATTCCATGTCTTTGCTATTGTGAATAGTGCTGCAATGAACATACACATGCATGTATCTTTATAATAGAACGATTTATATTCCTTTGGATATACATCCAGTAATAGGATTGCTGGATCAAAAGGAATTTCTGTCTCTAGGTCTTTGAGGAATTGCCACACAATCTTCCACAATGGTTGAACTAATTTGCACTCCCATCAACAGTGTAAAACTGTTCCTTTTTCTCCACCACCTCACCAGCATCTGTTGTTTTTTGACTTTTTAATAATAACCATTCTGACTAGAGTGAGATGGTATCTCACTGTGGTTTTGATTTGCACTTCTCTAATGATCAGTGATGTTGAGCTTTTGTTCATATGATTGTTGGCACATATAAACCATGGAATACTATGCAGCCATAAAAAAAGAATGAGCTCATGTCCTTTGCAGGAACATGGATGGAGCTGGAGGCCATTATCCTTAGCCAACTAGCGCAGGAAGAGAAAACCAAATACTGCGTGTTCTCACTTACAAATGATGAGAACACATGACGCATAGAGGGGAACAACACAGACTGGGGCCTACCAGAGGGCAGAGGGTGGGAGGAGGGAGAGGATCAGGAAAAATAGCTAATGGATACCAGGCTAATACCTGGGTGATGAAATAATTTGTACAACAAACCCACATGACACACATTTACCTATGTAACATAACTGCACATCCTGCGCATGTACCCCTGAACTTAAAAACTTAAAATAAAAGCATATGTGTGTGTGTGTGTATACATATTCTATCTATCTATCCATCTGTGTGTGTGTGTGTGTGTGTGTGTGTGTAAACATATTCTATCTATCTATCCATCTCTCTCTCTCTCTGTGTGTGTGTGTGTGTGTGTGTGTGTGTGTGTGTGTGTGTGTAATGACATACAGGTCTAATTGAGGACTGGGACAGGAACTTTCCTGATTTAAGCCAGACCCCCTCTTTGTCCTCCGGAGCTCATTTTGTTTTACACTAGAGTCTGCATCTCCCAAAATGCAGACTGTCTTTCATGGAAAACCAAGCTCTCCCTTTTTCCTCTACAGATCTCAGGGTCTTCTGTTAACCGTATCAAGGGACTATTTTATGTCCAGGACAGGTCTGAGGCTCCAGAAAGCAAGAGGTGAAAGGAGCAAAAGGTGTCCTTTTTGAATGAGATTACAGATTATCCTGAGCTTCTGGAAATGCAAAGCCTTAGCCACAATGGCTCCTGTGAGCACACGCCTCACCACACGTGTTCACACCTAGAAAGCAGTCTGTGGAGCACACTCTTCATTTGAAAGAGAAAACAAATCAAGCGACAGTTTCCCGAGGTATCTAAAGAAATGAATGAATAGATCACACCTTATTGAAAGTTTAAGATCTCCATGTTGAGCAGGTATCATGATCCTTTCATTAAAATTATAAATGCAAACTCAGAGTATTCAGAGAAGCTAAAAGCAGTCTAAAGTAGATTTTACCCATAAAAGTAATTATTTGGGTTAAAAAGGGCATTATATTCACACTGATGGCAATAACTAGTCCTTCAAGGATTTAAATGGACTCCTCTTGGGTGCACCATAAGCAAAATTCGACTTAACATATGATGTCTCCCAGTTTTAGACCAATTTCTGCCTGATTAAAATCAAACGAGGAGAGTGTGATGGCTCACACCTGTAATCCCAGCATTTTGGGAGGCTGAGGTGGGAGCACCGCTTGTTGCCCAGCCTGGGCAACAGAGTAAGACCCCATCTCTGAAATATTTAAAAATTTTTATAAGTAAAATCAACCTATGCATGTTAAATACAATATAAATTAAATTATTTAATTATATTTACTGATCGAAATGGAAAATATTAACAACTAGAATGTTCACATAGATGAATGAAAAAAATTATTATTTCCTATACAATGAAAACTGACATTTCCTAGAGAAAGCTTTGGAACCAATATAATAGTGGATTACTAGAAAATAGTAAAACGTCAGTAAAATGCAAGCTAAACAGCTGATCCAACTATCTTTTCTCACTGATATAAGATAATTTGAGGCTTAATAGATTCAAAATTACAACATCATAGTAATTTATCTAAATAGCCAAAAAAACACTTTAATGTCAAAAAATTGAGTTAATCTGATCTGTATATTTGATTTAATATATTCAGGAGTAAAATAGTCATTGGGACATTTTCTTTCATTTACAGACTTAAGTAGTATTGATTTGTCTACTACACACACTCACTCATGCACACATATTCATAAGCACTGGATTCACAGGGATTAAAAAGAGTATAAATGCAAGTTACAGTATTTTTCTATTATTTGGATACTAGGAATAAAATGAGGCAAACTATTATACATGCACTGCATGAAGATTGCATTGTTGTCTCTTCCTCTTTCAGGTTTTTGTGTGTTTTGCAACAGATCCGATCCTTTGAAAGAATTTCAGTCTGTGTCTTCCGCTGCACAGGGATGTTGAACATTTTTATTGAAAGCATAGTACTATAACAATTATAGCAATAGGCACTACTGCCAGTGCTGAAAATCCTTATCAGAAACTCTTGTGATGAGATAAGAACTAATTGGATGCAAAGTTTTATGAGGATAGTATATTGTCATATCTAAAATTCCCAGCCTATCTATACTCTTAGAGACTCTTAGTGATCTGTTCTATAGAGTAGGTTTTATGGAGAGACAACAGTAGGATTTTGTCTTGGTGTCTCTACAGCGTCCCAAATTCCACTTTTGGTCGCTGTTCTTTCTCTAAAGTGCCATGTCCAGGTCACATTGTATAGCAGTTTGAACTTCCTATTTCAATTCAGTGCTGGGCAGCATACCCCACTGTGCCCGCAGACTTTTCTCCTTCCAATGTAAGCTCCAAATTTTCCTTTCCCTACGGCCTGGTGGTCTACATGAATGCCATGGGATCGATTAGTTCATGTTAAAAAAGAAATAGTTTGTGATGTCTTGTTTCAACCAGAAAACTTTAATGAACCCTCGATGTTTCAATGCACGGAAGACAAAAGAAGGGAAGAGAAGAAAAGAGAAGAAGAGAAGAGGAAAAAAGAGAAGAAGTAAAAGAAGAGGAGACAGAAAAGGAGAGAAGAGGAGAGGAGAGAAAACCATCATAAGGATTTAATATGTGAAACAACTCAGAAATAGTTGAATGTCCTATGTTCTCATTTATAAGTGGGAGCTAAATAATGTGTACACACGAACACTGAGAATGCAATAATGGACATTGGAGACTCAGAAGGGTGGGCGGGGCTGGGGGGTGAGGCATGAGAAATTACTTAACAGGTAAAATGTACACTATTCAGGCGATGGGTACGCTAAACCCTCAGATTTCACCACTGTGCAATCTATCCATGTAACGAAACTGTAGTTGTATTCTACCCCTTACACTTGTACAAACAACACATAAAGATTTAATGAGCCACAACAAGGCAACAAAAACAATAATTGAGGGGAAAGGAGTTATACTGAATTCTTCTTGTCTTACCTAAAATTTTATTTTTTTATGGAGGAAATGAGTTTCCTTAGCCATCATTTAAAAATATGTGAAATTGTTTAATTTATTTAATTTTTCTTTGTCTGTTCTACTGTATCATTTTTTGATATTTATAGAAGGCAATTTTCTTTTATATGTCACATTTATTGATCCACTGCCTACTTGTTTTGTTTTGTTTTTAGGTACTCTGCCAGCTATAATTAGACACAATAATTACTTCTTGTTGATTAACATATACAATTATTTTCTAGGACAAGGTAATCTTTTAATAAAGTCTCGACTCTTAGATGAAAGGAAATTATACACATTGCATTTAATATTTCCAACAGCTATGTAAATTCTCATCATTTTCTCTCTAATTAAGGAAGCATGCAAAAACTTATTTTAATAGAAAATGTATGGTCTTATTAAATGCTCTTCAAACTTTATTAATTTTCATCAAAAAATCTTTTAAAAACACAACAAAAGGAATAGGAGAAATAAAACATTGCTTTATGATAGCAGTATTTTTCTTCCGTGTTTGTCCTATGCCTGGTACATGTATATTTGTATACATTTTGTATGTATATATGTAATATATGCATTATGTATATACATGTGTATGCACATATATAAACTATAAACATGAGTTATATATACTGTCCTGTTGCTTAATAACAGGGATAAATTTTGAGAAGTGTATCATTAGGCAATTTTATCATTGTGTGAACATTATCGAGTGGACTTACACAAACCAAGATGGGAGAGCCTGCTACACACCTGGGCTAGATGTATAGCCTACTGCTCTTTCACTACACACCTGAATAATGGTTTACTGTACTGAATACTGCAGACAATTTAATGCAATTGTAAGTATCTGTGTATCTGAACATCTAAGCATAGAAAAAGCAGAGTAAAAATATGGTATTACAGTCTTAGAAGATCACCTGCATCTATGTAGTCTGTCATTGACTGAAATATCATTGTGTGGCTCATAACTGTATAGATTATCTATCCATTTATGTATCTATCTCTTCATCCACCCATCCATGCATCCATTCATCATCCATCCATCCATTCATCCATACATCCATCCACCCATGCATCCATCCATCTTATCTATCTATCTATCTATCTATCTATCTATCTATCCCTCTACCCATCTAACTATGAACTATATTTTGTGTTACTCCTTGTAGTTCTATATTTAAGAAGGAAGCAATGGCTTGTTAGTCTCTCTACCATAAAAATATCTTAGCCATTGTTCATAAATGGTAGCACCAACACTCATCCACAACTTGGAAAGAGATTCCTCATGAATATAGCATTAAAAAAAAAAAAACCATACATCCTCTAGTTCTCAGAAAGGAGGACAGTCAGAAGAGAATTAACCCAGGAGAAGGTGCAGAACACATTTATATGGATGGCAGAAATCACCAACTGGCAACCCACTGCTTCGCTGGATTCTTGGGAATGGAAACCAACGTGACTAGAAAGAAAGCTGCCAATCCATTTTTAAAACGCATGTTGATGCTTTTTTATCTGTTTTATCTCATGAGCAAAGCACTTGAGTTTTCCATTACCTTTTTTTTTTTCAAAATATACATTGAATATGCTTTTTGAGCTAATAGATTTCAAGGTTATGAATGTCTTGGGGGTCGAATGGTTTTCTACTGTTAAAAGCCTGTAGGTGTTGTGGCACTCTCATTTGGTGTTTTAATGTTGCAGGGATATCTGAGAGGAGCTTTGTTTTCTTAGCCCTAAAGTTTGTGTTTTGGTTTTTTGGGATTGGTTTCCTTTGTTTTCTACCTGGATGTTTATAGGGTATTGCTTTCATTTTTTCATTTTTCAGGATATGTCTAGGCATGATCTTATTTTGGATGTTATTTTCTGAAATGCCAGTGATGAATACTAACTTGTACAAGTATGGAGTTGAAACCTCCACACAAATCAAGAAGAAGGGCTTAATTGAAGGAAAGTTAGTAACAGATAAATTAAGCACTGTCTGAGCAATTCCCCTACTTTTCCATGTTTATCCTAGCACAAACACCCACAATGATGTTCTCTCTGTCTCTTTTACTCTTTTTTCTCTCTCTCACACACACACGCGCAAACACAGCACACATATCTACAGAAACACACACACCACACACATAAACACGAAGACACAGAGTCAGACATATGTACACAAACTCAAGTGTACACACAGAAGCACATGCACACACACACACAAGCATACTATATACACATAAATATACAAGTACTCACAAACACACACATGCACACAACACACAGATTCCCACAAATGTACGCAGAGGCACACACACACCCATTTAACGAGCAGTCACTTTCCGGTATTTATCATTCCTGAATGATCATAAAATAGATATTGCAGACAGCTGAGTCAGGAATCATCGAGTCAAGGTAGTTGTTGAGTTTCTGGAAAACACAGATTCCTGAGTACAAAGGTGGGGGGAAAAGTAGAGAGTGGGGTACAACTGCTTCTTCTTTCAGTTGGTCTTGGAGTTTAGGCTCAGGCATAAATGTGTCCTGAAGGGAAATTTAGGTTTTCTTTTATTCTTTTTTTTTTTTCTCCACAACTTCCTGTACCTTATGACTAATTGACATTCTTTTCAAAGACTGGTTTATGAGTCTTGTTTCATGGTTATTCTACATTTCCATTAAAAAAGTATTTGTGGGCATTTTACAAAACATTTCAGAGAGGCTATACAAAAGAAAATTCCCTTGGTATGAATTTAAAGGAAAGCAATCAGTTTTTTTCTCAAGTTTAATTTTACATAAAGAGGGTACATGTACAGGTTTGCCATGTGGATACACTGTACCCAGGTAGTGAGCACAGTACTCAAGAGGTAGTTTTTCAAGCCGTGATACACTCTTTCCCACCTTTCTCCCTGCCAGTGTCTATTGTCTATTGAGAACAGTGTCTTTTGTTCCTACATTTATATTCATGTGTACTCAATGTTTGTCTCCCACTTACAAGTGAGAACATGTGGTATTTGCTTTTCTGTTCCTGTATTAATTCACTTGGGATGAGAGCCACCAGCTCCATTCGTGTTACTGAAAAGGACAATATTTCATTCTTTTTTATGGCTGCATAGTATTTCATGGTGTATGTGCACCACATTTTCTTTATCCAATCTATGGATGGGCACTTGGGTTGATTCCCGGTATTTGCTATTGTGAATAGCATGGCAATGAACATACAAGTGCAGTGTGTTTTGGGGTAGAATGATTTAGTTTCCTTTGGATATATACCCAGTAATGAGGTTGCTGGGTTGATTGGTAGCTCTGTTGTAAATTCTTTGAGAAATCTCCAGACTACGTTCCCCGGTGGCTGAACTAACTTACATTCCCACCAGCAGCATGTAAGTGTTCCCTTTTCTCCGCATCCTCACTAGCATCTGTTATTTTTGAGTTTTTAAGAATAGTCACCCTGACTGGTGTGAGATTATATCTCACTGTGGTTTTGATTTGCATAGGAAAGGAATTATTTTTAAAACAAGATTAGAATGAGACAATCAATGCGCACCAGATATCTGGTAACATGGCCTGTCGTAAAATTTGGAACCTAGTGTCGTCGCTGAAGCCAGGCTCGGCTTGGCTGTTTGCCACTTGCAAAGGCAAGAAGAAGAATGAGATGCAGTGGGGAAGTGGCCAGGTTCACACCTAAAGAAACCACCTCAAAATTTCAACTGGACGAGGGGACTTTAAAAGGGGAGCTTGGAATGGGAAGCACGCGGGAGAGGTGCCAGATAGGAGGTCTGCAAGTGTTGTTCCGAAGGCCATCTCAAGCTGTGGTCCACCTGGAGCTCAGGCTGGTGTCATCTCAACAATTGCCAGAGTGTAGACTAACCCCAGTGAGGTAATCGCTAGGATTTCGCATCTGGGTCTCCACGTCTGATTGATCTCAAGATTAGCCCCCAGACCTTCCAATAAGCACATAATTACATACAAGAGTACAGTTAAATAAATATGCATGGTGTAAGGGAGTGAATGGTGAGAAAAAGAGGGATGTTGTATTTCAAAGAAAATTCATTTCAATGATATATTTTAAGACTAAGGAGGGGCCGGGTGCGGTGGCTCCTGCCTGTAATCCTAGCACTTTGGGAGACCGAGGCTGCCGTATTACTTGAGGCCGGGAGTTTGAGACCAGCCTGGCCAACATGGTGAAACGCCATCTCAATTAAAATACAAAAATTACCCGGACGTGGTGGTGTGTGCCTGTCATCCCAGCTACTCTGGAGGCTGAGGCAGGAGAACGGCTTGAACCCGGAAGGCGGAGATTGCAGTGAGCTGAGATTGTGCCACTTCACTCCAGCCTGGGTGACAGAGCAAGACTCTGTCTCAAAACACAAACAAACAAAAACTAAGGAGCGCAAAAAGGTTTTGGCAGAACACTTTAAGGTTACATCTTGAGACTGGGGGGAAAGCAAAAAATAGTTCTAAAGTGCACTTTCAGGCTACACTGTTTGGTTACACTGTGACTATATGGTCACTATTCTGACTGTTTATGTCTTGTTAGGAGTAAATAAAAATGTAGAATAGACCTTTTCACAATAGTCAAGATATGGAATCAATCTGGTTATCCAATGACAGATGGATAGATAAAGAAAGTGTGGTACATATACACAACAGAATACTATTTAGCCATAAAAGGAATGAAATTTTGCCATTTGCAACAACATAGACAGAACTTCACGACGTTGTGTTAGGTGAAATAAGTCAGAAATAAAAAGTTAAACATTATGTGTTCTCACCCACAGGTGGAAACCAAAAAGGGGATTTCAGAATACTAGAGGCTGAGTAGGGGAAGGGGAAGGCAGGGACAAGGAGAAATTTGATAAAGGATACAAAATTACAGTCAGATAGGAGGAATAAATTATAGTGTTCTGTGGCTCTGTAGGATGATTACAGTTAACAATAATATATTTATATGGTTTCAAATAACTAGAACAGAGGATATTGAATGTTTGCAACACAAAGTAATGATCAATGTTTGAGATGATGGATGTGCTAATTACCCCGATATGATCACTCTACAATATATGCATTGCAATATCACTATGCACTCCATAAATAAGTATCATGACTATGTGTCCATTTAAAATTTTTTTTAATTTTAAAGCACCATTTCTTGTGGATAAATTGCAGTTCATGTTAATTGCTTTGGGGGAATTATGTGGAGCAGTCACCACAGAAATCAGTATAGTGATCCTTTAAAAAATTACAAAGAGAATTAGCATATGATCCTGCAATCCTACTTCTGGGCATATACCCAAGGGAATTGAAAGTAGAGTCTTAAGAGATATTTTCACACCCAAAGTATATTGCAGTATTAATCACAATAACCAAAAGGTAGAAGCAATCCAAGTGTCCACTGGCAGACGAATAGGTAAATTGAATATGGTTTATCTATACAATAGAATGTTATTCAGCCTTAAAAAGGAAGGAAATTTTGACACATGCTACTATGTGGATGAACCTCGAGAACATTATGCTCAGTGAAATTAACCAGTCACAAAAGGACCATAGTTTGTTCTTCCACTTACATGAGACACTCAAAGTCACCAAATTTATAGAGACAGAAAGTAGAATAGTGCTTACAGTGCATTGGAGGGGAGAATGGGGAGTTGTTGCTTAATGAGGACAGAGTTTCAGTTTGGGAAGATAAAAATTTCTGGAGATGAATACTGGTGGTGGTTGTACAATAATGTGAATGTATTTAATTCCACTGAACTCAGTGCCTAAGAATGATTGAGATGGTAAATTTTATGTTCCATGTTTGTTTGTTTTACCACACATAGAAATGTAAAGGATTGTAAAAGATTAAATAAAAGAAAAAACAAAAACAAACAAACAAAAGAAAGTTACCACTTCACTCTCTTGACCTGACACACTTCTCTTTGCCACGGCATTTCTTCCTAACTTTGTACGCTTCTGAAAAATAAAGTTTCTGTCCCAGAAAGCACAGCAACTTTGCCATTGTGTAACAGCAGAAGCAAACTCAATAAAGAAATGAGAGTGTGCAGAGTTCTAGTATCATTCAGCAAAAAGAGCAAATAATAGGGCAAGAGAAATAGATGAACAGCACCAAAAAATCTGGAATGCCCCTTTCTGTAGACCTGTCATGCTCCCCAAGGAGCGTATGAGGGTAGCAACTAGGGAGGAGGCAGAAGCACTGGTCTCAGACCCAAAATTTAAAGGATCACCAGTAAATTTTGTATCCAAGATAAATAATATTTAATGCAACATTTAAAAAAATAAACATGGATGGAAATAATAATATAAAATTCCAGGATAGAAACAGGACCAGAATTTTGAAGAAAAGCAGCATTGGTATTATTAACTTTTTTTCTGTTGCTTTCAGCTCCAATATGACTCTGCGTTATCTACATAGCAACTCCCTGGACTCCAATAACAGCTTGGCTTAATTCTGGCTCAGTGATCCCCAAATGAGGGGAGGATATCTGGCAAAGTCTGGAGACAGTTTTGGTGTCACCAGTTGGAGAAGGAAATGTTACCGGCCTCTGGTGGGTGGAACCAGAGGATGTTGCTCAACATCCTACAGTGCACAGGATGGCCCCCACCTTGACAAAGCCTCATCCACCCCAAATGTCAATAGTGCTGACATTGAGAAACCTGTTCTGACCAATCCCAGTTGTATACAAGTTTTCACATCTGCGTCACCCTCCCCACCCGGATTCGAATCTCTGCCAGGTCATGCCCATGTCATTAAGTTTGCAGTCCTCTTGGTTCCTGCATGCTCTGACAGGGGAGTGGGGTGCCATTTTGGGGTCTTTGAATGCTCATTACCAAGTTAACCCAACCCTAACGAAGCAACCTCAGCAGCCATCACTAAGCAAAGACTCCAGCCCACCAAAGTCTCCAGAAAGACAATGCTAACATCCCAATTTTTAGCTTTGTTATATTAAATATATTTTACCACCTAATGTCTATTCATGATAAACATTTACTAGACTTCAAGCAGAGAATGAGATTTCCTATGTAGTCTTCTGCAGTTCCCTGAAGTGATTTATAGAGGTAAAAGATGAGAAGATTGGGTCATTGTGATTTAAACATCTCGGAACCCTTGGAGATTCAAAACATCATACTTTTGGCCAGGCGCGGTGGCTCATGCCTGTAATCCCAGCACTTTGGGAAGCTGAGACGGGCAGATCATGAGGTCAGGAGATTGAGACCATCCTGGCTAACACGGTGAAACCCCGTCTCTACTAAAAAATACAAAAAACTAGCCGGGCGAGGTGGCGGGCGCCTGTAGTCCCAGCTACTCGGGAGGCTGAGGCAGGAGAATGGCGTGAACCCGGGAGGCAGAGCTTGCAGTGAGCCAAGATCGTGCCACTGCACTCCAGCCTGGGCAACGGAGCAAGACTCTGTCAAAAAAAAAAAAAAAAACGTACCTTTTAGCATCTGTTGCAATATTTCAGTACTTTATAATAAGGTTTAGCTTAAATGCTAAGGGTGTTTATGCTTAAGTGCAGTTTAAACGTTTGAAAAGTATTTCACCTGAAATCTAGCATAATTTTCACGGGGAGAAACACAACATTCATGCAATGACCAGAATGGACATGAATTATCTGCCTTAGAAAGCACAGCTCAGTGAAAGTCAAGAAAGGCATGCATCCGAAGATCTCAAGTTTATATCACTCTCAGATCAATATCCAAGGAAGTTGGTAGATCATAGCCCAAACACAGAAAATGTCAAACTTCCCAAATACTATGTGTGCACTGGTACCCATCAGCAGCCCTACTGTCATTCAGAGAACAGCAAAACACTAGGTTTATGAGTTATGGACATAATTCATCAATGTATTCCCACCCAAAAAAAAGTCCTTGGCATCTTATACTTCGATGATATACAGTAAAAATTTATTATACAGTGAACTTTTGTTAGATCTAATATCAGATAGTATTACATGGTAACATGCTGATTGGAAAACTAATTCTGTTTCCATTTGGCTATAATTTTAAATCAAGATATCTAGCTACATAATACTGCTTCTGGGAGTTCTTAAGAGAAGATATAATACAGTTTATTCAGTATGACTATTTTTGTAAATTTATTTCAGTAGCTTCATGGTACAAGCAGATTGGGGTGTATAAATGAATTGTATGGTGGTGAAGTCTGGGCTTTTAGTAGATCTTTCACCCAAATAGTGTAAATTGTACCCAACAGGTGATATTTTATTTCTCACCAACCTGAGTAGGAAACATGTTGAATCTTTCAACCTCCTACAGAATGCTTTCAATTTTAAGACATTGGGGTTTGAGATCACTTGGGTCCAAAACTTCTTGCTTTCATTATTTTATTTCTAATTGAACTCTATCCACCTGCCTAGTCACAATTAATCAATAGTATAGTAATAATATTAATCTCAATAACTATTTCCCATGGACAGCACTTTGCAGTCTCTGTATCACTTTTGTTATCTGCATTTGCACATTGCAAAACTCCCAGGCAGAGGTAAGGAAAGGTTTTTGCACATCCAATTTGTAGATGAAGAAACTAAGATGGAGATGAAGATTCCGACATGCCACAGTCACGTAGCAATTTAGGGAAAATCAAAGAATGGCAGCAAGAATATTTCCAATCTACATCTGGTTTGCTTATCCATTTTTGCTTTACTACTGACTCTAATTTTCAGAATATTCCCTTCCTTGCAAGAAGCAGAAAAAGAAACAAGTCTGTATATATCCCAATTACTTTTTTTTTCTAAACAGAGTAAGTTATCCTCATGGCCTCATTAACTCATTCCCAGATTTTTCCCCTTTACTGCTAATCAATATTTTGACTGGGTCAGTGCAAAATGCAATTCATGTTGAGTCATTTCTGGAGCAGTGACATAAAGCATGGAACTAACCTGTTAAAGGGCTGCATGATTAAAAAATAAATAAAACAAGAGGAGACAAGAGAAGAAAGAATGAACTAATGAAGTTCTGTTTTGCTATTCTGGTGTCCACTGGCTCTCTCTAAGAAATTAATGTTTGAAAGTTGGGAGATCCATAAATTCCTTGAAGTAATTTGCAATGCTTGGTAACATATGTTTAAGTGCCTTTTCCTTGGAAGAGGGTCTATGTCTTTCATCAGACTCTCCAGGGAACCAGAGATTCCAGTATGCTAAGCTTCATTCATTCTTTCATCCATCCATCATCAGTTAAGAAATTAGCGTGCACCTCCCCTGTGTTAACACAGAAAATTAAGCATGATCAAATCGTGGAAATTCAAAGAACCTGCCGTGTTCTAGGAAATAAATAGTTAACTATGATTTGTGCGTGAAGCTCCTGGAGGGTCACTTAATGGGAGTCTGGACTTTACCCTGAAGGTCACTTGAAAGCTGCTAAACACGATAAGAGTCATGAACAGGGAAATGGGAGCTGTCCTTGGAAAACTGGTGAAGTAGACAACCTCAGAGGCAACTCGGCTGTTGGAATCCAAATCTCACTGTAGTAGGGCAAATGTTCTTGCTATCTTGTTTTCCTCTGGTCTTTCCTCGTTTTGTAAAAAGAGCCAAACACATCTTTCAATGTGAAGCTTAACAAGCAACTAATTCCACCGCTGATTTTTTTTATAGGCGATTCCACTATAGTACTGGCTACTATGATTTTCACCATAGGTTATGGGCTGAACTGTGGCCCCCAATATGCAGATGTCAAAGCCCTTAGCCCCAGGACCTCAGTATGGGACTGTATGTGGAGACGGGGTCTTTAAAGAGGTCATCAAGGTAAAATGAGGTAACTAGAGTGGGCCCTAATGTAACAGGACTGTGGTCATTATAAGAAGAGGAGATGAGGGGCCAGGCACAGTGGCTCACACCTGTAATCCCAGCACTTTGGGAGGCCGAGGCGGGCAGATCACGAGGTCAGGAGATCAAGACCATCCTGGCTAACATGGTGAAACCCCGTCTTTACTAAAAATACAAAAAACTAGCCGGGCGAGGCGGTGGGCGCCTGTACTCCCAGCTACTCGGGAGGCAGAGACAGGAGAATGGCGTGAACCCGGGAGGCGGAGCTTGCAGTGAGCCAAGATCGCACCCCTGCACTCCACGCTGGGCGACAGAGTGAAACTCTGTCTCAAAAAAAAAAAAGAGAGAGAGAGAGAGAGAGAGAAGAGATGAGGGCCAGGCGCGGTAGCTCACGCCTGTAATCCCAGCACTTTGGGAGGCTGAGGCAGGTGGATCACCCGAGGTCAGGAGTTTAAGACCAGCCTTACCAACATGGAGAAACCCCCTCTCTACTAAAAATACAAAATTAGCTGGATGTGGTGGCGTGTGCCTGTAATCACAGCTACATCGAAGGCTGAGGCAGGAGAATCGCTTGAACCCAGGAGGCAGAGGCTGCGGCGAGCCGAGATCGCACCGTTGCACTCCAGCCTGGGCAACAAGAACGAGACTCCATCTCAAAAAAAAAAAAAAAAAAAGAGTAGATGAGGACACAGACACACACATGTTTATTACTGGATCCATTACTCCTAATCTTCTTACTCACTGAGATGGAAGAGGGAGGAAGATAAAGTCCACGGTAGCTGCTTCTAAAAGATTGGATTTGTCCTTTTGGAATCCTTTAAGGAGCTCTGAATTGCAAAGACCTGAAGTCAGCATTTCTGGTTTGACCTCTGGGCAAGGTGTGAAGATGTGTATATTTTATAGGCATTAAAAGATGCTTCAGAAGAAATGCAGGCTGTGTAGTCATCGGATTCTTCCACAGACTACGATGGTTCAAACTGTAAATGCTTTTAAGTAAGAGGCACAGGACAAAAGGAAACATTGTCCGAATGAGCTGTCTCTTCTTTGCTCACTTCAAAAGAATTCCAAACATTTCCAGTGGTGTTTAATAATCACTCTCGCCGAAACTATTTCTCTCAAAATGCTCACTTTCGTTACCTAAGAGAAGACATCTTCTATTTTTATTTTCTGAGGATCAAAAGCTAAATGATTCTCTGTTTTTATTAAAGTCTCATTAAAAAAAGAACCATTTTTGAAGTGTGCATTTCAGTGTCCTTAGTACACTCACAATGTTGTACAACCATCACCTCTGTCTAATCACAAATCGTTTCTGTCAGTTTATTCTCTCTTGATCCCATTCATTCATTCTCTGATGAATTTGAGGCATTGTAAAATTGCATTCTGTAAGAACCTGAGAGAGGAAAACACGCCATAATTCTCTCCCACCAAAACCCGGAAGCGAAGTGTTAATGTTTCCTCCCACCTTCTCCCTTTGTCTATTTGCAGTGGGCTGTTTTGTCCAAATGCCATTCAGACCTCAGGGAGCAAGGGGCCTTTCCAGGCTGAAGAATGCTCTATTATTTAATATTTCTCTAAGATCATATTTCCAACGGCCGTTTTCTAGTGAGAATCCTGAACAGTGAATCTGAAAGGAGCAGATGGAAGCTTTTATTCACTGAAGAGCATCATCAGTTAAGTGACTTTTACTTTCATCCGATGGGACTCCAGTTCGGAGTCTCTGATATCAGACCGACACAATGCCGTCTCGCTGATACCTTTCAAGGAAAGAGTCTTTCTCACGGTCCAGTACAATACTCCAGAATCCAACCTGGAAAATAACAGCCATGCATCAAAATAACTTACACAATGATGCCTTTGTACTCAGTTACTGATATTAAGATATGTTGGGGTGAGGGAAAAAATTGTTGTAAATGTGATCACGTTTGCTCATGATTTCAAGTAATTCCAAAATATTTCTTACTAATTCAAAGAAAATATGATACTCCAGTGTTCCCCAAATTACACCGTAATTACTCAGGCCATACACACTATTTGGGAGAGTTGCCATGCATCAGAAAAGACAGAAGATTAATCAGAACTGAAGACATTATGGTATTAAAGATGGTTGCCTAGATGGTTACCAGAGGCTGGGAAGGATAGTTGAAAGTTGGTAGAGGAGGTGGGGATGTTTAATGGGTAAAAAACAAACAAAAAGAATGAATAAGACCTACTTTTTGATAGCACAGCAGGGTGACCTAAGTCAGTCGTAACTCAACTGTACAGTTTATAATAAAATAACTTAATGAAAGTAATTGGATTATTTGTAACACAAACGATAAATGTTTGAGGGGATGGATACACCCTGTTCTCCACGATGTACTTCTTTCACATTAAAAATTGAAAAAGAGCGTTACCTTTGAAGTGCAACAGCAGCACACAGAAGACACACCTCACTGGGACTTGGAGAATCAAAGGTTCCCCAAAGGAAGTGGTGCCTACGCTGGAACTAAAGGGGACAACCAGGAGGGAGCTTGGTGAAACCTTTAAATGCACATTCTAGAAGAAGGGAGGCATTTTCTGGGCAGAGACAGCCACATGGTCACGGACCCAGAGGTAAACTTGGTGTCCCTGTAGCAAGCAGAAATAGCAAAAACAAACACAAACAAAACCAAAAAGCAACCAGACTGGTAAACAGAGTCTTCTCTTTGAGGCAAAATCCAAAAGGAATGCACATTGTTCTGATCACCATACAGAGCTGCCATACAAGGGCTGGGAACAGAAGGATGACAAATAGACTTGTGTGTTTTAGGCAGAAGACTCCAGTTGTAGTTTGGAGAATGAATCATAATGGATGGAAGAGGAAGACAAAACATTTTGGCAGCCTTTTATGTTTATATATGACATGGTTTTTCTCTGTCCCAACCCAAATATCACCTTGAATTATAGCTCCCGTAATCCCCACATGTCATGGGAGGAGCCTGATGGGAGGTAACTGAATCATGGGAGGGGGCAGATTTTCCTATGCTGTTTTCATGACAGTGAATAAGTCTCAGGAGATCTGATGGTTTTATAAAGGGCAGTCTCCCTACACACACTCTCTTGACTGCTGCCACGTAAGACATGCCTTTTGCTTCCCCTTCGCCTTCTGCCATGAATGTGGGACCTCCCCAGCCATGTGGAACTGTGAGTCCATTAAACCTCCTTCCTTTACAAGTTTCTCAGTCTTGGATATGTCTTTATTAGCAGCGTGAGAACAGAATAATGCACTTCCATGTCTCTCTCTTTTTTTTTTTTTTAAAGCCAAGACCAACTATTTGACAACGACGTTAGCTAATATATTAAGTTATGCCCTATCAGGGAAAGTGTAAAGGATGGTGTTGGTATTTCTGCTCCAAGTAGTGCAATAGTAGTATTTCACAGAGTATACAGCTTTCACAGTCAGTAACGTATCTCTCATTCCAATATGTGGAAACAGAACTCACCTCCGTCCTGGCTTTACAATTCATAACATTGCTCAATCTCTTCAAAACTCCACTCTTAGTGAATCTAGATAACTCATTAAATATTAATATAATGCACTGACTTGTGTCTCTGAAAAATACAGCTCTAAGTCCTAACCTCCGGAACTTGTGAATTTGGAAAAATAATCTTTGCAAAGGCAATTTTAAGGTGAGAATCAAGATGAGATTATGCTGGATTAGGGGTAGCAAGCCCCGAATCTGATGACAAATGTTCTTACAAGAGATATAGAGAGAAAAGTGGGAAAATCCACGTGGAGATGGTGTCAGAGAGTGGAATGATGAGGCCACAAGCCCAGGGACACCTGGAGCCACCAGGAGCTAGGAGAGGCAGGGAAGATCCTCCCCTAGAGCCTCCAGAAGGAACTGGATACAATTATAATAGGTTAAATGGTGACCCCCTAAATATGTCTATGTCCTATCCCCCAGAAACTATGAATGGAACCTTATTTGAAAGTAGGGTCTTCGCAGATGTCCTTAGTTAAGAATCTGAAGATGAGATCATCTAGGATTTGGGTGGGCCCTAAATGCAGTGACAGGCATCCTTCTAAGAGGCAGAAAAGGAGTCACAGACAAAGAGGAGAAGGCCACGTGGAGATGGAGGCAGAGACTGGAGTGATGTGGCCACAAGCCCAGTGATGCCTGGAGTCCCCAGGAGTTGATAGGGGCAGGAAGGATCCTCCCCTAGAGCTCTCCAAGTGAGCGTGACACCTTGATTTTCTGAGAGAGTGTGGCCCTGCCAAGAGCTCCATCTTGGACTTCCATTCTCTACAATGATAAGAGGATAAATTTCTGTTGTTTAAGCCACGCTGGCTTGTGACAATTAGTTATGACAACCCCAGGAAACTAATATGAATAGCTATGCCTTTTGTCCAACATAAAACTTTAAACATTATTCTGAATTTAAAATTAAAACAATTTTTAAAAACTGATTGAACTGGAATGTGACAAATATATTTTTTAAAAAGACTTTTCCACAAATAATGCTGGAAAAACTGAACATTTACATCTTTAAAAAAAAGAACCTTGACATAGACTTTACATCCTTCACAAAAGTGAACTCAAAATGAGTTGCAGACCTTAATGCAGGATGCAAAACTATAAAACACCTCGAAAATAACACAGGGGGAAAATCTAGATGCCTTTTTAATTTAGCAATGATTTTTTAGTTGCATCACCAAAGCATGATCCAGCAAAGGAAGAATTGGCAAGCTGGACTTCATGAAAATTAAAAATTTTATACTCTGCAAAAGACACTGTCAAGAGAATGAGAAGACAAGCCACAGACTGGGAGAAAATATTTTCAAAAGGCATAGCAGATAAAAGACTGTTATTCAAAATATACAAAGAACTCAGGACTCAACGGTAAGAAAATTAGCAATTTTAAATGGGCCAAAAACTTTAAGATACAGCACCAAAGAAGATGTATAGATGGCAAACAAGTATATGAAGAGACGTTCCACATTATATGTCATTAGGAACTTAGAAATCAAAATAATGAGATACCACTATACACCTATTAGATAGAAGGGCCAAAATTCAGAGCACTGACAACACCACATGCTGGTGAGGATGTGAAGCAACAGGAACTCTCACTCCTGGATGATGGAAATGCAAAATGGTACAGCCACTTTGGAAGACAGTTGGTGGTTTCTTACAAAACTAAACACACTTTTACCATACAGTTAAACAATCACACTGCTTGGTAGTTAACCAAAGGAGTTGACAACTTATATCCCAACAAAAACCTACATGCAAATATGTATACTAGGTTTATGTACAATTGCCAAAATTTGAAAGTAATCAAAGTCTTCCATAGGTGAGCAGATAAATAAACATTGCTATATCCAGGCTATGAAAAGAAATGAACAGTCAAGGCACGAAAAGACATCAACGACACTTAAATGCATGTTTCTAAGTGAAAGAAACCAATCTGAAAAGGCTACATACTATGCGACTTCAACCACTGGACATTTTAGAAAAGGCAAAACATGGAGATAGTAAATAGATCATGGTTGCCAGGCTCTAGGGACAGAAGGAGACTATTAAATAAATGTATAACAGAGGCTTTTTAGGGCAGTAAAATCACTCTGTATGATGCCATAATGATGAGTCAATGACATTATGCATTTGTCCAAACCCATAAAATGTACAACACCAAGACTGAACCTTAATGTGAGCTCTAGACTTAAGGCAATGATGTGTTAATGTAGGTCCATGGATAGTAACAAATAGACCATTTTGGTGGGTGATGTTGATAGTAGGGGAAGCTGCTCATGTGTTGCATAAGGGGTCATATGTGGATTGGCACATTACATAGCATATTAGTTTCATTCACCTGCCATAACAATTACCAAAAAAAGAAATGTGTTCTTTTACAGTGCTAGAGACTGGAAGTCTAAAATCAAGGTATCCACAGAGCCATGCTTCCTCTGATGTCTCTAAAGGAGGATCCTTCCTGGCTCTTCCAACTCTTGGTGGCTCCAGGCCTTCCTTGGCTTGTGGCTACATCACTGCAGTCTCTGCCTCCATCTCCATGTGGTTTTCTCCTCTTTTCTCTGCGTGTCTCTGCACTCTCTCTCTCTTATGAGAACACTTGCCATGACATTTAGGGTCTACCCTAATGCAGGACCATCTCATTTCAACCCTTACATTAGTTACATCTGCAAAGACCCTCATTCTAAATTAGGTCCCTTTCACAAGTTCTATGTGGATGTGAATTTTGGGGGGTTGACAGTGTTTAATCCATGACAGATAAAATTTATTCAATAATGTGATTTATACTTCATAGCAATCCAGTAGGCAAAAGAACATTAGAGCAAAGAGTAGACTTAGCCACCTTGTGAGGTTATGCCTTCAGAGGCAATTGACTCCAAATATGTTTGTTCATCAGAATCCCCTAGAAATTGTTTTAAAAATACAAATACCTGCACCCTTCTGTAGGGAGAGTTAAGTGGAAATCCAGGAAATAATAGAAATGGAGCCAAAGAAATTGGACTTGCAATGAGTAGACGTCAAACATCACAGCAAAGTACAGAGCGACAGGGGGATGAGTAATGGGTGCAGAAATGCCCCCACTCACCGAGAGCTGTTGTCATAAAAACAGGGCACCTCTGCTAGACCCCAACCGGTTCTCTTGATTCTTCCTCAAGAAACCCTCAAGGTGCCTCTTTCAGCGTTGACCTCTTCCTCTGTCCTATGTAAAATAGAAGAGATCTGCCTATTTTATGTCATGTTGGGTGATGCTCATAGCTATTGGAATGCTTTAAAGTAAATAGAAAGTTAAGGGATAGAGGAACCAAATATAAGTGAACTAAACAGTTGTAAATTTTAAATGTCAGATTTTTCAAAAAAATAGAGAAAAAAGTGACTTCCAAATCCTTCCAACTCGGTTTACAGGAATCTTTGTACATGAAATATAAAAAGGCATGTTGATATTTACTCTATTTCTTAACGGCTTAAATACTGCCCAAGAGATCACAGAAAAGCAAGATGGAAAATGGAGATTTCCATCCTTCCCAGCAAAATGCACCAAATAGCATGTTGGGAAAGTTTTGGAAGCTCACTAGTTCTCTGCAAAAGTAAGGAGGGTGGTTGATGGAACCAGAGTCAATCTTGTAGGGTTGTTTACCAGGGTGTCTTTGTGTCTGTCTAGGTGTAATGTCTGCATGGAATGGGAGACACTAAACATAAGGAAGGAAGGTGCCTACCCTGTGTTGATTTTATCATGCAAGCCTTGAATATCTCTCCTCTAATATAAGGGTGCCACATTGGGTTTCATTTAAAATGAAATGGATTGGTCTATAGCCACATCAAGCAAATAACTGTACATGCATGTTTATAGCAGCATCTTTCACAATAACAAAAAGATGAAAGCCACCCAAATATCCATTAACTATCAATGGATAAATGGGTAAACAATACGTGGTCTATCCATATAATAGAAAAATTGCACCAATAGGAAGGGATGAAATTCTTTTTTTTTTTCTTTTTTTTCTTACAGGGTCATACTCTGTCACCCAGGCTGGAGTGCACTGATGCCATCATAGCTCGCTGCAGCTCCAGGGCTCAAGTGATCCTCCCACCTCAGTCTCCCAAGTAGCTGGGACCACAGGTGTGCACCACTCCACCTGGCTAATTATTTTTTTTAATTTTAGTAGAGGTGAGGTCTTGCTGTCTTGCCCAGGCCACTCTCAAACTCCTGGGCTCAACTGATCTTCCCACCTCGGCCTTCCAAAATGTTGGGATTACAGGTGTGAGCCACCGTAATTGGCCAGAGAGAAGTGAAATTCTGCTACAGAATACAACATGAATGGACCTTGAAATCATTATACTAAGTGAAATAAGCCAGTCATACAAGAGCATATATTGCATGATTCTACCTGTGTGAAATGTCCAGAATAGGCAAATCCATAGAGACAACAAGCAACTCAGTGATTGCTAGCATTTAGGAGGTAAGGGAGGGTGAGGAAGTGATTACTTAACAGGTAAGGATTTTCTTTTGGGGTTGAAGGAAAAGTTTTGGAACTAGGCGAAGGTGATGGTTACACAACATTGCAAATGTACTAAATACCAACAAATGCATCTCTCAAATGGTTAATTATATGTTATATAAGATTTACCTCAAAAGAAATCAAAGCAAACAAAAAAAAAAGATTCTGCAAGAAAAAAAAAAAAGAAAGAAAGAAAAGAAAAAAGAAACCTATGGCGAAATTTATTTCAACTCTAAATGCCTGCAAAGATGTTACTTGAAGGTATACTGTGACCACAGCCAAGTCATTAAATTTACTTTCTTCTCCCACCTCAAAAATAGATTTTAATAAACATAATATTTTGAAAATTTTTATGTAAGAAACTGACAAAAATAAGACTCCCCCACCGAGATGCAAGCTTAGTGCCTTACTATACAAAGTGAAATCACCTGGGAACAGGTGAGAAATGCAGAAATCTCAAGCTCCCCTCAAGATCTAATGAATCCGAGTCTACATTTCAACACGATCCTTCAAGACAATGTGCACACTTTAAAGTCTGACAAGTGCTGACCTAAGCATATTTAGTTTTCTAAGCTCTGATAAGGTTTCATAAGAAATCCACTCATGTATATAGTTAATTCACCATTTTGTAATTATTTTGTGTTCTAATTTAATTTCCTCAATGCCTCCTTCTATCACTGTTTTATCATTTCTCTAGTTGTAAATGAGCTCTCACTGAAGACTCGTGGTTATTATTTAAATACGTAAAGACCCTGACTACCACTGATGCACAGTCAACAAGAGTCACTAGTTTCATGATAAATGCATATTCCATTTAAAACAGTGATACTAAAAAACTGTCTTATAAAGTGCGTATTTCCCTTAAGGTAGGTGGGTGCACAGATAAACTGTATTCTCATGTTCAGAATAAGTCTGTTTTATCCTATGTTGATTCATCTTCACCTCATCTTCAGATAATTAAAAGCCATATTTTCAACCCAAAAAAATAATTGAGTTTAGATTGACATAGTTCCTGAAATAATTAATTTTGTGTTGTTTGTTTATCTTCTAAGTTCTGAAAAAATAAAGGGCTTTAGTATTCACTTGAGAATAAAAGCAATGAATAAACTTTAAATTTCCTTGCACCAAAATACATAAAGACAAGAAAACTAGAAACTGATTCGAACTTTAATGCTTAAGAATATGTTTTATGACTGATTGTGGTAGCTTACACCTGTAATCCCAGCACTTTGGGAGGCAGAGGCAGAAGGATTGCTTGAGCCCAGGAGTTCAAGACCAGCCTGGGCAACACAGCAAAAACCCGTCTCTACAAAAAACAAATACAAAAATTAGCTGGGCATGCTGGCATGGGCCTGTAGTACCAGTTACTTGGGAGACTGAGGCAGGAGGATCACTTGAGCCCAGGAGGTGGAGGCTGCAGTGAGCTATGATTACACCACTACACTCTAGCCTGGACGACAGAGAAAGACCCTCCCAAAAAAAAAAAAAAAAAAAGGAAAGGAAAGAAAGAAAAGAAGAAGAGGAGGAATATGTTTTACTAGAATACTGGGAAAGCATTAAGTAATGAACAATTGGAATAATACGCAGAGCCCTTTCATATATGCTTTTAGAACTAACCATGAAGAGAGTGCAAAAATCCTAACTGGGAAGTAGTTTTGTCCAACATGTATAATTAATAAAGGATCAACACTCAGATCCCATGAACAACTTCCATGAACCAAAAAGCAATCCTGTAGGAAATGGACAAAATATTTGAGCAGGCTGTTCACAGAAAAGAAAACCAGAAAAACTATATTGGGTTTGTAAATGTCTAACAAAGCCAAATTAAAAAAAAAAGAGTGAGTGAGTATAGAATTTTAGGACACCCAACAAACAGACTAGTCTCTTTGAATGTGTTGATAAAATTCAGCCTTATTCCAGATCACAGGAGAAATTTCAATGAATGAATCAATAGCATATATAGTTTCTCTCTGATCACAGTGCAACTGAGACATCAGCAACAAAAATATAGCTTTTCAAAAAGCAGATTAAAATATATATTTGGAACAATGAAATATGTAATTTTGATTAATTCATAGTTTAAAAAGAAATCAGTCATATATTTTTGTTCAATGTCCTAAAAATTAAGTTACTCAAAACAATGTTCAGGCTGGATGTGGCAGCTTACACCTGTAAGTCCAGCACTTTGGGAGGGCAAGGCAGAAGGATCGCTTGAACCAGGAGTTTGAGATCAACCTGGGCAACATAGCAAGACCTCCCTCTCTACAAAAATTACCTGGATGTGGTGGTGCACACCTGTAATTCTAGCTACTCAGGGCTAAGGTGAGAGGATTGCTTGAGCACAGAAGTTTGAGGCTGCAGTGAGCTGTGATCACACAACTGTACTCTGGTCTGAGTGACAGAGCAAGACCCTGTCTCAAGAAAACAAAAAAATTATTTTGTTAATCATTCTAGTGATAAGCAGCTTGAATTGGGTTCGGGGGATGGTTCTTCTGCTGTCTCACCCACCGGGGTTCTCAAGAGCCTGCAATCATCTGGCAGTCCCACAGGAACAGGATAATTTTCACCCTCCAGGAGCTTGGATCAGGCTCTTTCCCAATCAGTATCATGTACAAAGGAGGCAAGAGAGGGAGCTACAAAGCCCCCTAAGGCATCAACCCAGGGATCTCACCTTCAGGGATCTCACCTTGCTGTGTGACTAATAGTCCCTTGGTTAAAGGAAATGACAGGACAAGCCCAGATTCAAAGATGAAAAAGTAGAATACATCCCTTAATCCCACTGAGATGGGGTGTACCTATGAATGGGCAGCAAAATCCCACTGAGATGGAGGGGACCTACAGGGATGGGAAGAGTTTGTGGCCAGTTTTTTTGTAATTTACTCCATCGAATGACAGTTTAATTATCACATATTTGTACATCAAAGATGCTCAACTAACAATGGAGTTTTGGAGTAGACTTAGATATAGATAAGTAGAGATAGATAGTAAGAAAGAAAGAGAGATAATAGGTAATAGACGATGATGATTGGTAGGTAGATACATAGATGATGGACAGATAGAGATGATAGATGATAGATAGATAGACACATAGATAGATGAGTAGATAGGCAGGCAGGCAGGTAGACAGATAGAAACATAGATAACTAGATAGAGACAGATGCATAGATAGATTATATAGATAGATGATAGATAGATAGATAGATAGATAGATAGATAGATAGATAGATGAATAGATAGACAAAATAGGTGATAGATACAAACAAACATACATACATACATGTGTACATGGATACATAGATGACACAAACAGGTAGATAGATGGTAGATAGATGAATAGATAGATACATGAGATGGATGATAGATAGATACATAGATAGATACATAGATGAGATAGATACATCGGTCGATAAATAGATAGAAAGGTAGATAGATATCCCAAAGGATATATAAATATGTAGCTATAAACGAAAATTTTAAGTAATTAAAATATTCTATTATAGAAATTAGTGAAAGTATAATAGAGGAATCCTTTAATAAGTTTAAAGAAAATAATAAATGTCAGAACAAAAATTACTGAAATAGAAAACAAGCATATCATATCATAGGGAAAAATCAATATATCCCATATATCTGCTTGTATTATTCGTCCTAATCAGGAAGGGATGATACATGAAAATCTGAAGCATTATCATGAACATGGTATATTAGGAATTTTGGTGGCATGGCTAGGCAGGGTGGTAAATTTGGCAGGAGCTCGGAGAACAGGTCTGAGCTGGCTGTGTAAATTTGAGAATCATCAATTGAACATGCTGTTGAAAGCCATGGCAGGACATGAGACCATAGAGACTGAACGTAGAAAAAAAAAAAAAACTTTATGTAAAAAATGGAAGGAAGGAAGGAAGGAAGGAAGGAAGGAAGGAAGGAAGGAAGGAATGAGGGAAGGAGGGAAGGAGGGAGGGAAGGAGGGAGGGAGGAGAGAGGAAGAAAGGGGGGAGGGAGGAAGAAAGGAAGGAACAAAGGAATGGAGGAAGAGAGGGAGGGAGAAAGGAAGAAAGGAGAGAGAAAGAAAGGAAGGGAGGGAGAAAGGGAGGAAGGGAAGGAGGGAGGGGGAAAGGAAGGAAAGAAGGGAGGGAGGGAGGAAGGGAGGGAGGGAGGGAGGGAGGAAGGAAGGAAGGAAGGAAGGAAGGAAGGAAGGAAAGAACAAAGGAAGGAAGGAAGGAAGGAGGGAAGGAGGGAGGGAAGGAGGGAGGGAGGAGAGAGGAAGAAAGGGGGGAGGGAGGAAGAAAGGAAGGAACAAAGGAATGGAGGAAGAGAGGGAGGGAGAAAGGAAGAAAGGAGAGAGAAAGAAAGGAAGGGAGGGAGAAAGGGAGGAAGGGAAGGAGGGAGGGGGAAGGAAGGAAAGAAGGGAGGGAGGGAGGAAGGAAGGGAGGGAGGGAGGGAGGGAGGAAGGAAGGAAGGAAGGAAGGAAGGAAGGAAGGAAGGAAAGAACGAAGGAAGGAAGGAGGGAAGGAGGGAAGGAGGGAGGGAAGGAGGGAGGGAGGAGAGAGGAAGAAAGGGGGGAGGGAGGAAGAAAGGAAGGAACAAAGGAATGGAGGAAGAGAGGGAGGGAGAAAGGAAGAAAGGAGAGAGAAAGAAAGGAAGGGAGGGAGAAAGGGAGGAAAGGAGGGAGGGAGGGGGAAAGGGAGGAAAGAAGGGAGGGAGGGAGGAAGGGAGGGAGGAAGGGAGGGAGGGAGGAAGGAAGGAAGGAAGGAAGGAAGGAAGGAAGGAAGGAAGGAAGGAAGGAAAGAAGGAAGGAAGGGAGGGAGGGAGGGAAAAATAACTGGCTTTGCAAACAGACCTTTATGGTAATTTTCTTAATTCCCCCTCCTATAAAAGCTACTGTGGTTGCAAACAGATCCTATTTGAGATAAAACCTTGACTAATGAGTATTTTATGCCAATATCAAAGTCAGTTGGCTACAAGATAACCTGAAAGATTTCTTTGGGACTAGTGAAATGATATTTTAAATGACCATTAAAGTTGTAGCTGATTTAGCAAAATTATCTTCTATAACTTTGCAAGTCAGTATTTCAGCTGACTAAAGACCTTTATCTTTACAGCCACAGTTAAAATGCCTCTTTTACAATGTGCGATTGAACTGGAGGCATATCTCAAATAAAAGGTAGAAGTCCCTGGGGAAGAGGCAATATTTAAAGTCCTAAAGGGGAAAAAAATTAAAATTCTCAAATCTTGTATTCTTAGAGAGAAACTGTCTCAGTACCATTTCTGAAAGTCCATAGATAAACAGGATATCCAACAATCCTTATTTCCATTTGAAAATGTGTCTCCCTGAAAGGAAGAGAGAAAGGAAGCGAGAAAGGGAGGAAGGGAGGGAGGGAGGGAGAAATCAACCCAGCCAACACCTTGATTTTGGACTTTCAGATTCCCGAACTGTGAAAAAATAAAGTTCTGTAGTCTGAGCCAAAAAAAAATAAAATAAAATAAAATATTGTTCATAAAAAAAAAAAGAAAGAAAATGTGTCTCCCCTAAGACAGGTACAGGACTATTTTGCAATAAATTATGGAAGCTCCAAGAATTTTCCACATTTATCCTCACCATGCAGATGCTTCTTGTGTTGATTAATCCTGCAATACTGGCAGTTCTGGATTCAACATATTTCATTTTGATTATTTTTCAAAGTTCATTGTATAAAAAGGAAAATCAAAGAACAACAAAAATGCATAATGTGGCCAGGTATGGTGGCTCACGTCTGTAATCCCAGCACTTTGAGAGGCCAAGGTGGGTGGTTCACTTGAGGTCAGGAGTTCCAGACCAGTCTGGCCAACATGGTGAAACCCCATCTCTACTAAAAATACAAAAATTAGCCGGGTGTGGTGGTGCGTGCCTGTAATTCCAGTTACCCGGGAGACTGAGGCAGAAGAATTGCTGGAACCTGAGAGGCAGAGGTTGCAGTGAGCCTGGGTGTATGTGTTGAAACTCAATCCCCATAGTGGTGGTATGAAGAGGTACAGTCTTTGGAGAAGCAATTAAGTCATGATGACTCTGCTCTCATAAATGGGATCATTCCCTTCTAACAGAGGCTTCAGAGAGATCACCCCTTTTAACCTGCTACTTCCCACCTGATGAAGACACAGCACTCACCACCCAAGAAGATGTGCCAACAAGTCTCCATCTCAGAAACTAGAACAGCCCTTGCCTGACATCAAACCTGCTGACACCTTGATCTTGGAGTTCCAGCCTCCAGAACTGAGAGAAATAAATGTCTATTCTTCCTAAGTTACCTAGTCTCTGGTATTTCGTTATAGCAGCACAAATGGAATAAGACAGCTTTTCTTCTGTCATTCTCTGAAGGTAAAATTTCCTCAGGTGATGAAGAAGAGCCAGTCTCATGAACAGGAGTGAGCAGTGAGGAGAAGGAATAAGAGGCTGTTGAGAGTGTCTGCCTCCCCAAGTCACCCAAAAGCACAGGCTCACTGTGCACTGGTTACTAACTTAGGTATTTAAGTCCGGGAAGACAGAACTCCCACACACCTAAGTCACATGGATCAGGCTTGTTACTTGCAGATAGCAAAGGACAACAGAAGCCTAGGGCTCAGGAGTGGTTGGTCCCCCATGGCTCAGGAAGGTTGCTCAGGGTGGACGCAGTCTCTTCTGCATGTGCCCTAATTTGCACTACAGGTGAGGGACCCAAGAATGCAGCCCACCCTGGGTTTCATACCCTGGGGTAACAGGAACCACTAGGCTAAAGTGGTCAAGGAGATCCTGTTTCTACAGGGAAATGGAACAGAGTCCAGGCTGTTCTAGCCAGTTCCCATTGCATTCCTAACACATCTTACAGTTATTCTTGTTGAAAAGTGCAAGAGAGAAAGTGGGAAGAACCAGGTTGACCCAAGGCCACTGAGAGAACTTTCCTGCACTCATCTTCTCCTCCTGAGTCATCCTCAGGAATAACATCCAACCTGGAAGATGGTCTGCTGTTGGAAATTAAAAGCAAGGCAATGAATGGTAGGGCCAAGTCAGCAGGCATGCAAGAGGGAAGATGTGGATAGGCCTTGGAGAGCAGTTCAAATAACAAGGTAGGATTAGCTCACTCCAATGGCAGGTTTTTCTCTTTCCTCTTTATTCAGCAGAATAGGAAGGATTTCATCAAAGTTGATGTACTCCTTTACATATTCCTTGAGCTCCAGGAAGCTTTGCTTAACAGTTACAACCTACATACTGAAGCATGAAGATGAATTGTTCTTAATAAACCTGCATCTGAGATAATTTAACAATCTGGCTTTCAGCCACTGTACAATTATTTTTAGGGCTTAATGGGGCTTAATTCTGAATAAACATGTTCTAGAATATATATACATGTATCACAGAGCAACCCTCTTTACAATAATACTTCAGCTAAAATTAAGTGGAACTAAATACCTGATTTATTTTTAGAGAATCTATTTATCTTCTGCACTCCATCTCTTTCCAAAATGATTTAAGATTATTCTTTAGCAGGTGAATATCCAAATCTGTTCATGAAGATGTTTTAAATACGTTAACTCCTTGTAAGTTTTTATTTCCTTAAGGTAGCATTATTAATGCTCTTCCTTGAGTCAAACTGAATGTCACTTAACAGCACACTGTATGAGAAGTGGGTGAGAAAAAAGGCAAAAAAAAGTTTTCACATTGCAGAATTTAAATTTATATGTTTTCACATTGCAGAATTTAAATTTACATTTGATGTTCCCTTAGAAAGTCAAAATCCTTTGGGGAAATTTCTGCCGTTTCCAACTGGACTAAGAAGAATCAAGGAAAATAGATTTGTCCTCCACTTGGAGTAGTGTTTTCTTTTTTTATTTCTTTTTAGGTTTTTTTGAGACGAGGTCTCACTATGTTGCCCAGGCTAGAGTGCAATGGTGCAATCATAGCACACTGAAGCCTTAAACTCCTGGGCTCAAGCAATCCTCCCACCTCAGCCTCCTGAGTAGCTGGGACTACAGGCATGTGCTACTGCACCTGATAGTTTTTTAACTTTTTGCAGAGATTGCATCTTGCTATTTTGCCCAGGCTGGTCTTGAACTCCTGGCCTCAAGTGAACCTTCTGACTTGGTCTCTCAAAGTACTGATGGAGTCGTATTTTCAAGAAGATGCCACTATTAGCCTTGAGGGACACGCAGTTTGCATAAAGAAAATGAAACCCAAAGGTTAAGGTGAAACTCAGGACATGGCCAGCAACCAGTCAAATTTCCCCATATCTCCATCTTCCTCCTATGATGCTATACTGCTCAGAATAAGGGAGATGATTCTTTATATTAGGGAAACAAAGGTGGGATCCATGAAGTTCTCTGGGAGAGACCTGGGTGAGACAATCTAAGCTCAGTGATTAGAGAAGAGAAATTGAGCACCCTGAGGAGGCACTGAATACTATCTCTTTCTACAGCTAATTTTAAACATGGAGAACCTTAAAACCACATTAAGACAACTCCATCTCCCTTTGCTTCTGTCCTCAGTCACGTTAAAAACACCAGTTGAAGTACATTGCCCAAGGTCACATAGCTAAGGACTATTAGACTCAGGGGTTGGCCTCTGTATGTATATAACTTCAAAGTCTGTTCCTTTTTATTGCTCCATAATCTTTCCCCAGCTGCCAATGACCAGAAATTGTTGAGAATCTAACAATAGTAAGGGAAGAATGAGGAAGAGGCTGCACCTGTGGAATCTGAAGAGGTGTGAAAGAGATGGAAAGATACCAAAACAAACTCACTTACTTGATGAGGTTGCTGCTGGGGTTTGCATGTCTGTCCTCTCCAAATATGTTGAAATGTAATCCCTAGTGTCAGAGGTAGGGTGGAATGGGAAGTGTTGGAGTCATGGAGGTGGATCCCTGGTGAATAGATTAATACCTCCAAGGCGGTAAGTAAATTCTTTATTAGTTCCTGCAAGTGCTGGTTGTTAAAAAGGACCTGGTAGTGCCCCATCTCTCTCTCTCTCTCTCTCTCTCTCTCTCTCTCTCTCTCTCTCTCTCTCAATCTGTGTGTGTGTGTGTGTGTCTGTCTGTCTCTCTCTCTCTCTCCTATGTGATCTCTAAGCAGATGCTCAGCCTTGAACTTTCTAGCCATCAGAATCACAAGCCAATTACAACCTTGTTTTTTAATAAGATTACCCAGCCTCAAGTATTCCTTTGTAGCAACACAAAATGGACTAAGGCAGTTACTCAGGACAGATTTGGCCTGAAACGTCTGCCTTTTCCTTTTCCCCATGTAGTCAAGAAAAATTGGCAGCAGACGACTATCTGTCTAACATACATCAAGTCCACTCCTACCAAGATAACAACTTTTATGCAAAATTGCCCATTTGTCTTCATTTCCATCTTTAAAAGTATATTAACAGAGCAGATGTGTTCATAGCTTTAAAAATTGCTGCACAGTGACATGGATAGAAAACCATAATCTCTCATTTAATTAGCAAAGAAATTAATTCAGGAATGTGCAAGAACAAAACTAAACCATTTCTGAATTGAAGTGTCCAAATTTTCTTTTTTTTACACCATACATAAATCCATCTTTTACCAAACATTTTAATTAGGATGCATTCTCCCCACTGGAGCTGGACTCCTGCACAACTGTCAAATGAATCGTTGTCCACACCAAGTCTTATACAGAAAATGGCCACTAAATCTTAAACATGGTGTCAAATACTTGGGAAAAGTATAGAGAATGATTGGGTACATTATAAATCGCGATACTGCAAACACGTTCCCAGGTGATCTTGTTGCTGCTGGTTCAGGGACCACACTTTGAAAACCACTGTGCTAAATCAAATTAGGGCTGGAATTCTTCCGTGGATGTTATGGAGAGGAAAAAATGGAAGATGTTTTATTTCTTCTTCCCATCAGTGATGTGAACAATGCCTCCATGTGGCCACTACAATGAGAAACTCCTTGTGCATAATGAAATAAACTAGGAAAGTACACAGAGCTGAGGGATGAAGAGAGAGTCAGTACTGGCCATGGTGTTTGAAGTCTTATATCTAGATATGTCTGGGACAAACCTAAAGAAGCTGAAGTCAATTTGCTTCCATTTTTGCTCAAGCTGGTTTAAGTTTGCTTTTTGTCACTTTTAACAAAAAGACAACTGACAAATACAGACCAAAAAAACAAACAGAGACAGAGAGAAAAGTGATTTAGAAAGTGTAGTGTAAAATAAGATATTCTAAGCATGCAACTTCATTAAGATAATTGGTTCAAAAGTCACTCCAGTGGAACAATACTGAAACATTGAGTTGATCTAGGCATAAGGTTTGTATGAGATGAATATACCACCTCAAAATCTAATTGTGCCATGTGGTTGACTGCTGTCTATTGGAAGTGGATAAAATGAAAAAATTATATAAGAGAGGTAAGACCAAACCACCAGTAATTTCTTTTTACAGAGCCTGAAATTCCCCACTACATTTTACTAGCTGTACATAAAAGAACATGAATGGTCAGCAGATATTTACTACCTTCTTTCTCTTAATTCAATCATGTATCAAAATAACAAGACAAGAAAAATGAAGTATGCCCCACAAACGCTATAAATAAAAGCAAAAACACTACATGGCACATTGAGTTTAAAAATCAATTCTATTTGAAGTGATTACACACACATTCATTTGCTGTATAAATTTTAAAATGAAGCATTACTTTTTGGCTTTATTAGCAAAAGAAATGCTAAATACTGAATTTTGATGCAAAACAAAGTTCAACACGAATTCTGTACTTTTCTTCATATAGTAATTGAGATACAGGGTTTGGAATTATTTAATTTTGAGCTTCCTTTCCTATTCAGGCACTTAATAGGTAGGTGACTTTGTATTACTTGCTTGAGTTCTCTGGGCTTTGGTTTTCTTAGTTATAAAGTGGAAAAAATAATACCAACTTGACAGAGTTGTGCCAGCAAGTTAGATAATGTGTACAAAGCTCTTAAAACAAGGAACTTCCAGTAACATAATGTTCACACACACACACACACACACACACACACACACAGTAATACTTCGGTCTGGCAAAGCAACCAAATTTTATTGCAAATTGTATAAGACAATCTGAATTGTTTATAATTCTCAGGGAGAATTCTCACACTGGGCTTTGGAAAATGTGTCCAGCCCTGAGCATTGCAAGAAGTTTCCCTTAACTGGGAGGCAGTCTAAACATCTTTTTATGTAAGAATCTCTTGTCACCTGCTGATTCAAACAATCGAAGCATTTATCCAAATATTATAGTTTTTTGCAATGGTGTGAACAGTCTATACAGGTGTCACGGAATTCCAATCAGCTGCTCTACACCAAGGAGTCAGCCCTCCAGGAATCCTTGTTGCATGAATGAATTGACAGTTGTAGAAAAATGTTCCCCTGAATCTTCTTACAGATTCAGCAGCATTGGAGTGGGAAGAAAACTGAACATATAAACCGAAAACTGATTTGTATCTAAGTCCACCCTTTTCTCACTAAGTCATCTTAGGTGCTCCATTCAACTCTGCATCCACATCCTCTCATGCTGGTTTTAACTATTAGCCCAGCAAGACACTTCCACTGCTTTGGGGCACTAATAAAAGTTGTCACAACTTTTAGGAAGGGGATAGTAGATGTCGATTAAATTATACTTATGACCAATGTCAACATCATAGTCAATGCCACCTTCAGATTTTGAGAGTGGGTAGTATAATAAGGAGTTTATTATTCCTATTCTGGAATGAGGCTTTGTACGGTCACATTCTGGCTTTGCCCATTGCTGGCTCTGGAGCCTCATTATTTAACTTCCCTGTACATCAGTTTTCCAATCTGTAAAATGGAAGTGATAATATCATTGACCTAAAAAGTTCTTATGAAGATAAAATTAACTGCTGTATGAAAAGTGCTTAGAGCAAGGATCAGCACATATTAAACACTCAAGAATTATTGAAGTAAGCAATGTTCTTGAGCGTTCCATGTGTGCCAGTCATTGTTGAATGTAATTATTTTGCCACACTTTGCTGAATTGCTCACTACAATTACTTAGAATGGAGGTGTGTGGCAGAGAAAAACAAGTGAGTCACTACAGCTGTGGGTAGACACAGGGGCCGTGCAGGTTACTATTTGGAATAATACAACTCTTTGTTCTTTCATGGTATGAGTATTAGTTTTCTATAGCTGCTATTAGGTTGGTGCAAAAGCAGTTGCAGTTTTTGCCATTGAAATTAACAAAAATAAAAATTGCACCTACCTAATACAACAAATTACCATAAACTTGGTGGCTTCAAATAACACTCATTTATTGCCTTTTAGTTCTGGAGGTCAGAAGTCATAAATGTATCTTGTTGGACTGAAATGAAGGTGTCAGCAGGGCTGCTTCCTTCTGGAGGCTCCAGCAGAAAATCTATTCTCTTGCCTTTTCCAGCTTCTATAAGCAGTCACATTCCTGGCTCTAAGCACATTCTCCCACCTTCAAAGTCAGGAATGTCTAGTTGAGACCTTCTCATATGGCATCACCCTGATTTTTTCTACCTCCATTTGTAAGGACCCTTGAAATTATGATTAGGAATTAACCAGAAAATTCAGGATCATCTTGTCATCTTAGGGATTTAATCACATCTGCAAAGCCCCCTTTGTTACATAAGGTCACATATTCACAGGTTCTGGGGATTATGATGTAGACATGTAAGGGGGCCTTTATTCTGCCTAAGACATAAATACTAAGGTGTGGACATCTTTGGGGGGCAATTATTTTGTCTACCACATGGGGATTAAGATGTGGGCATCTTTGGGGTCATTATTCTACCACATGGGGATTAGGAAGTGGCCATCTTTGAAGGCCATTATTCTATATACCACGTGATTAGAATATAGACATCTTTGGGGACACCATTCTGTCTACTACACGGTAATTAGTACATGGACATCTTTGGGGCCATTATTTGGTCTGCCACATAGGGATTAGGACATGGGCATCTCTGGGGGGCATTATTTTCTGCGCTACAGCACCAGATCAAATGGTTGTCACATCAAATAGTCAACCCCAAGATCAAATAGTCATCACAGGTACAATTGCCATTTATTCAATGTTTACCACATATTATATGCTGTGCTGGGACATATATCATTTCATCTAATCTTCTGATAGTCATAGGAGGAGTTCGAGGCTAGATCAAGTTCCCCAAGTTCACAAGCAAGTGCAAGACAGACCCAAACTTCACTCTGGTCTGTTTATTCAAAAAGAAGGTGGTCTGAGCTACTCAGCTGCCATCCCTCTCATTTACAGATGTCGAGTTTCAAGAGGTTTTTTCATTGATACAAAGTCTTCCCAGGGAGTTTTTGTTCCATCTCACCTCCCACAAAATTATATGCTGAGAGTTTATCAGACCTGCGTGATCAGTCAGAGCCCGGAAGGAGCTCATGATCAAGGTTTTCTAAAAAATCTGAATAGACAATTCTCAAAAGAAGACATGTAAATGGCCAAGCGATATAAAAAATGTTGCTTAACATCACTAATCATCAAGGAAATGCAAATCACAACCACAACATGATATCACCTCACATCTGTTAGGACAGCGATTATCAAAAGTTAAAGCACAACAAGTGTTTGTGAGGGTGTAGAGAAAGGTGAGCCCTTGGTGGAAATATAAATTGGTACAGTCATTACGAAAAATAGCATGGAAGTTTCTCAAAAAAATAAAAATGGAACTACCATACAACGTAGCAATTCCACTGTGGGTATATACCCAAAATCTTTGAAAGCAGCTACTTGAAATGATCTTTGTGCACCCATGTGTATAGCAGCATTATACACAATAGCCAAAAGGTAGAAGCAACCCAAGTACTCGCTAATGGATGAATACTTCAGTAAAATGTGGTCTATACCAATGATAAAGCATTAATCAGCCTTAAAACAGGAGGTTCTTCCATTTGCAGTAACATGGATGAAACTGGAGGATATTGCCAGGCACACAAAGAAAAAATACTGCATGATCTCACTCATATGTACAATCTTAAAAAGCTGAATCCACAGAAACAGAGAGTAGAATGGTGGTAATCAGGGATGGGGAGGTGGGGAAAATGGAGAAGTGTTGGTTAAGACACAAAGTTGCAATTATGTAGAATGAATAAACCTAGAGATCCAAGGCACAGCATGGTGACTATAACTAATTATACTGTATAGTAAACTAGAAATTTGCTAAAAGAGTAGATTTGTGTGCTCTTATGACACACACAGAGGTAATTATGTAAGGTGATGGATATGTTAATTTGCTAGATTATAGTAATCATTTTACTATGGAAATATGTTTCAAAACATCACGCTGTACACCTTAAATACACAAAATTTTTATTAATTTTTTAAAAATAGCTACCAAATACATTATCGTAGCATTGATTTTACACTTGTTTTTTGAAAAGCAGGTTTGCCCATACCAGAGGTTTCCAGCTAAAGACCTTCCAAAGAAAGTAAAACATTTCACTTCATTTAATTAAGATGCACCACTCGATTACTGTCTAGTCATTTAATAATTTTGTTTTTCCCATTAAAAGGGTTTTTACTTCCATTTAATTACTTTAATTTGTTTTACAATATACACTTTCAGACGCATCAATAATGCCTTCAGCCAGATCAAACACTTGGACTCCTAAATCAAGTCAACTCAAACCTAATGTGATAATGCTTTTCCCTCACTACCAAAAGATGAAGGGAACTTTGGGGAAAATTTGTCAAAGCCATAAATAAGTATTTATAAAGAAAAAAAAAAGCAGCAAGAGGAGTAATAAATTTCTAACATGCTTTCATAGTTTCAGTCTACACATTCTAATATACCCTTAGGTAATAGAAACATTGTTTCTTGTTTGATGGCTGTGGTTAAGAAAAAAAAAATGGCTGAGTGAAAATGATTCTATCCCATCTTGAATTATAGCGATTGTTCAGATAATAACTACAGAAAAATACAAGTTTTTTATTCCTTCTTTGTGCTGAAAAGCTACTCATTGAGAACAATTTATTCTCACTCTTCTGGCAAAAGCCATAGGGGATAATAGGTACTTTGAGTCTGAAAACCTTTAAAATGCCAAAAAAGGATACGCACATTAATTTGTTGATTGAAATACAAACTAATGATTACGGAGAATTTACTTTGTTCCAAGCCCTTTTGGGGGAAGAAATCTGGAATTAATCAAGCTCATGGCTTCAAGAAACTTAGTTTGTACTATGAGCGTCAGTGTGTGAGTGTTGGGAAAGTGACTTACAAACAAATGTGTAAAAAAAAGAACATGTTACATAGACAAGACAAACCAGTAACAAAACAGGGAAACAAGATTACTCAGGATAGGGAACGTTCCCTAGGTCGTGTACTGAGAGAGGCTGAAAACAAGCTGTACATCTCTGCCTTTAGTCTTTCCTCCTATAGTTACTCTTTCAATTCCATTTGACTTATTCCTCAGGTTTCTTACACAAGATTTTACATTCAGAAGTGAAAATCCAAACAACAGATACCAAAGTCCTTTAAATATATTTTTGCTCTCTTCAAATTCTAAACATTCCCCCGTTCGTTTAGTAAAACAAAATATTCATATCCTTCTTGTTCTTTCTCTCATGTTTTTTCCTGCATTCATTTCCCCCCTCCTCTCTTCTTCCATTTTCCTCTCCTTCCCATCTCCTCCTCTCTCTCCTATTTTCCTCCTCCTCACACATATGCATTGGTATTAGATGATCATCTATATGTATCTAATTTTTTTTTAATAACCATTGTGAAGGTGGCCTTCTAAATTTATCTCTTTCAACTTTCCACTGGAGACAGATAAATGATGCTTTCTCCCCTGCTACCTGGTGCAGAATCGGGGTCTAGAGAAATGAAGAAACTTCATTGACACCATAGAACTAAAAAGTGTACGGTGAGGACTGACACCTATTCTTCTCATCAAGTGGTTTTACCAAGTATCTATTAGCAAGACCGTGTGAAAGCCACTAAACCAACTCACTTATTCATGCATGCATCCAAAGGTGAATGTTCCCAGATTTTAAGCCCTTGCATTAGGCAGTAACTCAGCTTATATTCATGATGTGTATTTTAAATGCTTAATTTGCTGCCCATGAACTAAATACCATCTGAAAGGAAAGTAAACTATCTATGGGATCCCAATGGCGAGTGATATAAGATAACCCTCTTATTTATAAAATCACCCTGCTCTGGGGAAGTAGCAAAAAAGAAAAATAAAGAAAGAAAAGGAAGCCACAGTAGACAGAGAAAAATCAGTCATCCTGAATCCTTCTATAAATAGTGTGGGACCATCCCGGTCTTCTTCCTTCATTCTTTTTCATTTTTATATAGAACAGGATTAGTTTTCTGGGGCTGACACGGCAAAGTGTCACAAATTGAGTGACTTATAACAGCAAAAAATGTATTCTCTCAATGTTCCTTAGTCTAAAAGTTCACAATTAAGGTGTTTGCAGGGCTGTCCTCCCCCTGAAGGCTGTGGGGAAGAATCTTTCCTTGCTCCTGCAGCTCCTGGTGTATATGGTCAAGTTCTCCAGAATAACAGAACCAATACACGATATAGAAATAGAAGAGGGGATTTGTTGGAAGAATTGGCACCCATGATTATGGAAACCAAGAAGTCTCCCATAGGCTCTCTGCAATGTGGAGAACCAGGGAAGTCAATAATGTCAATCTTCACCCCAAGGCCAAATGCCTAAGAACTGGAGGAAGCCACTGGTGTAGTCTTAGACTCTGAACGACCAAGAATCTAGAGTTCTGATGTCCAAGGGCAGGAGAAGATGGATGTCTCAGCTTTCCTCTACAGCAGAGAGAGTAAAGTCACCTTTCCTCTGCAATTTTGTTCTCTCTGGGCCTTCAACTGATTGGATGATGTCTACTCCCATTAAAGATGGCAATCTGCTTCTTCAATCTACTGATTTAAATGCTAATCTCTTCCAGAAACAGCACATCCCCAGATATAATGCTTGGTCAGCTATCTAGACATCTCTTAACCTCATCAAGTTGACACCTAAAAGTAACCATCTTGTAGTGGCTCCATGTTTTTCTTAGCTTATGGCCACATCACTTCAACTTCTGCCTCTGTCTTCACATAGCCTTCTCCTCTGTGTGTGTCTGTGTCCTAATCTCCTCTTCTTATAAGGAAATCAGTCTTCTTGGATTAGGGTCCACCCTACCGACTTCATCTTTACTTGACTACATCTGCAAAGACCTTATTTCCAAATAGGTCACATTCAGAAGTAGCACATACTAGAAGTTCAACATAGCTTTTGCAGAAACACCATTCAACCCATAAGAAAGATAAAAAAAGACATTGAAAAACACACATATTTTTAGTATGGATGATTCATTGTAAAGGGCCTAGATTTTAAAAAGAAAAATAGAAAATAAACAAGTGCACAGTTTAAATCTTTAGCTCTGTAGATGGGGGTTGCATGGCAAACTCAATGAACTCAGTGTGCGAAGGTCGTTCCAGCCAGATCTTACAGATTGTGTAGACCCAGAAAGGGCAAAGAAGGAGCCCAAACAGCAAGAGGAGATGGCCATGGCTTTTTGGAGCACCTACTAGAATGAGAAAATAGTCTTCAGAAGGAAATGTGGACCATATGGGTGGAACCAGCAGGTCCTCAGAGGTCTCCAGACTAATGAAAGCTCAGACAAGCTCCCTATAGAGCAAACACCAGGGAGCACCTGACACCTTTGTGTCCTCCCCCTATTTAAGCCCCAGCCCTCTAACGTTCACACAAAAAGCACCATGAAAAAGAATACAAAGAGTTTTAAACACAAAACTTGGAACAAAGGATGTCTTTACCTGCAGAACAGATGGGTTGTTTTTTTTTAATCAGACCAAGATGACAGCACTGCACTAAAATGTTGTTTTATTAATTGGAACTAAATAAGCTGAGGTCATACAGAAGAGGACAAAATAGTTTTGGAATCATAAAGAAGTTACATTCTCTTTGCACCTGCATGCAGTCTCCGTGAATATCCTATTCTGCTATAAATGTATAATTAATAGATGTCAGAATACACTCTTCTCGCTTTCTCTCAAATGATTCAGTAGCTTTTATTCCTTGAATTTTATCTTGCTTCTATTTTTAACTATGTTGTACAGATTTTCTACAAACTAGTCATCTGTTTAAAGACCTATTGATAATGTATACTTTGACATGGATACTCCGACATGTATAAAATTCAATCATTTACACTCTTGAACCTCAAAGAGAAATTATGATGATAGTAATTTGGGTTTTACATAAGTGTGGTGCAGCACAAGTCCCCAGATGGCTTCAGCTACCCAACTGTTCACCCCTCCTCCTCTTTCTCACTTGTAGTTCTAAAAATAATTGTAGAATGTGTGGAGAATTCAACATCCTGAGATGGGAAGAAACTGGCCAAGACAACCAGAACTCTGTTCCACTTCCTCCTAGAACAGGATGTCTTGAAACACTTTATCCCAGCAAATCATGTTCCCCTGGGGTATAAAACACAGAGTAAGCTATTTTCAGGGATCTCTCAGCCGTTATGCAAATGGAGTACATGCCATTGAGATTCCATTCACCCCAGGCAGCTTTCCCAAGCTTTCGGGAACTGGTTCATTATAAATCTAGGTTTCTGTTGTCTTATTCTACCTATCTGTAAGTAACAAATTCACTTTATGTAATTTTGTGTGTGCTGGGCAAGGAGGGGGTGCATTCTTTCTTACCAAACCCAAGCAAGTAACCAGTACACTGTCAACCTGCTTCACAGGTAGGGATTATGAACCAACTAGGATTCATATCATCGATTTATCAGTTCCTCAGTATTGCTTCCTTTGAAAGATGGCCAAACAAACAAGTACTCCAAGAAGGTTTTGTATCTGCAGTCTTACAATTTTGAAACACTGTATCACATACTAAACTTCCAAAACATTTTACAATTTCATCTCCTCATATAAGCATACAAAAGAGTAAGCTTATTTTAATTTTTGAATTTTTTAATGTGCCTATCATCATACTAAAATATCTTTTAAGTAATATACTTCATTCTTAGACACCATAGATACCATGCATAGAAAACATTTTAATGTATCTAAAATCATTGTGTATTTTATTTTTATATTCAATATCATCAAACAATACGCATTTTAGTACTGGAGAAAAGAAGACCTTGACGCATTTATTAACAAACATAAGTTCATTAAAATGATCTTGTGGCTACATAATTTATGAGCTAATTAATTCTGACTTAAACAATTATTTACTTGAAACTCAAATTTGCTCTGAAACTCAAAGTAATGTTTCCTCAGCACGACATAATAAAGAGCTTAAGTAATTACTAATTAGTTTCAGGCATGACAAATGTTTTAATTAAAATCACTGAAACAGTTAAGCATTTATAACTCTTTTTCATCTTTTTTCATCATTCACTTTAGATTGACTGTTTACCAGTCACTGAGTGCCCATGCATAACAAAGAAACCCATTCGCCAGTTGCAAGATTTTTCTGCTAATTATGCCAATGGGAATGAGGTATAAACCCCTTATTTCAAATATTCTACAACATGTTTTTGAAGCTCATAAAAAGTTCTGAGTTTCTCACTCCATTTCAGAGAGACATCACATATCTAAACTACTATAATTGGTTGGTACCCATCACCAGCTCTCTATCTAGCACAGTTGACCTTTGAACAACATGGGTATGAACGATGCAGGTGTACTCACACACAGATATTCTTCCACCTCTGCAACCCCTGAGACAGAAAGACCAACTCCTCTTTTTTCTCCTCCTCCTTAACCTACTCATCCTGAAGACAATGAAGTGAAGATCTTTATGATGGTCCACTTCCACTTAACGAACAGTGAATGCATTTTCTCTCCCTTATAATTTTCTTAATAGCATTTTCTTTTCCACAGCTTGCTTTATTGTAACAATACAGTATATAATACACGTAATATATAAAATACTTGTTAATCAAGTGTTTAGTGATAAGGCTTCCAGACAACAATAGGCTATTAGTAGTTGAGTCATGGAGGACACGAAAAGTTTATACATATTTTTGACTGTGCAGGGAGTCAGTACCCCTAACCCCTGCATTGTCCAAAGGTCAACGCTATAGTAAAACAGAAAAGGGCCCTGAGAAATTGTCCTGGGTGATATCCCCGTATTAAAGGACTCCTTTCATGCAATCAGGAGTTGAATTGTTTATTTGGTAATTTTGCAAAGAACTCAAAACGAAACTACCATTTGACCCAGCAATGCCATTACTGGGTATATACCCAAAGGAATATAAATTGTTCTACCATAAAGATACATGCACATATATATGTTTATTGCAGCACTATTCAGAATAGCAAAGACATGGAATCAACCTAAATGCCCATCGATGTTAGACTGATAAGGGAAATGTGGTACATATACACCATGGAACACTACACAGCCATAAAAAAGAATGGGATCATGGCCTTTGCAGCAACACGAAGGAGATGATGGAAGTTATTATCCTAAGCGAACTAATGCAGGAACAGAAAACCAAATACTGCATGTTTTCATTTATAAGTGGGAGCTAAACATTGGGTACACATGGCCACAAAGGAGGAAACAATAGACATCAGGGCCTACTTGAGGATGAAAGGTGGGAGGAGGGTGAGTATCAAAAAACTACCTATCAGATGCTATGCTTATTGCTCAGGTGATGAAATAATCTGTATACCAAACCCTTATGATACAATTTACCTATATAACAAGCCTGCACATGTACAGTCTAAAAAAATTAAAATCTAAAAAATAGAGTTGGACTGCTCCACACAGTCTAGCATGGTATGAAATTTCTCTGGTTACTACCTTTTCGCCAGCTGAGGAATGAGTGACCCATCAATTGTTTTCAGCTCTTAGACAGTGTTTGTGCCCATAAGGTATGTCAATTATGAGATAAGCAAAGATTCAGAACACCCATGACAACCTCCCAATGATAGAGATTGCCCAATGAAGTTTTCATCGAACACCAACAGAGAACAGACATCCATACAGCTCCCAAACACCTCTTTCTTGTTGACCTGTTCTTCTTTTCTCTCTCCAAGTATGTGTAGAAAACTTTGTTTATGTCTAAACCAATGGCTTTTCAACTTCATAGTAAACTATCTTTTATTAGTCAGTACTCTTCAGAGAAACAGAACCAAGAGGAGATAGATGGGTAGGTAGATAGATAATCGATAAATAGATAGATGAAATATGATAGATAGATACATACATACATAGATACATAGAATGGATAGGATGGATAGATAGATAGATAGATAGATAGATAGATAGATAGATAGATAGATAGATAGATAGAATAACAGATAGATACATAGAAAAGATGGATAGATAATAGATTAGAAAGATAGATAGATAGATAGATAGATAGATAGATAGATAGATAGATAGATACAGATTTATTATGGAGAATTGGCTCACATGATTATGAAGGCTGAGAAGTCCCACAATCTGCTGTCTTCAAAAGGGAGATCCAGAAAAAGTCAGCAGTCTATTTTAATGGAAACCCAAGCCCTGAGGACCTGAAGAGCTAATCATGTAAGACCCAGTTTGAGTCCAAAGGCCTAAGAAAAAGGGGCTCTGATGTCTGAGGGCAGGAGAAGATGGATGTCCCAGCTCCAGAAGAGAGAAGGGATTCTCCATTCTTCAGCCTTTTTGTTCTATCCAGGCCTTTGATTAATTGGATACTGCTCACTCACATTGATGAGGGCAATCTCGTTTACTGGGTTTATTGATTCAAATGCTAATGTCTTCTGGAAACACACTCACAAAACACCCAGAAATAATGTTTCACTAGTTTTCTTGACATCCCAAGTTGACACATAAAATTAACCATCACATAACTATAGCTTGGACAGTCTCATTCACAATGGTCAGAGGTTGATGCACGTCTCTTTGTTTCAGTCAGTGTAAACCAGTGTTTCTCAACTGAGGTGACCTCTCCCCTTAGCAGACACCAAATGTCTTCACACATTTTTTGTCACCATGACTTGGTGGGCAGGTGCTAATGTCATCCATTTGGTAGAAGTCAGTGATGCTGCTTAACACCCTACAGTGCACAGGGCAGCACAAACCCTGCCCCCAAAACACACACACATACACACACACACAAACACAGAGAGAGAGACAGAGAGAGAGAGAGAGAGCAAAGACTGATCCTGTCCAAAATGCCAACTTTCCCCAAATATCAATAGTTTCAAGATTAAAAAACCTTGGTGGAAACATGTCTGGGATACAAGTAAAGAAATTCAGTAACCCACTCCTAGAATGGGAGTTAGAGTACATGCTATGAAAAATTCTTCCAAATAACTTTCCTTCACAGAAAAAAAAAAAAATCGAGGCAGAAATGTGAAGAAATCAAGACCAGGGCCTCATGGGAATTTTGATTCATCACTTCATATGGTAGTCAGGATAATGTTCCTCCAACTTCCAAAGATGTGACAACACAGTTCAACATCACTAGCTTTGACAGTGGAGGAAGAGGTCATGGAGCCAAGAAATGGAAGTGGCCTCTAGGAGGTAAAATAGAGCAAGGAAATGAATGTTTCCCTAGAGCTTCCAGAAGAGAACCAGCCCCATTAACCTTTCCTTCTTAGCCTAGAGAGATCCATGTTGGACTTCTCACCTCTTAAATAACAAGATCATTAAGTGTTGCTTTAAGCTGCTAAGTTTGCAGTCATTTTTTACACTAACCATAAGAAACTCATACACTTCAAGATAAAGATGTTGCTCTCTTGGCAATCACTGAGCTGTGATTGCAAGTTTATTTGTGGAATGTAAAGGCACTATAAGGTACTTGTTCTAGAATTAATTGTTGGATAGATAAAACATGAATGCATTAAAAAAATAATCAAGCAAGAAATTCTGGTGCATGAATGACTCAAGACAGTGTTTGTCAATGGAGCATGTCATGCTGGGTGGAGTAGCATCAGTAATTCCCAATTTAAAGCAGTTGAAGTACAGCCTGTGAAAAGTTTGATTTGTATAGAACTTAAAACAAACTGGACTTTTGAGTGTGAAAACAGAGGATTGCACATGTGTTTTTCTCTAATTTTTCTGGACACTCCACTAGGGGAAAAAACAGGACTTTGCACAGTGAAAGAGGATCCAGGTGCTGTTGCATGCAGTCAGTGAAGAGGTCTGCTCTGGTCACCTCCTAGGACAATAAGGCCAGGTTGAACCATGGCCACTCAGATACGTCACAGTTACATGTCATGAGGATTCTTTTCTTATTCTGAACTTGTTCCCCCTGCCCCAATTTTGGTATTCCTGCACCTTAAGAGACTCAAAATCCTTTTCTTGCATCTTCCAAATTAATCCTCATTTAGTTCGATCTTTTCTTTGAAAGTCGGTGTCTTAGTCCTTTTCATGTTGCTATAAAGTAGTATCTAACACTGGGTAATGTATAAGGAAAAGAGGTTTATTTGACTCATGGTCCTGCCGACTACACAAGAAGCATGGTACCAGCACCTGCTTCCAGTAAGGACCTCAGGAAGCTTTCACTCATGGTGGAAGGTGAAGAGGGGACTGGCATCACATCACCTGGCAAGGGAGGAGGAAAGAGGTGAAAAGGTGCTGGGCTCTCTCTCTTTCTCTTTTTCTTTCTTTCTTTCTCTCTTTCTTTCTTTCTTTTTCTTTCCTTCTCTCTCTCTCTGTCTCTCTCTCTCTCTCTCTCTCTTTTCTTTCTTTCTTTTTTTTTTTTTCTTTTTTTTTGCGGAGTCTTACTCCATCACCCAGCCTGGAGTGCTGGAGTGCAGTGGTGCAATCATTGTTCACTGCAGCCTCAACCTCCCAGGCTCAGGTGATCAGGTACCTGGGACCACAGATGTGTACCACCACACCCAGCTAATGTTTTGCATTTTTTGTAGAGGCAGGTTTTTGTCATGTTGCCCAGGCTGGTCTCAAACTGCTGGGCCCAAGTAATCTACTTGCCTTGACCTCCCAAAGTGCTAGGATTACAAGCATGAGCCACTGCACCTGGCCACCAGGCCCTTTTTAACAATCAGATCTCACAGGAACTAATAGAGCAATAATTCACTCATTATCACAAGGATGGCACCAAACCTTTCATAAGTGATCCATCTTCGTGGCTCAAACATTTCTTTTTAGGCGCCATATCCAATATTGGGGATCAAATTTCAACGTGAGATTGGAGGGGACAAATATCCAAACTATATCAAGCAAAGTCATCGTGAATTCACTTTTCCATAATTTACAATCTCTCTGTGCAGACAGAACTGGTTTATGAACCACTGCATCCCACATGGGCTCGAGTTCTTACAAAGAAAGATAAGCATTTATTTATGATGCCACAGCAAACACTGAACCAAAATAAAATTTTAAATAGATTAAAGAAGAAGTTTCAGCATTATGTAGGTGCCATCAGTGCATATCTCATGTCCACCTTTGTATAATCGTCATCCTTCCCTGGGATTAGATGGCACCTCTGGTCCCCATTGGTATCATCTTTTGTTCAATGTCATGCAGATGAAAATTACGCATCACATCTTGCCAGAACTTCTAGAAGCCAGTTCCCCATGTTATCCTTTCCTTCTATGCCAAGAATCAGCAATACTCCAGAGTGGGTCTTCCCCTGGATATGGGAACAAATCACAACTTTGCAATTATGGATTAAAAACTCAATAATTAAGCCATGAAAAGCAAAATCCAGTCTATTTAAATAACGTTTTCAAAAGACATCCCTAACAACGTATACATGTAAAAGATAGTCTTGAAAACAAAATGTGTGTAAGCTATTAATTTTTTCTTTTTTAAAAAGTAAGAAAGATTTAGCTGAGGTTCTTGCTTTACTTCTTTTCCTTTTTCCTTTTATTTCCTTTTAGAGTTTTTCCTCTGACTTGAAAATAGGTAGCATAGGCACTAGTTTCTGGTCTGTCTTATCACACTGTGTTTATCAGGACACCTGTCAGCCATCACACAAAACACATGAAAAGAGAAGGGTGGTAAGCAGATATCTAAATTGCAGTATTCATGAGGAAAATACTAGCATTTGCTTTGCGCTTGTGTTGTTTGGAGTTTTCTTTTTGTTTTTTAACTAGGTGGCAGAAACTCTGCTTCCAGATGACTCTCTCAGCACCGAGTTTCACATTTTGGAGAATTTGCTACACACAGCAAAACTGTTTTGCATGACATTTTCCCTGTCCTTTCTCCTGAATAGCTCCCTGGGTGCATACGTAATTTCCTTGAATAACCTGTGCCAATTCATGACATGCAAACATGATTTTTTGTTGTTGTTGCAGTAGACAGGGCAGCACTGCAGTCTGTGAGAAATTGGATACATTTGGTAATTAGCCACATTGCACATTTAACTCTTCACGTGCTGTTTTTAACTTTTACCGGTTTCTACTTTACATACTAGAGTTCCCATGGTATACGCAGCTATTTTAATATTTTTAAAGTATTTTATTTCTTGGAAATTTGTGTCTATGTGGATGATTAACAATGAGAAAAGAAATTTTAGAGTGTTCTACAGGTCAGATTTCACAATTTGGCCATTATCTGTTGAAATATAAATGATCAATAAAGCAGGTAACTCACATTTTCAGGGCACAAAAGAAACAGCCCAAAGCCGGAAATCCTTACTTAAAAACCACCGATTTTAAATTCTATGTGTATTTTCGGAGTCTAACTTAATCATAATTGATTCTTTCTGCGGTTGGACTCCATTACCGGTTTATTTATTTATTCTCTTCCATATTTACTGTTTATAGAATTTGAATTTAAGGGTCATGGACATTTAATTCTGCCTTGCCTCATTGATATTTGCTCTTATTTTATTGGTTCAACAAATTTGTGCTGCTCCCTACACATCCAAGACTTTCCCAAGGATGAAATGAGAAGTTTCCAGGGTCTTTTTTTTTTTCTAGAACTTGTTTAGGAGTCCTTTACAATTACAGTGTGAGAAAATAAGGAACTGCCTCCTCTTGCTACTTGGTGGTAACTAGTATTTAAATTATTTTTGATGAGTGGTATAAATGCTAGATTTGACAAATTATGCCTACGAATTTTAATTGTCCTTTTAATCAGAAAGATATAAGTATGTAAGGGTAAAAACTGATGAATTATATAAAAGAAAAATGGGGAATATATATATTCAAAACATTCAATTATGTGAATTGTCTACAAAATGCACAGCGAAAACAATTAAATATAACTTGAGAGTATTACTTTCCAAATTAAAGAAAACAGAAAAGGTAATACTATTGAGAATGGTTCCAAGAAATGTGCGCTTTTTTTTTTTTTTTTTTTTTTTTTTTGAAATGGGATCTCGCCGTGTCGGAGTGCAACGGCGCCATCTCAGCTCCCTGCAACCTCTGCCTCCCGGGTTCAAGCGATTCTTCTGCCTCAGCCTCACGAGTAGCTGGGATTACAGGCAGGTGCCACCATGCCCAGCTAATTTCTTTTCTATCTCTAGTAGAGAGGGGGGGTTTCGCCATGTTGGTCAGGCTGGTCTCGAACTCCTGACCTCATGATCTGCCTGCCTCAGCCTCCCAAAGTGCTGGGATTACAGGTGTGAGACACAAGGCCCGACCATGTGTGCTTTTTACTGACATTATTCTGGCAATCATAACCACACAATTGGTTGTAAAATAAAATATAAAATACAATTTAAGTAGTTCAATTCCTGTGAAAGAGCTTTCTGCATGTAACAGACATATAGTTAGAGAAGAAAGCAGAGTACAAAATTTGCTGGAACCTTTTTGGAACCAATAGAAAAATGTCACTTTTCCTTTGACATTCTGTATATCAGTTTTACCAGTTACTTTGAAATTTGTACATTATTTTGTAAGGAAAAACAGAAATCTCAAAGCTTGTCTAACATAGTATAGAAGGTGTGTGTTGGGCTTAGGATAGATAGCTCTGTCTTATTGAGCTGTGTTATCTAACTTGTATATAAAAATTGTAATCAAAAGTTTGGGTTCACTCGTTTCTCCAAGTTTAAAGTAATGAGTAACGGCAAACTCTGGAGATGTGAGTAGTGTATCATATAAGGCTATAGAAGCAAGGAAGCTCATTCAAGTGCTAAAACTAAAGACTTCTAGTTTTTGGCTCAAATTCAATAAATACTATTTGTATACAAGGATATGTGACGTCAAAATGTAGGTTACTTTTCACCCTTGTAGCTATAAAATATAAAATTTGTAGAACAGAAATAGCCTGCACTACTGTATTAACATAAGTTATACTAAAGTATATATATTACATATATATACTTAGTGTATTCTTTATATATATACACACACACGCGCGCGCGCACACACACACAGAGTCAACCTTGTTGCTGTTACCTTGTCTGGATTTGAAAAATGTGCTGAGTATATATTATACACACACACACACACACACACACACACACACATCTAAAATGGCCTAAAGCAGGCAGTCATATAATTACAGTTGCAAAGTGTTTCAGTGCAAAATGAAAGCTTCCGAAAGAACATTGTTTCATAGTTCATTTATTTGCAGTGACTCTTTGTTCTTCCTTTCTGTGGTAATTTTAGAAATGAGTGCCAAGTTTGAAATTAAATCTGCGAGGCTGGGGCTGTGCCACTTGAACTCTGCACTGGGTCCTCACTGATGTGAATGTAGTTTTGTCCCCTTGTGTGATGAAGCAGCCACATCCCAACAGCAGAAGAAAAAAAAAATCTAGAACTATTTCAAGTTTAATTTTTTTGCATATGAAAATAAAATAATAGTGATAAAAAAGAAAAAGGGTGAAGACACCATTATTAGAAGATGTTCTCGCTGTCAGCCTAAAAAATTCAGAAGTAAAAAGGGGTCAAGTGCAGTGGCTCACGTCTGTAATCCCAGCACTTAGGGAGGCTGAGGCAGACGGATCACTTGAGACCAGCAGTTCAAGACCAGCCTGGCCAATATAGCAAAAGCCAATCTCTACTAAAAAATACAAAAATGAGCTAGGTGTAGTTGGTACATGCCTATAATCCCACCTGCTAGGGAGGCTGAGGCACTAGAATAGCTTGAACTTAGGAGGCAGAGGTCACTGCACTTTAACCTCGGTGACAGAGTGAGACCCTGTCTAAAAAAAAAAAAAAAAAAAAAAGGAAAAATGAAATTATGACTTAAACATCAGAGAAATCAAGAAGAGGCGGATTAGAAAATTAATCTGCAAAAGTAAGTGACTATTGTTCAAACAATAGTAATACTAATATGTTAGAAAAGATTAATTGAGAGAGTAAATTTAGAGTAACATCACGAGACAAACTACTTCCAAAATATAACTTCTAGAGATGATCATTTCAATTGACCTTTAATTTAGTCAAAACAAGTTACTAAATAGATTTTAGATTTTTTTTTTAAGCCACAGTTCATGGGAACAATGTATCCTCAGCATTTGCACAATTCAGAAATTTTTGTCAATTTTATACTTGAGTGGCCTGTTGATTAAATATAAAACACGTGTATTTTACCTCTTATCCCAGCTCCACTGTTTTCTGACACATTACATAACTCAGAAGTTTGAGGAGTGTTTTGTTTTTGGTTGTTTTTTTTTTTTTTAACTTGAAGGAGAATTTCTGTTTCTGTCTGAATCTCTGTAGGCTTTTGTCTAATATTCAACAGCACCATAAGAATATGTGTTTACACTTAATATAAAATAGAAAAGCATTGTGATATATACTCAAAGTTTCCTTCATCTTAAGAAGGTTTTCTTTTATGGTGCTTTTACATATGTTTCATTACATTTGTTTGTGCTGTAACTCCCCAATGACATTTGCTTTACAAAGGCATTTCTGTCATCTTTCATTGGTGATGTAATTGTGGTTGGCCACTGCATTCCACATGCTTAACTCCAGCTGTCTTTGATCATGGAATGATTCTGCCCTTGGACACGTCTGCTGTAGTGTCCTCCAGCCTGAGGCATCCCCACTTCCTCATCACTTTCTCCAACTTGGTTTTTATCACAGTTTCTGGCTATATCCTCTTGTCCTTTATTTCTTCTCTCTTTTCTTTTGTTCGCATTCACTTTTACGGAAATAACACTTTATAAAATTTGTTTTCCATCAGCTTTTCTTATTTAGGGATAACGTTTCCCCAGAATAGATTACTTATTCTGCAGCTTTAGATAAAAACTGCAGAATAAGACTCATCGGTTTGGCATTTGTTTTTGTTGACACACACCATGTGCTGACTGACTGCCCTTTGTGCTGTAAAGAAGGGGATCATCCCATCAGCATGGCAAGAGAAGCGTGATCCACACTGTGATTTGTCATGGGAGAAAACAGTTTTGATGAGGATCTTTAACTTGTCTGGATCACACAGCTATAATGGTGGAACATGGTTTCAAATCTGACTGTGTCTGACTGCAGAGACCATCGCCTTAATTTCCATGATTCTTCCAGAGACCATCGCCTTAATTTCCATGATTCCTCCAGCTGTGAGAAATACATTAAGCCAAAAGAAAAAAAAATTTTTTAAGTCTCTCTTTCATGGCTTAAACCTTAGAGATCCTTAGTATAGTGAGTTTCACTGTCCCTAGAGCCATTTAATATGTACTAATTAAGCCACTACCATGGTATGCAGTAGTGGAATATTTCAGTGTTTCTTTGAAAGTCTATAGTCACCTTCATCTGCTTTTTTTAAAGAACGTTCTTCCTAATAGTATTGTTTCTAGCAATGTCTTAGCCATCTTAGGCTGCCATAACAAATGTACCATAAACTGCATGACTTAAACAATGTATGTCTCTCATTTCTTGAGGCTGGCAAGTTCGAGATCAAGTTACCAGTAGATCCAACATCTGGTTAGGGCTCTCTTCCTGGTTTGCAGACAGCTGTCTTCTGGTTGTTTCTCCACACAATGAAGAGAAAAAGAATCAGACTCCCTCACAGCTTTGTTGTTGTTGTTGTTGTTGTTGTTGTTTTTAGAGACAAGGTCTTGCTCTGTCACCCAACCTGGAGCACAGTGGCACAATCATAGCTCACTGCAGCCTCGAACTTCTGGACTCAAGCAGTCCTTTGGCCTTAGCCACCCAATTAGATAGGACTACAAGCATACAAGAACATAACCAGTTAATTTTTCAAAATTTTTTTAAAACATGGGATCTCACTACGTTGCCCAGGCTTGTCTCAACCTCCTGGCCTCAGGTGATAAGCTTTTTCTTTATAAGGGTACTAATTCCATCTGGAGGGTTCTACCCTCATAATCTAATAGCCTCTCAGAAATTCCACCTCCTGATACCACCCCACTGAGAATCAGGACTTCAACATATGAATTTTGGGGAGACACACACATTCAGCACATTGTAGGTAGTACAGATATTTTTTTGGTTTAGTCCTACATGTTAAGGCTCTGGTCAACCCACTTCAGATCGAGCTATTACAAGAACACTTTTCCTTAAGTTTCATGGTTGCTTGTGAGACAACACTGTCAGGCCTCTGAGCCCAAGCCAAGCCATCGCATTCCCTGTGACTTGCACGTATACGCCCAGATGGCCTGAAGTAACAGAAGAATCACTAAAGAAGTGAAAATGCCCTGCCCCGCCTTAACTGATGACATTCCACCACAAAAGAAGTGAAAATGGCCGGTCCTTGCCTTAAGCGATGACATTACCTTGTGAAATTCCTTTTCCTGACTCATCCTGGCTCAAAAAACTCCCCCACTGAGCACCTTGTGACTCCCACTCCTGCCCGCCAGAGAACAACCCCCCTTTGACTGTAATTTTCCTTTACCTACCCAAATCCTATAAAATGGCCCCACCCTTATCTCCCTTTGCTGACTCTCTTTTCGGACTCAGCCCACCTGCACCCAGGTGATTAAAAAGTTTTATTGCTCACACAAAGCCTGTTTGGTGGTCTCTTCACACGGACGCGCATGACAAACACCACAGAGGAAGTTCAGTTTTTCCCAGTTCTTATGTCTTTAGCCATGGTGATGACTCTTGATGAAATTCTAAAAATGAATCTAATGAAATGTTCACTGGGTTACTGGGTAAGATGTTACTCCATACACCTGAAGACGTGGATAAGATAAACCAGCCGCCAGCGTGCTGAAATGAGACACAGAGATTCATGACATGTGCACCTGCTACCTGCTTTGGGTCTGAACCATGGTTGGCCACAGGGCAGGTATATGCATATGTGGCAAGCTCCCTTTAAGAACTTTGGTCTCTAAGTCTCAAGACGGCTTTCCCGCATAAGGAAACATCTCTGCAGTTCACAGACAGAAAAAAAAACACAAATCCATGTCATCTTTGCAGAGGAAAAACAAGAAAGTATGGCTTTGACCTCTCTAGGCTCCGCCTATGTAAATCTTCCCCCTGCTGTTTCTGCACAGTATTCTTCACTTAGTAAGTTGTAGCTACATATATAATCTTATGTTGAATTGTGTAAGTCCTTCCAGCAAATCACAAAACTAGTGGGTATTCGAATACTTCAGACAAAATGCTTCATCAGGTTTTACTGCATTTCTCTATTTTTGTTTTGTTTCCATCTGGTTTTAGGAAGAGAAAGTTTCTGCAAATATGGTTCTTTATTGCCAATACTAAAAGCTTCCTGGATTACCTGTTAGAATTTGCCTCGCTTTCCTTGTATTTTCACGATTCTGTGTTTTTTATAGCCAGAAAAGAAGAGAAAAGTAAAGGAGAAAGAGAAGAAGGAAGATGAGGAGAAAGAGAAGAAGGAAGATGAGGAGAAAGAGAACAGGAGGAAGAGAAAGAAGAGGAGAAGCAGGAGTAGGAAAAAAAGATGAAATTAACTAGGTATTATAATAGTAGAAAATAGCAGATGTCAAATGTAACTTATAAGAATTAATAAAAGTGGAATTAATCTAAATTCTCTCTAAACTCCTGGAGAGAAACATCCTTTTTCTTCTGCTGTTGTGCACATTTGTTTTAAACTCTGATCCCCACAACTCTGGGAAGAGTCATTATACTTTTTTCCTAAATATATTCACCAGAGTTTTTCTGTCCTTGCCCAACAAGTACATCTACATTTCCCAGAAGAAATTAGAGCTTTAATTAAGCTTGCAAGAGCCCTCAGTCCTATAAAAACTAAATAATTAAAAGATATTCAGAACCAGAGGCAGCAAGGATGCAATTTTATGAACACACACACCTGTCTATTTTCCAGTGCCAACATAAGGTGTTTATGTCCTAAAGGCAAAAAGGTCTAAGCTAGGAAAGAAGGACAGAAAAGAGAAGTAACTAGATAATGGCCATCACTAATTGCTAAGACCTTTTAAAATAAATCTTTTTCATCAATTAATCACATTAATCACCTACTAATGTCTCTGATGCTGACCCAGTACAGTTCTGAAGTAAAGAAACACAGATTCAGCGTTTTAGCCTCTCCTTTGCTTTGTCCTTAAGTTTTCTTTCCTCTGCCAAAGCAGAATTTTTGCTGAGTCACAGGGAGTTTCCTGACTTTCAATGGCAGTGGGTAAAACACCAGCTGGCTTTCAACACATAATGTGTGTCCTCATCTTTCCGTAACTTTGGTTCCATAATTTTATATCAAAACAACTTCTCAGTTTAACCTCTTCTTGCAGAAAAACATATGCTCACTTGTTTTCAATAAAGCACTCTCGGGAGTTCACACTTAGGATCTAGAACTGTTTCCAAACTCTTGAAACACACATGCATTCTCAACAGGTCTCTCCGGGGTCTTTGAAAACACAGAATCAGGGTAAGAATACAAAGTTCTACTTCAGAAAATATAATTCAAGAACCTAATTCTTAAGAAAGTATTCTCATTTATAGGAGGAGGAAAATATATGAAAGACACTGTGGGAGGCCAAGTTGGGGTCAGAAGTTCAAGACCAGCCTGGCCAACATGGTGAAACTTCATCTCTACTAACCATGCAAAAATTCCCCGGGCATAGTGGCGCATACCTGTAGTCCCAGCTACTCGGGAGGCTGAGGTGGGAGAATCGCTTGAACCTGGGAGGCGGAGGTTACAGTGAGCCGAGATCGCGCCACTGCACTCCAGCCTGGACGATAAAGTGAGACTCTGCCTTGGACAAAAAAAAAAGTAAGGAAAGAAAACACATGGAAGAGAATGAGCAGACCATTTTATGCCACTGCAACTACAAACGCTCTTGCATGTACCCATGACCTTGGCCAGACCCAGCCCATTCTGATAATTAGTCCCTCACACACTTAATTACCATGCATCAATTTCCAAAGATTTATTTACTGAGAATCCCCTTCAGTACTGAGACTGACACCTAGAAATAACGATTTGCAGGGTGCCTGTCACAGTATTCAAATGTTAAGAACTGCACCTCAAATCCAAACTGCCATATACAGAATGTGTAAACAGTATAGTAGTTTAGCTATACAAATACACACTTTTAAAATAGAATATGGCCGAGTACAGTGGCTCATGCCTGTAATCCCAGCACTTTGGGAGGCCGAGGCAGGCAGATCGCCTGAGGTCAGAAGTTCGAGACCAGCCTGGCCGACATAGTTTGTACAAACTCTGTCTCTACAAAAATACAAAAATTATCCAGGCATGCTGGCACGGGCCTGTAGCCCCAGCTACTCCAGAGCCTGAGGCAGGAGAATCACTTGATCCCTGGAGGCGGGGTTTACAGTGAGCCGAGATCATGCCACTGCACTCCAGCCTGGGCGATAAAGCGAGACTCCATCTCAAAAAAATAAAAAATAAAAATAAATAAATAAAATAGAATATGGACAATAAAACAAAACCTCAGCAAAATATCCTTTTATTTATGTATCCTTTTGTTGTGAATTCCAGATAGGGAAGGAAAAAGACAATGAGTATTGATGGAATTTTTGCCGCAGAAGGTTTTATTATGATAATATCTTAAAAGAGAATGTTTTCTGAAGGCTAAGATTTTTATCTGCCTAGCGGTATATCTTAGTCTATTTTGTGCTGCTATCAAAATACCACAGACTGGGTAATTTATAATGAGTAGAAATTCATTGGCTTGTGATTCTAGAGGTTGGAAAGACCTAGATCAAAATATTGGCATCTTGCAAGAATCTTCTTCCTATACCATGACATGACAGAAGGCATCACATGGCAAGAGAGAGCGCAAGTGGGAGCCAAACTCTTTCTTTTCTAAGAAACCCACTCCTGCAATTCCCATTAGGCCCCACCTCCCAATACTGCTACAATGGGGATCAAGGTTTCAACACAGGAACTTTGCGGAAGACATTTAAACCATAGCATGTTAGAATACACCGCATACATTCAGCTAAAGTTGCCACTTTAGAAAAAAGGATATTCCTTTTATAGAAAGGGCACTAACTCTCATAGGTGAGTTATGAACTGAGAAACGACGAGTTTTCCTATCAATGAATAACATTTAGTTAATGTTCACAAAAAATTGCAAAACTCATAAGAAACTTCGGAAAGGTCACCAAAATAAAAAAGACTGTACTTATGTTCCATATACAAGCTTAAATCCTTTGCACTGTAGAATCTTTCTGCACTTAAAATTATCATATTTGATCTTCCTTGAGGGAAAAAAAATCAATGTTTTTGATCAATGTTGTTTGAAACAGCAATGAGTAAAATTGAAGCCAAAAAATAATGATGTCAGTGCAGATTTTGAAGTTGGGTTTCAAACATGATGTCTGATGGCTAAATTTTAAAATATTTAAAGCCCAGTATCTGACTATGGAAAATGAAAAAAGAAAAAAAAAAAACAGGCACTATAAAAACAGTATGGGGCTTCATACAAAAATGAAAAGTAAAACTTCCATGTGATCAGCAATGCCACTGCTGGGTGTATATCCAAAAGAAAAGAAATACATATATATATATGTAACATATATATCCAGTGAATATATAAATATATAAATAGAAATAAATATATAAAATATATATAATAAATAAATAGACATATAAATATACAAAAATATAAATATGTACGTCCAGAAGAAAAGAAATATCAGTATATTAAAGAGACAGCGGCACTCCTGTGTTTATTGCGGCGCTATCCACAGTAGCCAAGCTATGGCTTCAACCTAAGTGTCCATCAACAGATGACTGGATAAAGAAAATGTGGTGTATTTGTGGGGTACACGACCTACTATGTACCCACAAATAATTAAAATGAAAATGTTTAAAAAATTAAAAATAAAATAAAATAAATAATTTTTAAAAAGAAACTGCCATATATACATGATGGAATATTATTCAGTCATAAAAATAGAACAAAATCTTGGTTTTTGCAGGAACATTGATGAAACTGGAGATCACTATGTTAAGAGAAATAAACCAGGCACAGAAAAATAAATAACTCTTGTTCTCACTCATATGTGGAGCTAAAAAAAAAAAGAAAGGGATAAATATCGTGGAGGTAGAGAGTTGACTGGTGCTTACCAGAGCTGGGAAGGGGCAAGTGAGGAGAAATCAAAAGAGGTTTGCTAAGAGGTACGAACACAGAGTAAAACAGAAGGAATAAGTTCTATCGTTTGATAGTACAGTAAGGCAACTATAGTTAACAGTAACTTATCGTAGATTTCAAAATAGCTAGAAAAGAAGCTTTGAAATGATCATAACACATGCACACATGAGTAAAAATTGTTCTACATTATGGTTATTCCAGTTATGCTGATCTGATCATTATACTTTCTATGTGTGTAGCAAAATATCACATGCATCCCATAAAAATAAAAGTAAATTAAAAATTAAAAGTTGATTAAAAATAAACCAAAACAAAAAGCAATCTAAACAAAGTATATGTAAAATATGATTTAAAAATTGGATGAAATATGACTATCACATAAAAAATATTTAATAAGAGAGGAATCTGGGGAAGCAGATGAATGACCTACTACGTATCCAGAAAACTTAGAATCAAAATTTAAAATAAAATAATTTTAAAAAGAAAATGTCATATGGGAACTGTGTACTTTCCCTTCTATGGGAGTATATGGGAACTCTCCATACTCTTCATTCTCTGTTTCTATAAATCTGAAACTACTCTAAACATTAAAGTTTGTTTATTTAAAATAATAATAATTTTCAGACCTCTAATTAGGGGAGTAGACTGGATGCAGAGAACAACTTTCACTTTGAACCACAGTCTTAACCTACGATAATATCTCAACTACAATTGCGTTTAAAATTTACAATACTACCTAAAGCCATCTGCACTGTCTAAAATTCCAACATATTATTTCATGCATTGCACTGACCATAACTGCAAGCCAACACTAATTAGTGCAATTGTTTATTAATATCCATCTCCCTCTATACGTATATTAGCTATTTGCTCTGGACATCCATTGGTGACCTCAGAGGTCTGGGCACTGTTTATGGCATCTCTGGGGTGAGCCTCCCTCTGAGTTCTCATTGGAAAGATTAATAAATGGATGTATTGAAGTCTAGAAGAAGAGGTGGATGGAGAATTTCATCCCCGAGTCTTCCTGGATCCCATGCCATGTTAAATCACAGAAGCTGCAACTCCTCATGACCATGTAAAGAAGTTTAAATTTTTCTCTTGAAGGTTATTTTGGGACTCATGAATCCAATACCCCAAAATATGGTGCTTTGATATGTTGAACTGCAGAAGAAGCCTCAAGGTCTCTGTGATGTTCCATCGCCCCTGTCTTTCAATCCTCTCTCTCGATGCACAGGATGAAGTTGTTCTCAGAGTCTAGATGCACCAAAGAAGAAAGCAATGACCTCTGTCCTTTCTCTGAATTTCCATTAACTGAACTCATATCTCAGGAAGAAAGACTGAAGTCAGTCAACATGCCCGAACAGACTTATAAACCATTGTCTGCTTTGTGGGCTCAACAGACTTTGTCCCAGGCCACTGTATGTTCTTCAAGCCCATTGAATTTCCTGAAAAATAATTTACTACCCTCCTAAAATCATCCCTACCTCCCCATCTCCCTTTACCCTAAGAAGAAGGGCATATAAACATCTGCACCCTCTTGCGTGGTACAAATATCCCTCTGTAATTCTCCCCCAAGCTTGTTAATAAATGTGTGTGCCTTTTCTCTGATTAACCTGCCTTTTGTGAGCTGATTTACAACAAACCTTCAGAGGGCCAAAGGGAAGATTTGCTTAGTCCCTAGAATTCAATAATCAGTCTATAAACAACCTGATAGTACACAGATTAACAGGAAAAAGAAGCCTTACAAAATGTATTATGTGCACACATATGCGCAGGAGTCATACAAAATACTTTAAAACTCAAAAAAAAAAAAAAAAAAATACCTAACAGCCAATTCTTTTATATCATCGTGTGGTTACAGAAAGAATGGCCAAAAACAGGTTAAGGCAGCGTGATGGTTAATATTAGGTGTCAAGTTGATTGGATTGAAGGATACCTAGATAGCTGGTATTGCTTCTGGGTGTGTCTGAGAGGGTGTTGCCAGAGGAGACTGACATAGGAGTCGGTGGACTGGAGAAGGAAGATCCACCTTCAGGGTGGGTGTGCATCATCCAACTGGCTGCCAGCACAGCTGGAACAAAGCAGACGGAAGAAGATGGGATAAGCTGGCTTGCTGAGTCTTCTGCCTTTCATCTTTCTCCCGTGCTGGATGCTCCCTGTCCTTGGACATCAGACTCAAAGTTCTTCAACCTTTGGACTCTTGGACTCACACCAGTGGTTTCCCGGGGGCTCTCAGGCCTTCAGCCACAGACTAAAGCCTGCACTGTTGGCTTCCCTGCTTTTGAGGCTTTTGGACTTGAACTGAGCCACTGCTGGCTTCCTACCTCCCCAGTTTGCAGACAGCCTATCGCAGGAGTTCACCTTGTGATCATGTGAGTCAATTCTCCTTAATAAACCCCCTTTCATGTAGACATCTATCCTATGAGTTCTGTCCCTCTTGGGAGCCCTGAGTAATACAGGCAGCAAGTCAGGTTATTGTGACAAGTCAGGATATTCATAATGTTGTGCAGCCAACACCACGTAGTTCTTGAACATTTTCGCCACCACAAAAGAAAAGCCTGTACCCATTCAGCAGTCGCTTCCCATTTCTCTTCCCCCTTCCCCTGGTAACCAGACATGACACTTGTAAGGTTATCCCATTATCATGTCATTTTTTTGCTTAATTTTAATTTGAAATATGTTCATTTTAACTTGAAATATGTTTAATTTGAAATTTAATTTGAACACGATAACCCTTCTTGTGGATTTTCAATATATCTTTATTTATTCAACATTCTAAGACTAGAGCATTAAAAAAAAAAAAAGGCTTCAAAGAAAATGTTGTAACTTTGTCAGGCCCATTGTTTTCCAAACTTATTCATTCAAAGACTCACCCACTTTGTCTCACTGTAGTTTCTATTACCAATCTGTTGAGTCCAATTTCTATTTCTTGCAACTCAATAAATTAGAGTGAGAAAGCCAATGTTTGTTTGTCCTTTTTAATTACACAACATGTCAAGTAACTTTCCAAGAAGGGTGTTAGGGCTTCCTTTCTTAATGGTAAACTGGTCTTTTAATCTTTTGAGCGAAACAGAAAGTTATGCAAAAAGAGATGGAAAGGTTATAGTCCATGAACTGTGAAATAACACTCTAAAAACTCCAGGAAAAACAAGAGTAGAAAGTGTAAAAAATGCATTGGAGTTAGAGCCCACACTCACTAACTTTCATGGGAAATGGTGATTTAAAACATTGGATTTAATGGACTCTAATTAAATAAAGAGCTTCTGCACAGCAAAAGAAACTCAGCAGAGTAAACAGACAACCTAGAGACAGGGAGAAAATTTTTGCAAACTATGCATCTGATCATGGTCTCATATCCAGTATCTATAAGGAACTTCAACAAATTTATCTGGAAAAAAAAAAAAAACCAACAACCCCATTAAAAAGTGGGCAAAGGACATAACAGACACTTTTTTTATTTTTTTGAGACACAGTCTTGCTCTGTCGCCCAGGCTAGAGTGCAGTGGCGTGCTCTCAGCTCACTGCAACCTCCGCCTCCTGGGTTCAAGCAATTCTCCTGCCTCAGCCTCCCAAGTAGCTGGGATTACAGGTGTGAGCCACCACGCCTGAGCAATAGACACTTTTTTAAAGAAGACATATATGGGGCCAACAAGAGTATTTTTAAAAGCTCAATACCACTGATCATTAGAGAAATGCAAATCAAAACCACAATGAGACACCATCTCACACCAGTCAGAATGGCTATTACTAAAAAGTCAAAACATAACAGATGCTGGTGAGGTTGCAGAGAAAAAGAAATGCTTATTTGCTGTTGGTGGGAGTGTGAATTAGTCCAGCCATTGTGGAAAGCAACGTACTGATTCCTCAACGATCTAAAAACAGAGCTACCATTCAACACAGCAATCTCATTAGTGGGTATACATCCAAAGAAATATAAATCATTTCATCATAAAGACACGTCTACACGTATGTTCACTGCAGCACTGTTCACAATAACAAAGACACGGATTGAACCTGAATGCCTATCAATGGTACACTTGATAACGAAAATGTGGCACATATAAACTATGGATCACCACTCAGCCATAAAAAAGAACAAGATGATGTTATTTGCAGGGACATGGATGGAGCCGGAGGCCATTATCCTTAGCAAACTAACGCAGAAACAGAAAACCAAATGCCGCATGTTCTCTCTTATAAGTGGAAGTCAAATGATGAGAACACACGGACATATAGAGGGGAACAACACACACTGGGGCCTACTCGAGGGTGGAGGGTGGGAGAAGGGAGAGAATCAGGAAAAATAATTAATGGGCACAAGGCTTGATATCTGGGGGATGAAATAATCTGTACAACAAACCCCCATGACACGAGTTTACCTATATAACAAACCTGCACGTGTACCTCCGAATTTAAAAGAAAATTTAAAATAAGTAAGTAAGTGAATAAATAAATGAATAAAATGTTGGATGTCATATGACTAGCTTGGGCCAGGCATGGTGGCTCAAGCCTACAGTCCCAGTGCTTTGGGAGGGCAAGGCAGGAGTATCACTTGAGCCCAGGAGTTCGAGTAACCACCCCTCACCATCGAGTAGGCCCCAGTGTGTGTCGTTCCCCTCTATATGTCCATGTGTTCTCATCATTTGGCTCCATTTATAAGAGAGAACATGCAGGATTTGGTTTTCTTTTACTGTAGAACAGCCTGTGCAAAACAACGAGATCTTGTCTCAATAATAATAATAATTTAATTAAATTAGCCAGTCATGGTAGCACTCATCTATAGTCCTAGCTACTCAGGAGGCTGACAGGGGAGGATCACTTGAGCCCAGGAAGTCGAGGCTGCAGTGAGCTATGATCGCACCATTGCACTCCAGCCTAAGCAACAGAGCAAGACCCTGCCTCAAAAAAAAAGTGAAAAAAGTGGCTAACTTGAAAGAATGGGGGAAAATAAATAAAGGAGGAAAGGAAAAAAAGAGGAAAAAAAGAAAGAAGAAAGGTGGAAAACAGAAAGGGAGGATGTGTGCACAGAGAAATGACCACTGAAATGCTGAGTGGTGCACCACTCACCTTTTCCAAGGTGCACCTTGAAAAAGTCAGTGGTCTCTCCTGGTGAACTTATTTGGGGTGGCTCAGCATAGGGTGTTGTGTGCAATGGAGAATAAGATGTGAACCTGGTTTCCATGGCACTTGCAACGCTTTCCAACTCCTCTTAAAGCTCAGGACAGAGAGCTGCACAAATCAGGGAGCAACTATCACCAACACTATCCGAAGTTTAGCAGCCAAAAAAATTTTTTAACTTCAAACAAAGGCTTATATGGCTATGTAAAGTTAAACTGATATTACGTATATACTAGTAATTAAATTAATGAGAACAATGGGATTATTTTAAACAACAAAACAAAATTGCAATAGGGCATTAAGGAGGAGAAGTGCAGGCTTGTACCAGATGCAGCCTGCACCTTGTTCCCCTTTGTTGAGAGGGTTGATTGGGAGCGTTAAATGCTGTTAAGAAGATTTGATTTGATGATGTGCTAGGAGACTTCATAATGGGATTTGTAAAAGCATATTAGATTTCCATTTGCAGGCAACTCCCTGAATATCACTTATCTCATACACTAAGTCGAATAATGTCCTCAAGTTCTTTTTAATTCTTTGCTATCAGCATACACTGCAAAATAAATACATACATATATATGCATATATGTAATACATGCATATATATATGCATACACGCACACACGCATGAATATTTTTGTTGCAATTTTTCTCTAACTTTCAAGGTTATATTTTCTTTTAAAAAATTAAGAAAGAATATAATTATATATTAAAATATATAATATGTATTCTTTAAAAATTAAGAAACAATATATATTGTATCGAAGTCTATTATATATTTTCTTCAAAAATTAGGACAGAATACATATATTATATATTAAGGTATATATTCTTTAAAAGTTAAGGAAGAATATATACTACATATTAAAATATATATTATAAATGTATAATACCTATTAAAATATACCAAATACAAATATGTAATAGCTATTAAAATATATATCAATATATTAAAATATACAATGTACAAATATATAATATTTATTAAAATATATAATATATAAATATATAATGGCCATTAAAATATATAATATACAAATATATCTATTAATATATAGTATATAAATATGTCATATATATTAATATATAATATATAAATATATATGAAAATATATTATATACATATATATTAAATATACAATTTATAACATATATTAAAATACACAATATACAAATATATAATATATATTAACATTAAGAAAGAATATAAAGAATATATATTATCTATAAAGAATATATATTTTTATATGCATTTATATATAAAATATATTCGTGCTACACAGCACCACCTGGGAAAGACACCAGAATGGAGCAGGAGGCAGAAGATAGAAGCCAAGGGAATGTTTAAGGCACTGCCTTTCTTAGGGTTCCTGTGGGAAAGGCAGGACAGGACAGGGTGAACCGTTTAGGAGTGACTTGCTTGGATAATTCTGCAGACTGTGGACTGTAGGGATGGCCTCTAGTTGTGTGGCCCCTGGCCCCAGGATGATTAAGGCAGAGGAATATTGCGTTCTGGGGTGTATGGGTTCCCTAGGGGAGGCATGGTTCTGGACTGGTTGCTCTGCACATCAAAGGCATGCCCTTGACTGGTCTCTCTGTTATCTCTAAGAGTTGGCTCACCCCAGGAGGGGCCATCCTTCCCTAGCCGGAGAAGCAATTGAAGATATCAAAACATCATAATATATAGAAACAATTAATTATAATATACTTGAGCTGCATTTTTATCGTTCATTTCTTAATGAGACCCTATGGATAAAGGGTACCATGCATTGACCTAAAAGGAAAAAGTGTAGGTAAAATTAATGTAAGTAGAGAGTGTATGTGGGCCAAGCTTGAAGATTGCAACCTAGGAGAAAAAATTCAAATTGCTCTGAATGTACACTCTCTCATGGTTAGCAGTTATGACTGGATTTGAAAGGCCAAAAAGATGAACAGAGAGTGAGCTGATACAAAGTTTTTCTGTCAGAAATTCTCCTTTGTTTACAGAAATAACATGGATTTGTGATTGACTATACATTTTCAAGTTATAGGGTGTGGGTTATAGAGTGTGGTGTAGCATTATCAGGTTAATTTATAGCTCCCATGGCAATAGACAGTAGTTTCAAGAGATAAATACATTGCTCATGGGAGAAGCAAGACGCAACTGCTGTCTCATTTTAATGGCTGATCATTTAAAAGGACTTGTATTCCTCAGATAAAAATTCTTTTCTTTCTCACCTGGAACCGACTTTATTTCTTCCCACTGGAAGTCAGTTATGTTATTGGAAAGGAATCTCCCACCATCTGTGTCTAAAACCTATCAGACATGGCCAGACGCTTCTTCCTGCAATAAAACCATGTATCTTGCCATGAGATGGCTGGCTTGCTTCCTCTCCCACACAGACCTTCTACAGACAGATGGACAAATGGGCGAGAGTGGGGTGTCAGATTCAGAGGTAAAGCGAAGTGCTGAGTACGTGAGAAGAAAAAACCAATGAATCAGAAATCAGCCTGCACCTAACACATACTTCATCCTGGTCCTCGGGGATTGAGGAGTGTAACACAACAGTCCTTCCATCAATATGCCAAAAAAAATCAATTATCTGTATGCACCCTTATTCTCTTGGCTAATATACACCAGAACTGATAGCTCAGTGGCACAGTCTGTGGTTTGGTGAGGGGTCCTAACAAATGGGGAGTAATGAGCTTTCCCTAAGTTGAATGCTAAATGGTATTTGACTCATCTCTGGCAAAACTCTTAAAAACAAAAATAAAAAACCGATGAAAGGAAATATAATCATGTGATTATTGCATCGGAAAAAGCCTAGGTTGCCTAGGCTTTTTAGTTCAAAAAGAAAACATGGATACAAGTCACTATTTCCAAACATTTGAAAGAATTCTTAAATCGAGCACGATTTTGCTCTGTGTCACCGCAGGAGAAAGAATTAAAAGCAGCCAAAAAATAAATAGCACTAAAAATCATTGAGAAGTGTAAACATTGAGCTCACAGTGTTGAGTTAAACCTATGTTGTAATGATATATACATACTTTTAAATCTCTAATCCCAAATGTCATTACCCCTGATTTAATATATGTACATGTATTAACATGGCCTTGTGATTCTCACTGATTGACTTTTCAAGAAAATATGATGACACTTAGGGTCACATACTCTGGGAAAATATATAACTTTCTAAGTCCAAACGGGAGAGAGTTTAGGCCCTGGATATCAAGCAGTAGAAGAGAGACTTCCTTAATGGTAATGGTGTATGACACACGAGTTCAATGAATTAGTCCAATAGCTATTTCAGAGTCATTCTATTAAGGCAATAGACCCAATGTTTGGATGTTAAAAGCAAAACAGCCACCCAAAACAATCCATGTGGAGTGACAGAAACAATTTGGACTCTGTAGAACGGCCAGGAGAATCTTGGTCTTCTTCTAGCATTGCGGGATGAACTATCAGCATGAAAACTTTCCATATTGGTTGGTGCTTCCTAGATTAAAAGCTTTTTACTTTTTACTCCTCACTTTATTTTGTGACACACATGGTAAGTGCTTTACATTGCCATATTTCAGATCAGTAGCTTTTGATACTGACAGTAGAGAAATAACTAAATCATCTCAGGTTTTCTGTATACTGTGGGACTTTCCAGATTTTGTTAATCTGTTATTACTTCTGTACAATATAAACTCTTTGAATGCTTGTTAAACGGATGCGTGAATGGGGAGATCCTATCTCAGTCCAGCCCTGAATCTTCTTTCTGCCTTCCTCTGTCATACTCAGAAGCAAAACAAAACTCCTGTTGATCCCACAAAATGATCTTTTGATGAATCATATGCTCCTTGAAGGCATGTTGAATTTCTTACATTATTTGGAACTAATGACGCGCCATACACCTCACTCTAGCACTTATGCAATAAAGATAATTAGTAGTTATTCTATGCGTAATTAATCAACCCCTCAATATTATATACCAATTATCTAATTTAAAGCAGGGATTCTCACCTTTGGTCATAGTGACATTTGAGGCTTGAAGTTTCTTTGTCGTGGGCGGCTACATTTGCTTTTTCTTACTTACACAGCTGACATTTGGTTGCTATAAATATCCCAGTCCATAAATATACAAAGATTTACCGCAAGTCTAAAGTTTTGCCAAAGTATTAGAAAAACTGGATATCTTTGATTTTTTTTCATTATGATACCACATATGCTAAAAATATTGGACTGGTGTTAGAAGTTTATTAAACACGCATTAAATAAAAGTGTATGCTGAAAAACTTGTATTTCAGACATACAAGTGCTATAATAAAGACAAAACCTTCTGCTTTTAAAGCACTCTGCAGAGTACAAATGTATCTTATTTCCCTCATCTCATTGAATCTTTGCTGTAATCCTGTTGGGCAGGTGTTGCTATTTCAGAGATGATGGAATGGAAGCCAAGAGCAGTTAAACACATGTCCAAATTCACAGACAGTAAGAGATAAAACCAGGCCCTACATTGAACTATTTTTTACTTAAAACTTTATGTTCTTTCTCCTCTAGGAAATGTGTTTATTTGAATCACAGTAATTCAATTTAAAAACCACTGATGGATAGAGCAAATACTGAACCAGGAAGCATTTTAAAGCAGATTTTTACAGCCTTGGCTCAAATGCCAATAGTATTACTGCTTTGCAAATTTAAGGATATGCTTTCTCTTAATCACTGGTATTCCCTTTGCTTCCTTTAAAATTTGTAAGGCTTTCATTGTGTTGAGTTAAGAGAAAGAAAAACAAAAGCAATGAGATATGGAAGCACCAAGTCGAAAGTGAATAATAAATGACATTGTAGGAATACCAAATCCCTCTCTTACAATTCCTTCAGCCCAAGTTTAGAAAGTGCTGCAGTTATTTTAAAAGTTTGGAGTCTCAATGAGTCAACTAATTTACGAAAAGATGCACCTTACAGGAATTCAACCAATTTCTACTATTTTAATACCATTAGAACTTAATAGGCTTCCCAGGATGATAATATTAAAAGTCTCCATTTGTTGCTGTCTGTCATTCTTGCTGTAGTGAGCAAAGAAGAAGCACAACCTTGATAAAGTTGTTGATCTCTGATGATCTTTTGTTTTTTAACAAGTCTTCATACTTTGTAATATCAGAGCATCTCCCTTACTTCTTCACACGTCCAGCCCTTAAAGCTCCGTGACCACAACATACCATCTGCTCCAATAAAACACAGTGCCTTTTATAGTTGGGAGGTGAGAGAATTGACTCCCTCAAGACACTCCGGCTGTGTGACGTGGAGTCTCCCATGATACCTCTGACCTTCATTCTAAGGACAGGTGGAAACTATTGCACAAAGGCTGAGAGAGTAGAAAGGAAGTGTAGCAGTTAGGGATCACAAAATCCATATTGTGTTTGGGTGGTGTCTTGGTCTACTTTCTGCTGCTATAACGGAATACTACAGACTGGGGAATGTATTAAAAAGAGGTTATTTGGCTCATGATTCTGGATTCTGGGAAGTCCAAGAGCATAGTGCCAGCATCTGGCAAGGGTTACCTCAAAACAGAAGGCAAAGGGTGGAAGTGAACACACAAGAGAGGGAGAAAAAATGAACTGAATTCATCAGGAACTCACTTTCTCAATAACCACCCCCTCCTGCAATAATGGTATTAATCCATTTATGATGACACAGCCCTCATGATCTAATCACTTCTTTTTATATTTTTTAGTTTTTTTAAATGTATTTTATATATATTTTTTGAGACAGGATCTCTCCCTGTTGCCCAGGCTGGAATGCACAGGCATTATCACAGCTCACTGCAGCCTTGACCTCCTGGACTCAAGTAATCCTCCTGCCTTGGCCTCCCAACTAGCTGGGACTACAGGCACACACCATCACACCTGGTTGATTTTTTTTTTTAAGACAAGGTCTTGCTATGTTGTTCAGGCTGGTCTCAAACTCCTGGGCTCAAGTAATCCTCCCACCTCAGCCTCCCAATATGTTGGGATTATAGGTACAAGCCACTAAGCCGCGCTCCAATAACCTCTTAAAGTCAACCTATTAGTAACATAATCATGGAAGTGACATTGCATTATGATCACAGGTTTTATTCACACTCAAAGAGAGGAGATAGTAAGAGGTCATATCTGGGAAAAATCTTAGGATCCTGTTTGCATGGACCTCAAGACAGAGTTTTACAGGCAAAACAATTAATGTGTGTGTGTGTATATATGTGTATGTATGTATGTGTGTGTATACACACATATGTGTATATTCTATATATATGTATTCATTTATATATATATATATAGTCTACCAATTCACTCACTAGGAGAAACAACAGCAAAATACATAATATTGACTAAGAAATTGACTTGGAGATGAAACTTACATTGGTAATAATTTTTAACAGTATGTGAATCAGATGCCTGCGTTAAGTGCACTAATGCACTACATTTTTCCAGAAAGGAATGTATACTCCATACAGGCACACTAAAGATGGTCAAATTTTAAAAGTGCTTTAGACTCCAATAATATGTTTATTATTGGAGTAAAAGCAAAAATCACAGAGTTTTAAGGGGCTGGCCCACAATCCAATATATGATGTGTCTGTATTTTAAAGTCAGATCAATTTGGTTCCACAATTGTATTTTTCTTTCTGCTATGCAACGCCATCTCCTTAAATGCTTTCACATCCTCTCTAATTATATAAGAATGTGTAGGTATTATTCTGTGATCCTTATTTTATAAGAAGACTCAGGTTAACAAAATTAAAATCATGCCTAATGCCACTTACAACTGGCATAGGAGAACTGGAACACAGATCTACCTGACAATGAAGTCCATCTGTTCTCTGTTCAATACCACTGACATACTCAAACTCAAGAGCATTTTATGTAAAAGAACAAATAATCAAAACATGAACCTTGCACCATTTTCTGTACAATATGGTAGAATCCTAGAACCTCAAAGCTGGAGAGTTTAGAATGATTATTTCTCCACTAACTCAGCCCTCTACTCAATTCAATAACCGATTAAGAAAACACATTAGCTATTGCAAATTTACTTGAGTGTCTAACCTGGTTGTGGCTACGTAGAAGAAAGATCTTATTTCTGAAGTATGCTGAATTTTAATATGTGGGAAAATTGTGTTGAATGCAACTTAATTTCAAAACGTTCAGCAAGAGTGACACGTACACTCACACCAACACACACAGACACAGACACACACACACACACACACAGGGGAAACAGAGAAAATATTAGTTGTTAAATATCAGTGTTGCACATCCCAGTGTTCATGGTGGTTGTTTTAATTTTGTTAGTATATCTCTTTGAGGAAGAATGCTCCAGATATCTTCAATATTTTCACCGAATGTTTTAAAGAGAAGCGAATCTCATAGAATGAGAGATAGGTTATTAATGTCAGCATGGGTATTTTGTTGTGGCTTATTTTAAATAAAAGGAGGAAATAGTTTATGTTTCAACCTAATAAGTTATGAGAAGTTTCTTGAAACAATATTTATAAAGTCATTTTCTTTTCCAGATGGGAAGACGCCCAAAATAAAAAATATTTTGAAAAATATTTTCAAAAGTAATGAATGAAATTATGATGTTTTATAACTTTTTCAGAAGGTACTAACATGTTTTTAGTTTAAAAAGATGATCCCTAAATAACATGGTATGGTCCAAAATGATGTTTCTTTTGTAACCATTCCATTACCTTCTCACTGAAATTTTTATTTTTGCAAATGTTGCCAAAAGAGTATTATGCAGAACCACTTATTTCATATAAATATTTCCACAGTCTCATTGTAATTTGCAGATAATCTATACAATCATTCAGTGTCTATATATGTTTTATGTTTGATGGTATCACATACTTTACATTTTTATACTGCGCTTATGATAAATTTTTCTTTTCTAATTGAGAAGAAATCCAGTCTAATAAAAATGAGACAGAAATAATGGAAGTTAATGAAATCACTTGATGCAGAAGAGGTCAATCGATCGTGCTCAGAGCTTCATCTGAAAAGTCGCAATTGTACCTGAAGCTATAATTACCAACTCTATCAATCATCTAATTATTCCTACAGGAAGTTGCAATTAAAGATGTTGCAAAACACTTACAATGTTAAATTTTTATAGTAATTTTCCAGCACGCAAGTAAAAGCCACAGTTTTAGTACATGCATGGTGGCATGTACATTTTGCACCAGCAATGGTTGCAATTGTATCACTTCTTCCTAGCAAACAGCTGCGTCATTCTTCACAAGATCTTAATCACCATCCCAAGTGCCTTAATCATCTGAAATCTTTTTGGACCAGTGACCAGTAAACTGAGCATTTCTGCACCTGGTACCCTTTTTTTTTTTTTTTTTCCTGCCTGATCAATAGGCTGTGAAGCTGCAGTTCGTAAGTTTGTTGCAGATAATATCAAGTTTTCAATGGTAAAGATGTCTGCAGATTTTCAAAAACATAAATATAAAACTCCAAGTAGAAAATGGACTGTGGCTCAGCCATCTGTGTAACTAGCTATAAACCAGTATTTGACTTAATTAGCTTCAATTTCCTCATCAATAAACATGGCTATGAGCATTTGTAATTTGTAAGTGTTTACAAGAATGTGCTTACGTCTTCTGTATATTTCATGTTAAAAAAATGTTTTCAAAATGTACTTTTAAAAAATCTCATATTCACGTTTTCATTTTTGATTAATGATTGTCCCTTCCTGGTACTTAGAATTTCATCCTATATAACAATTTCAACATATTTTCATGATGAACTGATTTCAATACTTAGAATGTCACATTTTGAACAATTTTTCTATGAGCCAAATACCATCCGTGAGTAAACTTTTCTCTTTTTTTTGAGGCAGAGTCTTGCTCTGTCACCCAGGCTGGAGTGCAGTGGTGTGATCTCAACTCAGTGCAACCTCTGCCCCCCAGGTTCAAGTGATTCTTGTGCCTCAGCCCCCCGAGTAGCTGTGTTTACAGTTGCGTGCACCATGCCTGGCTAATATTTGTAATTTTAGTAGACACAGAGTTTCAACATGTTGACCATGCTGGTCTCAAATTCCTGACCTCAAGTGATTCTCTTTCCTCGGCCTCCAAAAGTGCTGAGATTACAGGTGTGAGTCACCATGCCGGGTTCATGAGTAAACTTCTTTTGAAAGAGATGCCAGCATTGCATAAGTTAAAATATCTTCCTGTTGCCTTGACATACATATGACACTCTAGCTGGGTATAGAATTCCTTAGTCATGCACTATTTCTGCTGAGCTCTAGGTAAGAAGCAGTTACCTCATGGTAAGAATGCACCCTCTGACATCAGAACAACCTGTTTCACATGGCATCTCAGGTTTGTCTATTCCAGTAATAGCCTCATAGAGCCAAGTCCCCATTCAGATATTGAGGCCATAAAGTCGATATTTTCTAAAGCATTCTTGCATTTCGGAATGTTGTCATATTTTCTTGGAAGCATGAATCTTGTGTTTAGGAGTTTGCATTTTGTGTTTGTGTTTGTGTTGGCTCATTTTTTCTGTGTATTTGGTTTCACATTAGAAGAACCCTTTCTTGTATGTGGACCTAAGACACATACCTCTGAGAACAGTCATTGATATAGGTTTTGGAACCAGTTGAATAAAACCTTCATGTAATATTGTTCCACTGGACTGAGCAGGGATATCTCTTTCCTCCCTGCCTTATATACAAAGAAGAGAAACAGAGGGCACAGTCTCAGGAAGCCTATATCCTATACTCGTCTCTTTTTAAAGAAAAGAATATACTCCAACTCTCCTCATAGAAGATTTCATATCCAACCTTCCTTGAGTCTCTACTGAAGTTTATCTCTGTCTGAAGTTTCTTCATATAACGAATGTGGTCTAGGAACTACCATTCCACATGACACCAGGCAGGGTAGTGCATTGTGAGCTAAGTTTAAGGAAATTTTTAAAAAATCACATTGAACAGGGGGATGCCACCCTCCTTTACTGATGACAGAGCGAAAAGCATAGCTATTTGCATCTTGATTTGTGTTGTTTTCACTTCTCTAGGGAAGGCAAGGCTTTGGGTTTCCCATAAAACCTTTTCCTGTCTCTCTTGTGATCAGTTTGTGATAACTTATTACAGCAACCCTAGGGAGGAAATACAGATGTCTTTACCCTTTTGCCTTTATCGTTCTCTCTTTCTAGACAATTGACTCAGAGAGAGTACAAAAATCAGTTCAAATATTACTTCTGCTGCAACCACATTTACCCCATTGCCAAGGCTTCTCCTTCCTGTGCGCTGCTGCAGGTCTTGTCACATAGTCTTATGATTCTTTTTAACATGGTTGTCACTTTTATCAAAGCATGCAGCCTGTATTTTGGCCCCATAGCGTTCTTCCTTCCTCATTAAAAAGTGTTTGCCACCACATAGAACAGCTGCAATACTCTTGCACTGCAAAACGGTGCAACCACTTGGAAAGACAGTTTGTCAGTTTCTTATAAAGTGAAATATAGATTTGTCATACAACCTAACAATCCCACTCCTACGGGGTTACCCAAGCAAAATGAAAATCTGCAGTCCTACAAAAACATGTACACAAATATGGATACCAGCATTAATCACAATTGCCAAAAACTGGAAACAAGCCAAACTTCCATCAACACGTGAGTGGATAAGAAAATTGTGTCATCTCCATACAAAAATAAACCACTCAGCAATAAAAAAGAAACAAAAACATAAATAAACACAAAAATATAAACCGCAAATCCACTAAGCTTAGTGAGAGAAATAAAACACTAAAGAATGTACGCTATCTAGATTCCACTTATATAAAATTCTGGTAATGAAGAAATCAAACAGGCAAAAATCACAGAGGTAAGAAATGATGAGAGTTAATATTCTTTTTTTGTTTGTTTTTTGTTTTGTTTTTGAGACAGAGTCTCATTCTGTTGCCCAGGCTGGAGTACAGTGGCACGATGTTGGCTCACTGCAACCTCCACCTCCCAGGTTCAAGCTGTTCTCGTGGCTCAGTCTCCTGAGTAGCTGCAATTACAGGTGCCTGCCACCACGCCAGGCTAATTTTTTTGTATTTTCAGTAAGGACGGGGTTTCACCATGTTGGTTGGGTTGGTCTCGAACTCCTGACCTCAGGTGATCCACCCGCCTTGGCCTCCCAAAGTGCTGGGGTTACATGTATGAGCCACCACACCCGGCTGAGAGTCAATATTCTTCACACCAAAGTGAAGACATGAGATCCAAGTCTGAGTTCACTCTGTTGCCAAATGGATAGTGCCAGCACACTCATGTTAAAGGTATTACCAGAGCAAGGATGTAGTTCTGATTTAAAAAAAAAAAAAAAAAAAAGGAAAAAAGAAATCACAGATGTAGTTTCCTGGGACTGGTGATTGGGGGTAGGGATTGGCTGCAAAGAGGATTTGAGTAAACAGATATTTTAGGGAATAAAGACCACTTAGCATCTTAACTGTGGTGGTCTTGAAATGATTACAGGCAATTACCAAAATCACTATACAACACACTTAAAATGGGTGAATCTTATTGCAAATGAATTTGACTTCAACATAGCTGGAAGAGAAAAATCAAAAGAAAAAGTATCCAGGAAGTATTTTCTTCCCTTCAAAATCATCTTATTCTCTACTGGTTTAAAGTCACCGTGATAAGCCTATTTTCTGCCTGACAAACATCAGATTTTTTTTATCTTTTCAAACTTTTATTTTAGGTTCAGGAGTACATGTGAAAGTTTGTTACATAGCTGAACTCATGTCATGGTCGGTTAATGTACAGATTATTATTATATCACCCAGGTATACCCAATAGTTACCTTTTCTGGTCCTCTCTGTCCTCCCACCCTCCACCTTCAAGTAGATACCAGTAGATACCACTGTCTGTTGTTCCCTTCTTTTTGTTCATGAGTTCTCATCACTTAGCTCCCACTTGTAAGTGAGAACATGAGGTATTTGGTTTTCTTTTCCTGTATTAGTTTGCTAAGGATAATGGCCTCCATCTCCATCCATGTTTCCGCAAAAAAAACATAATCTTGCTCTTTTTCATGGCTACATAGTATTCCATATTGTAGCCTATTTTTATTAATAAGTTGTGTGCTAGCTGATAGATAATTTTAAAAGAGGCTTCTTGTATTAGTCTGTTCTCACGCTGCTATGAAGAAATACCCGAGACTGAATAATTTATAAAGGAAAGAGGTTTAATTGGTTCACAGTTCTGCATAGCTGGGAAGGCCTCAGGAAGCTTACAATCATTGCTGAAGATGAACAGGCTTGTCTTACATGGCAGCAGATGAGACAGAGAATGCACGCATAGGAGGAACTGTCAAACACTTATAAAACCATCAGACCATATGAGAACTTACTCACTATCATGAGGACAACATGGGGAAAACCACTCTCATGATTCAATTACCTCCTACCAGGTCCCACCCTTGACACATGGGGATTATGAGGATTACAATTCAGGATGAGATCTGGGTGGAGACACAGACCATAGCCATATCACTTCTGGAAATGTTTTTCTTTCATTTATATAAGATTTCCTAATAGTGTACACCCCAACAACCTGGAGAGTCCACTTAGGATAATTTTAGAAGCACACGAGTATCTTAGGCATGCTTTGAGCTATGCCATAAGAAAGCAGAATATTCCTATGAACCTAGGGGGAGTTTTGGATTCCTGAGAGGAACTTGTAGTACAAGACTTGATTATGCAACTGATACTGGAATTACAAAGAGAGGGATCAATTAAGGAGATAAATTCCAAAGCAAAGAATAAACCCAAGTGGGAAAGCTATGAAGTCCTCAAGATTAACACTAAATTGACCATCACTGGAGTTCACAACCTGTTTCAACTTAGACTCAAGAAAGAAGTTAGTAGGGTGTGGAGATAAACCAATGCATCCACACTTCCAAGGAAAGATATCACTTCCAGTATTGATACATAATAACATGCATTTCACTTCCTGAATGACAATCCCTGATTCTTCTCTCATATCCCCACATGCCCAGCCCCTCTTCCCAGCCTGCAAACACCAAAGTCCCTCCTGCTGGATTACCTGTAGCAGCTGGACTAAACTCACTCCCATTCCTTCATGGGGCCAGATGAATGCTGTCTTGACCTTGCCTTCAATTATCCTCAGGAGAAGAAAACTAGCCCAGAGCCAAATCAAACCAATTCAGAGCTACAGCAGTCTGAGAGTCCTGAGAAAAAAAATGAAACAAACTGCAACCAGACAGCCAAATAACATAGGCTATGTTCTCTGGCACTCAGAATCACATCCTTTGCAATGATGTTTTGTCTAATCTGAGGCAGAAAGCATTTTGTCTCAACATCAGCTATGATGTCAGCTGTGGCTTTTTAATAAATGCCTTAAAGCAGCTTGAGAAAATTAAAAAATAATTATAGAAGGAAGGAAGGAAAGAAATAATCAAAACAGAGAAAGAAGGAAGAAGGAAGGAAGGAAGGAAGGAAGGAAGGAAGGAAGGAAGGAAGGAAGGAAGGAAGGAGAAAGAAAGAAAGAAAGAAGAAAGAAAGAAAGAAAGAAAGAAAGAAAGAAAGAAAGAAAGAAAGAAAGAAAGAAAGGAAGGAAGGAAGGAAGGAAGGAAGGAAGGAAGGAAGGAAGGAAGGAAGGAAGGAAGGAAAGAAAAGAAAAGAGAAAGGAAGGAAGGAAGGTGGAAAGAAGGAAGGAAGGAAGGAAGGAAGGAAGGAAGGAAGGAAGGAAGGAAGGAAGGAAGGAAGGAAGGAGAAAGACTATCCAAAGATAACTTCTGCTAATATTTTAGTCTGTTATATATTTCCAGTAATTTTTCACTGTCTATGTATATAGTGATGTGTTCTATACATCCCAAGTGTACAAACTTGAGAAAGTTTTTGTTTTTTAAACTTTCATTATAGGTTCGGGGGTACAAGTGCACGTTTGTTGTATAGGTAATTTGCATGTCATGAGGGTTCGGTGTACAAATTATGTTATCACCCAGGTAGTAAGCATAGTACCCAATAGGCAGTTTTTTGATTCTCTGCCTCCTCCCACCCTCCACCCTCAAGTAGTCCCTTGTGTCTATTGTTCCCTTCTTTGTGTCCATGTGTACTCAATTTTTAGCTCCCACAGATAAGTGAGAACAAGGCAGTATTTGGTTTCTGATCCTGCATTAGTTTTGAAAAGACTTTAAATCACGTCATGACTTGGTTTTCACATCTGTTAGACGGACATGGTATTAGGATTCGCTGTACCATTACCAAGGGTAGGAGAGGTTTATGGCCATGCCCTCTTGAATGTTGTTTCTGCGTCTATGCTTAGCTTTGGGAGATCTCAGGGAGTTGGAACACAGGAGAGAATTTTTCCGTTGTAAAGTATGACAGAAAGTATGGATGAATGAACCAGAACGTCAAACGCCTCCTCATAAATAATAGTTTAGGGCATCTGATGCCAGTCAAGGCTGACAGAAAAAATTAAGTACATATAAAAGTGGAGTTCATTTCAAATCCTGAGGGAGTGTAAGATGAAAGGCAACACACTAATCTCCATTTTTTGAAACCAGACTCAAACAACCTTTTGTAAAACAAAAATAATTAAGCCAGTAGAAAGATCTGTTTTTCTCCCCTCCAAAAACAGGCCTCCCATTCGCACTGGGTAATAAACCTGGTCACATTTCAGCCACCTGACACACAGCTTCAAACGGGAAAGAAAGAAAAATCATCTGCCGTTCTAGGCACTAAGGAGGGAGATTTCTTCTGACTGAAAAGATAACACCTGTCTTCAGCAAGTTTTAATCAAGTTGCAAAAATAGCGTGGCAGGCTCCTAAGATGTTCAAAGGAAATGAAGAAGAAAGCATACACAATTGTCTATTAGGTTGGTGCAAAAGTAATGACAAAAGTCGTGCTTACTTTTGCATCAACCTAATAGTTAGAGGTCAGAATCTCTTTTTAGAAAGCCATCAGCAGGTCTAGCTTCAAGCATTTATCCTCTGAGTGGAACTAGATCAGCTTGAAAGATTTCTGCATCCTCAAGGCCGTGTGATTGAGTCCAGACATGTCCAAAACCTGACTGTCATTCTGCAAAAGGAGGCAGGTGTCTGCAGTGGGCAAGAATGAACTGCAACCGTCATGTTTAACACTGTCCCACATACTCTGAGGAGGCTCTCCTGGGAACCTGTGGCAGTGTAGAATGACAAACACACTGAGATGAAAACCTTTCAGTACCTCTGCCTTTCAGAAGCAAGGGACAAGGCAGATTGGAGTCACAGTTTGTCAGAGGCACAAAGATAAAAGCAATAAGCAAAGAAATTGCTAATAAATAGGTTTCTGAGAAATATACAGCTTCTTTTTATAATTTCAACTTTTATTTTAGATTCAGGGAGGGAGAAGTGCAGGTTTTTCATACAGGTATATTGCATGACACTAATGTGTGGAGTACAATTAATCCCGTCACCAAGGTAGTGAGCATAGTACCAAATAGGTGGTTTTTCAGCCCTCATCCCTCTCCCTCTGTCCCATTTCTTGCAATCCCTGGTGTCTAATATTCCCATCTTTGTTTCCATGTGTACTCAATGTTTAGCTCCCACTTATAAATGAGAATGTGCAGTATTTGGTTTTTTGTTCCTGCACTAATTCACTTAGGATAATGACCTCCAGCTGCATCCACGTTGATGCAAAGGACATGATCTCGTTCTTTTTTATGGCTGTGTAGTATTCCATGGTAATATGCAACCTTTTTTAATAGTGAAAGGAAATTATATCAAAGCAATGACTTGCTGTTTTGTCCTATCTGACGAAAACAAATGAAAAGAGACTAACAGTCTGTTTTGGTCAGGAGTTAGAGAAATGGTGATTCGAACACCAGTTTAAACTATTTTTAATGAAAACTTGACATTATCTGTTAAACTTTGATATGTAAAACCTGTGGACCAGTGGTCTAGCCTCTAAGACTTGTTCTGTAAGATCAGAAGAATAGCTTTATGCCATAACATATGGATGAGAAAAGGTCTTAATATGTGCAACATGCTTGACACATTATGGAAGCCCAATAAATATCTATCCCACATCCCTTTTATACCTTTCTCTTAATCTATATGATGCTTAGCTGTCCTTAGAGTCAGGTTTAGATGCATGACATCCAAGGAGGAGTGTCCCTCAAATACCTCAGGGTCAAGGGAGGCCATGAACAAGTATTGCTTATTTATAGCCTCTTATTTCCTTTGTTGGGTGTCTTGTAAAAGTTCATATTTTGGAGTATGGACCAGATTATCAAATGCGTGGCATTTTAAGGCATGCATTTTGTGGTTTTTGTCCCCATATCTAACATTCCTAAACTTATTTTCCTGTTTTATCTTTCGTACTTATTTAATATCTATTGCTAGAGTTGCCCCAAAATTATCGACTAAGGAAAGGAATCTTTATATTACTTAAGTCTCAAAAACACTGACATCAGAAATTTATCGATGAGATACCTATAAGTGTCTTTGATACCTTTGTTTTTTAACTGATCCAAGCTAGTAGAGATGTTAAGACTTGAACCTCTATATTTTAAAGTTAGCATTTTTAAACCATCATTTAAAAAGATACAATTAATTTATCCAACTTTGTCATGGTTTAGACACCTCCATAATAAAAGAAAAAAATCACAATTTTGATGTCTTCTATATCCTATGAAAAATGATGACTTACTGACCTTTTCAAGCAGTTATATTTTGATTGCATTAACATATTTCAAAGAGGCAGTTTGCAGCAAACAGGGGATTCCCTGTAATATCCGACCTCCAAGAAGTTTTTTTTTAATGCCTTAATCTCAAGTTTGCAATAAATGAAAGGCCCCAGCCGCAGTGCAACAGGCTCTACTGGAAAGGTCCGAAAAGCACATTATCATATCTCAAAAGCTAAGTGCTTGTAGCATTTCCGTTATCATTTTAAGAAAACACAACATCACATTGATGATTCCAAACTGCCAAACTTATGGCTGAAAATGTAGAAACATCAACCTGAATTTACTTGTTTAAATAAACATCTCTCTTCTGCAGGAAGTTCCATGGTCTGAACTCAAGACCACACAACCAATGAGCAAAGGGCACAGTGGAGAAATCACAGATTACAGTTAGGCACCGCTTTGGGGCATAGTCCTTCCTCAAGAATCTGTTACTCAGAGACATCGTCACAGGTGTCACAGGTGCCTGGCACATGGTGGGAGAAAGTCACCTGGGCAGACGCATTGTATACCACTCTGGGAACCACATAAAAGAATCTAACATAGCCTGCATTGGTTTCCTGGGTTTGCTGAAAATAAGTAGGGGACTTATAACAAAAGAGATGGATTTTCTACCAATTCTGGAGGCCAGAAGTCTGAAATGAAGATGTCGGCAGGACCACACTCCCTCTGGGGATTCCAGGGGAGGACCTTTCTTGCCTCTCCCAGCTCCTGATGGCTCCAGGAATCCCTGGGCTTGTGGCCACATCACTCCAGTCTCTGCCTCCATCTCCATGGAGATGGCCTTCTCCTCTGCATCTGTGTCTCCTCTTCTGTCCCTTATAAGAATATTTTTCACTGGATTTACAACCAACATGAATAATTCAGGATGATCTCATCTCAAGATCCTTCCCTTAGCTACATCTGCAAACATGCTGTTTTCAAATAAGATCCCGGAACTCACAGGTTCTGGGGATGAGGACATGAACAGTTCCTTTGGGAACCATAGTTCAATCCATTACAGTTGTGTCCACTTCCTTCTTGTGACTCTAGGGGAGGATCCTTCCTGCCTCTCCCAGCTCCTGGTGGCTCCAGGCACCCCTGGCCTTGTAGCTGTAACACTCCAGTCTCTGTCTCTGTCTCCACCTGGTCTTCTCCTCTGTGTCTGCCTATCTTCTTCTGTCTTTGAGAAGGACACTTCTTGCATTTAGGGCCTTCCTTCCTCCAAGATAATCTCATCTCAAGATCCTTAACTAATTATATCTGCAAAGACTCTATTTCCAAATAAGGTCCCACTCACAGGTTCTGAGGTTTAGATGTGAACCCATCTTTTGGAGGTCACCATTCAATCTCTTACGACTGTACCAGCTCTCTCTGGAGGCTCTAGGGAGGAATCCTTCCTGCCTTTCCCAGCTCCTGGTGGCTCCAGGCATCCCTGGGCTTGTGGCTGTATCATTTCAGTCTCTGTCACTGTCTCCACATGGCCTTCTCCTCTGTGTCTGTGTCTCCTTTTCTGTCTCTTAGAAGGATACCTGTCATTGCATTTAGGGCCCTCCTCCTCCAGGATGATCTCATCTTGAGATCCTTATCTTAATTATATCTACAAAGACCCTTTTTCCAAATATAAGGTCCTGTTTACAAGTTCCAGGATGTGGATGTATTCTGGGGAGCCATCGTTCAACCAACTACGTGGACCAAGATCAAGGCCACTTGGGCACAGTGGTGCATGCCTGCAATCCCAACAACTTGGAAGGCCATGGTGGGAGAATCACTTGAGTCCAGGAGTTTGAGGCCAGCCTGGATAACATAGTGAGATATCATCTCTATAAAAAGTTAGCCGGGCATGGTCACGCAGGCCTGTGGTCCCAGCTACCTGGGAGGCTGAGGTGGGAGGATTGCTTGAGCCCAGGAGATAGAGGCTGCAGTGAGCTATGAACATACCACTGCATTCCAGCCTGGGTGATAGAGTGAGACCTTGTGTCCAAAAAAAAAAAAAGAAGGAAAAAATCAAGGCCAGATTACTAGAACTTTCTCTCCCCTTAACCTCCCCTGTGAGCGTGAGCTTGGTTTCACCATGGCCACATGGCCATATTATCTATCCATCTATTATATATTCTATCCTTTCATCTATCCAAGCCTCATTTTCCTCTATAAAATGGAAGACTTGGGCCAACCAATGACAACGGTTCTTTCCAGTTCCAAAGTTTAGTTTTTTTCTGTTTCCACATTGCCTTTGCAGAATCTTTATAACTAGAGCTGCCATATAAGCAGTGGTCATTGGCAGTGATTTATTATATACTTAACTCAGTGATAGATGCATGTATATACCACACTTATTTAGATGTGCAACTGTAGAAGTCTGAACATTCATCAACACAGATGCATCATCATTTAAAACAAACACCAAATTTCTGGAAAGATAAATTAATCAACAACAAATGTCGAATTAGAAGTCTACTTACTCATTGACTTTAGGTATGAGACTCTTGTTTCAGCTTACCCATCTATGCAATGAAACCAACTCTCCTATGTTCATTATAGGAATGTTCTAAGGAACAAGGCAGAATTTCTTTATAAAGCAATGTATTGTCTTCACATATTTGTACTGTCTACATGTATACATATATACATCTTCACATTGGTTTTGGTGAATTTTATCTGTTTACTTGACTGGGCTAGGTGGTTTTGAGATGAAACATTTTTTTCTGGATGTGTTTGTGAGAGTGTTTTCAGATGTGATACGCATCTGAATTTGTGAGCTTGGCAAAGCTGATTGTCCTCCCCAAAGTGGGCAGGCATTATTAAACCCACCGAGTGCCTGAATAGAACAAAAAGGCAGCAGAAAGAGAAATTTACCCCCATTTTTTCTGGTCTTACTGTTGGAACTGGGATAGTTCATCTTATCTCTGGGTCTTCAGCTTTCAGACAAAGATCATGGAACTACCCAGCCTTCACAATCTCTTGAGCTCATTCCTCATACTATTCCTCAATAGATAAATAGATAGACAGACACATGGTAGAGAAATAGATAGATAACTAGACAGATGATAGATAGATAGATAGATAGATAGATAGATAGATAGATAGATAGATAATAGAGACATAGATGGATATAACAGAGATAGAGATATTCCTTGATATATAAAGAAGATATCTATCCATCTATCATCCACTCACCCTGTCTATCATCTAATATCTATCATCCATGTGTTGTCTATCAATCTATCTATTATCTATTATCTAACCATTATGTATGTATCTATCATCTATCTATTATGTATCCATCTATTATCTATTGTCTATTTTCTATCTATCCAGCCAACAGCCATTTTTTATCCATATCTATCCAGTCAACAACCCATTTTTTATCTATTTAACATCTATCATCTATCTATCTATCATCTATTATCTCCTAGGCATGGACACATCTCCTAGTTACATGAGCCTTGATAGACCTACTTAATGCTATAGATATTGTCAGTTATGATGACAGTGATGAGGACGATGATGGAATTGGATTGAAGAAATTAAACCTCATTCATGAGTATGGTTTTCAAAGAATATTATTTTTCTATTTATTACATATCCTATCCATTCATCTTTTGAATTTATTCATCATCTATCTATTTATCTATCACCTATCTATCTATCCATCTCCTATTGGCTCTGTTTCTCTGAAAAACTCTGACTAATGCAACATTCATAATACTATCTTAACTTTGTGTAGACTTTTCCTTTTTTACTCGTATGTGTAAGTGATATTTTAACAGTAGATAATGCAAGGATTCAATGAGTCAGTAAATCAAGGAGTTTTGAGGGTAGTTCAGAGAAGGGGAATGATTCTCTCATCATGAGTTCCACCAAGTCACAGACATCATCACTTGGCTGATTATAAATGAATGTCAAGATGCAGAGAAGTGATATGACCACTTCTGAGGTTGGCTGCAAATAGCTTGTTACTAATCAGAAAATGTCAAAATCTGTGAAAAAATTTGTTTCAATAAATTCAAGTGGGCTTCAGGTTTTCTCCCTCATTATGCCATTCCCACTCATGTGCTTTCTCCCAGGCTTTTCTGAACAGGAAAGAAATCTCATTGAACATAGCACACATATGCGTGCTGCAGCCCAGATGGTTTGGGAGGCGGCTCCCATAATTATGGGTTGCAACAAAGACAAGAATAAGAAGTATATATTATGATGAGGATATAGAAAATGACTGAACCGTCAGGTATGAATGAATCAACAGTCACAAATTTGTGGCACCCTAAGTAATCTATCTTTCTTTAGTATCATCAATCTACTATGTATCAATCTATCACCTATCTATCTATAATTTATATATCTATACATTATCTATCATCTACATATGGATAGATGGATAAGTGGTAAGTGACCCCTCCTTTTCCTGTCACTAAACCCCAAAATTATTTTGGGGTTCATATAATGTAGATATAATTTAACCAAAACATTGGCTTGTAAACCTAATAGTAGAAGCCCACAACTTCTTATTAACCCAGAAAGTATGCAAGAACTGCTCATTCATGCTCCCATATTTAACAATCTGACTCCTTCAACTTGTAAAAGAAAATAGAAGTAATTCATTGGCATTTAGGAGTCAAAGGTGTTGGTGCAACTGCAAATAAAAGTAATAAATATATTTTCCTTCTTTACATTAATTTTATCCTTACCAGCACAACTTTTAAGAAAACAGGGATGGAAGGGGAGCATCACACGCCGGGTCCTATTGTGGGGAGGGGGCAGGGGGGAAGGATAGCATTAGGAGATATACCTAATGTAAATGATGAGTTAATGGGTGCAGCACACCAACATGGCACATGTATATATATGTAACAAACCTGCACATTGTGCACATGTACCCTAGAACTTAAAGTATAATAATAAAAAAAAGACAATTGCAAAAAAAAAAAAAAGAAAACAGGGAGCTATGTCATCCTAGCAAGGTGGATTAGTTACCTGAGGAATTTGGGGAAAAAAAAAACTTCTTGATCCCAATCCATAAGTATTGACTCATTGTTTTGGAAACCACACTCACAGTTGAGGTTTGATTTCTTCACTTTATTTCCATCATCATCCTCATCACTGTCATCATAACTGAGAATTTCTATAGCATTAAATAGATCTACCAAAGCTCATATAACGAGATGTGTCCATGCCTTAGCAGTCAGCTCTGGCAAAGTTTAAAACCTTCAACAGAATCCCAACCAACCATCACTTAATAAAATCATTTTTTGTAAATGCTAATTTTTCTTTGCCATTGATTTTGTCTCTTTGTTTTATCTGTTCTTAAATTGAGAAGTGCTAACATTGAGTCTAACATCCCAGGAACCTATGGTTCTAAAGCTATAATATTTTGGGGGCATCCTCTTGCTGCTGTTCTATTGTCTAGGTACTCAGCAAACCCTGCCTTAGAAATCGCAGTATTGCTGCTGTTTTTCTACCTTTGCATTACTTTGATCCTTAACATGTTTAATAACTCATCAACACCATTCTCTACCTTTACTTTCTCAAGTGGATATATTTCTCTCTCTCCCTCTATCCCTTTGTCCCTCCCTCCCTCTCTTCCTCCCACCCTCCCTTCATTCTTCTCTCTTTTTTTCTTTCTTCCCTCTCTCATTGTCGTCATCTCCTTCCCTCTGTCACTCCCTCTCCCCCCGGCCCTCCTCTCCTCTCTGTTCTCTCTCCCTCTCCTATCTTCCTCCCTCTTTCTTCCTCCCACCCTCCTATCTTCCCTCTTTCTTTCTCCCTCTCTTTCTCTCGCCACGCTCTCTTTCTTCCACCCATGTATATAAGCTTACTAATATAAATTATGTCCATCTCATACTCATAAACCTTACATGGACAGCCTTCCTAAATTGAAGCCATGACCACCACAGAACTTCTCCTAAAATCCTTCTTCATGTGCCCAGGTTCACCCGGGCATAAACCTTCAGTAGAAGCTAATCGTGGACACTTTCAGGCTTTATTTTCCACAGTGTTTCCTGCACTGTGTTCACTTTTTAACTCAACTTGGTGCTCACATGTATTTTCTTGTGTTATTCTCAGGCCTTTGCTGAAAACATTAGGCCAGATCATCTCTTCCTCATGCAAATACATATATTTGCAGCATTCATTTATCACATAAACATACATTGTGTTGCTCAGTTATTTAAGTAATGTTTCTGCTCAGTTTTTACTCCTTTTAATGGCAGACCAAAATGTTATTGTTTACTCCATAAGACATCAAAGAGTACTGAGGCTATAGTAGAACTCAATACATAATTTAGAAATCAAATTGGATGGCAATTAGGTATGAAAAATAATTTTTAAGGTGCCCAACTCCCCTGTTTTTTAAACACCAATTCTAAATCATCTGTTTTGTGCATGCTTTGTGACTCCACTGAAAACAATCCCATGGGAAATTAACTAAGCCTGTTTATTATGAAATTAGAGTCTTGGAAAACGTAGAGTCATATTTTTCATGCTACTAATGATCTATAATTAAAGTTCTCCTTGTTTACATAAAAAAATTCCTTATAATTACAACAGTGTCTGCCTCATTACCTTATTATTCTCTTCCATTTCTTCTATGATAAATCATGTTCTCAATATACTTATATATCTCTGACTCACCAATTAAGCCTTCCCCAATTCTATGGAATTAATCCAGAACCTAAAATAATACCCTACTAACGATAAAAACATAAAAGTTTTACATTAATTATAAAATACTGCTTTCTGTAATGATCCATTAAACAAGGAAGAAAACTACAAATATCCTATGTGATTCCATCATAGCATTTAAATCTAGATTCAGAGTTCAATAGCATTTAAGGTAACCCATGAGAGAAGCAATATTCAAAGGGATACCTTATTTATTCAACATTTGTTGAACCCTAAGATGAGGAAGATATGGCATCCCCTTAAATTACTAAGAGCAGCTAACAGGGCATTTGCTGACCTCGGCTAAGTGAATGAATCCTCTTGTTAGGTAAGTATCCCAAGGAAAATCAGAAAGATTTTTGGGTGGATAATTGTTCCAGGATTATTGTGTAAAACTGCAGGGAAAAATGAAGGCAGGATCATCTACAAAAAAATAAAATGAGATAAATAAAATGTGTCTGTCAACACGCACATGCATGTTTATAGCAACACATTTACAATTTCAAAGATATGGAACCAACCTAAGTGCCCATTGACCAATGAGCAGGTAAAGAAAATGTGGTATACCTACACCATGGAATACTAAGCACCCATACAAAAGAATGAAATCATGTAATTTGGATGGAGCCAGAGGCCATTATTCTAAGGGAAGTAACTCCAAAATGGAAAACCAAATATTGTATGTTCTCACTTATAAATGAGAGGTAAGTGACAAGGATGGAGCCACCAACTCATCTAAGATTATTTGTAACTCAATATTTTGTGAAGCACTAGCTGACAATTTTGTTTTCCTGTCATGAGAAAGATTTTCATCCAGACTCATGGTAGAATCGTTTCCATTGTCTCCCTGGAACTATTGTTGGGGAAACCTATTAGATCAGGGAAACTGAGGGAGGAAGATGCCTCAAGAAGTTGAAGTGGGCCAGGCACAGTGGCTCACGCCTGTAATCCCAACATTTTGGGAGGCCGAGGTGGGTGGATCATTTGAGTTCAGGAGTTCGAGACCAGCCTGACCAACATGGTGAAACCCTGTCTCTACTAAAAATACAAAAAGTAGCCAGGCGTAGTGGCGCATGCCTGTGGTCCCAGATACTCTACAGGCTGAGGCAGGAGAACTGCTTGAACCTGGGAGGCAGAGGTTGCAGTGAGCTGAGATCTTGCCACTGCACTCCAGCCTGGGCAACAGAGCAAGACTCCATCTCAAAGAAAAAAAAAAGTGAAGTGGATTACAAGGTCAAAGGCTACACTGGGGCCAAGCAAGATGAGGATGGAGAACCACGGTCCTTTGACTTGGCCACCTTGAGGTCATTCTTTGACTTAGCCACAGAGATTCCCCTTCAGGGGGTGGAATTCAGGCTGAACAGGGCTAAAGAATGATTAGGACATCAGGAATTGAGGTCAGGGAACATGTATATTGCTATTCCTAGGAGTGGAGCAGAGGAACAGAGATGCACCAAGATCCTGGTGCATTCTTCAGTCTCATCGTGAAGAGACTTCTAAGCCCAGAACATCTAGCTGAGGGCATCCAGGCTTAGGGTTGAATTTTAGAAACATTTGTAGTCAGTAGATTTCATCTGAAACACTGAAGTTCTGTGGTTTATTATTCATGTCTTACTACAAGCATACGTCTTTTTTTAACATTGTACAAGTGTGAAATATTCTGATTTCAAGTGTTTGGTTTTTTAAAAGAATGTTCTTATTTTTTCTAAAAGAAAACTGAAATATTTAGGGGTAGAAGGGTACAATATATCTGACTTATTCTCAGATGGTTGTGAATAAATTGCATGTGTGTATGTGTGTGTGTGTATGGTGCAGCGAGAGTATGAATTATAAAACAACCCAGACAAAATATAGACATGGACAAATCTGCAGAAAAGCATGTAGCATTTCCCATACTACTCTTGCCACTCTTACTATCGGTTTAAAATTTTATCCAGATAAACAGTAACAACAAAACCCCAGCAACTCTTTTGTGAGTATCTACCTCATTTAAAAGTTTCAGTACATTTCATTTATTGGAAATGCCACAAAGAGAATGATTGCATTGTATGAATGCCTTAATTCATCAGAATATTTTGGGCTTCAAAAATGTGGGATTCTCTGAGCATCAAAGCCAAAGTGTGCTTTAAAATCTGTGCTTTGTGATATCTTAGTCTACATTTCAGGAAGAAATATTTGCAGAAATATAGAGGTTTGCCTCCAAAGAATATTTATCCCATATCTTAACACAAACTACTGCTCTTAAAATGAACAATAGGCATATTGGTAATTCAGTATTACAAAAAAGGGAAATATTTACAGGAGATGTGAAGGACCTCTCCAAGGAAAACTACAAACCACTGCTCAAGGAAAAAAGAGAGGACATAAACAAATGGAAAAATAGTCCATGCTCATGGATAGGAAGAGGCAATATCGTGAAAATGGCCATACTGTCCAAAGTAATTTATAGATTCCCTGCTATACCCATCAAGCTACCATTGACTTTCTTCACTGAACTAGAAAAAACTACTTTAAATTTCATATGGAACCAAAAAAGAGCCCGTATAGCCAAGACAATCCTAAGCAAAAACAACAAAGCTGGAGGTATCATGTTACCTGACTTCAAACTATACTACAAGGCTACAGTAACCAAAACAGCAAGGGACTGGTACCAAAACAGATATATAGACCTATGGAACAGAACAGAGGCCTCAGAAATAACACCACACATCTACAACAATCTGATCTTTGAAAAACATGACAAAAACAAGTAATGGGGAAAGGATTTCCTTTTTAATAAATGAGGTTGGGAAAACTGGCTAGCCATAGGCAGAAAACTGAAACTGAACCCCTTCCTTACACCTTATTCAAAAATTAACTCAAGATGGATTAAATACTTAAATGTAAGACCTAAAACTATAAGAACCCTAGAAAAACCTAGGCAAGACCAATCAGGACACAGGCATAGGCAAAGACTTCATGACTAAAACACCAAAAGCAATGGCAACACAAGTTAAAATTGACAAATGGGATCTAATTAGACTAAAGAGTTTCTGCACAGCAAAAGAAACTATCATCAGAGTGAACAGGCAACCTACAGAATGGGGGAAAATTTTTGCAATCTATCCATCTGACAAAGGGCTAATATCCAGAATCTACAAGGAACTTAAACAAGTTTACGAGAAAAAAACAACCCCATGAAAAAGTGGGCGAAGGACATCAGCAGACATTTCTCAAAAGAAGACATTTATGCGGCCAACAAACATATGAAAAAAAGTTCATCATCACTGGTCATTAGAGAAATGCAAATCAAAACCACGATGAGATGTCATCTCACGCCAGTTAGAATGGCAATCATTAAAAAGTCAGGAATCAACAGATGCTAGAGAGGATGTGAAGAAATAAGAACGCTTTTACACTGCTGGTGGTAGTGTAAATTAGTTCAACCATTGTGGAAGACAGTGTGGTGATTCCTCAAGCATCTAGAACCAGAAATACCATTTGACCCAGCAATCCCATTACTGGGTATATACCCAAAGGATTATAAATCATTCTACTATAAAGACACATGCACACGTAAGCTTATTACAGCACCATTTGCAATAGCAAAGACTAGGAACTAACCCAAATGCCCATTAATGACAGACTGGATAAAGAAAATGTGGCAAATAGACACCATGGAATACTATGCAGCTGTAAAAAAGAATGAGTTCATGTCCTTTTCAGGGACATGGATGAAGCTGGAAACCATCATTCTCAGCAAAGTAACATAGGAACAGAAAACCAAACACTGCATGTTCTCACTCATAAGTGGGAGTTGAACAATGAGAACACACGGACACAGAGAGAGGAACAGCACATACTGGGGCCTGTCAGGCGGTAGAGGGCAAGGGGAGGGATAGCATTAAGAGAAATACCTAATGTAGATGACGGGTTGATGAGTACAGCAAACCACCATGGCACGTGTATACCTATGTAACAAACTTGCATGTTCTGCACATGTATCCCAGAACTTAAAGTATAATAAAAAGGGAAATAAATATAAAAAGAACTCTATGAAACTGCCCTTTAATAATAAATGCTCTTTTCCTAAAAAGAGAAGTTTCATTTTATTTCCATTATGACTATTTAAACAGAAATAATTTTCAATGTAAATTTCTAATTTCCCCAAGGTTCAGTTTTCTTATATTTTTCTTTCCATGTGAAATATTCTTGAGCTATGTTCTTTCCTCCTCCTCCTCTTCTTCTTCTTTTCCTCTTCCTCCTCCTCCTCCCCCTCCTCTTCCTCCTCCTCCTCCTCTTTCTCCTTCTTCTTTTAATTCTGTGAGTAGAAGTAGCAGTTCTAATCTAGAGAAACTTACAGTGCCTATATAACGACTTTGTAGCTTTTACCATACACCAAATAATATAGCCTATAACTAATTTTCTTTTTTTTCCAAGTGCAGCTTATTTTCCTGATGTGGAAAATACTTTTTGGAGAGAGTTTCAAAGAGCATTTTAACACATTAAAAATTTCAAATCCAGTTTCCACATTCAGAAGAGCCTAGGCAAGTGTAGTACACTAAATCATGCTCTCTTATTTTGAGCAATAGCCAGCTTGCCCTAAAAAAAAAGAGAAAAGTGGAAACGGGTAATACTTTTGATATCTAAGTGTCTAAATTCTGGTAAATAGAGTACAAATTGCCAAATTTTTGCTGTCCAGAAATTTTATTTTTCTTCAGAGCTTCAGCCTGTAGATAAAGTAATGCTTTATGCCTTTTCTCACCTATAAAATTCTAGAAATTAGCCTTTCTGGGTTATTTCCCACTATATCTGTCGAAGTTGCCACTGTTAAAATATCCATATGACTTTGAAATTTGGCCCTAGGTCCTGGAGTCACTGGGAGAACCGAGGCATAATATTAATAACCAGACGCACGTTCAATACAAGACGGGAAATCTCAGGCCAAGTCTTTCCTGCTCAATCCTCTGGCATTGCCTGAAGCCAAAGTGTCTTTAATGCTGACAACTGCACTCCGATTTACTTTTTCATCCTTCCAATTCTCTAGCAACTCTTGCAGAAAAGCCTTGCTCAGATGCATGCATGTTTTTCCCAACCTATATGTAACATTTAGGCAACTGGAACTGGCTGAACGCGAGTTCAATCATACATTTAGAAAAACATACATGTCCAGAAAGTTAGAATCTAATTCTTTGGAGACAGTTTCTCTTGAGCAAATCTCATTCATTTCCTGGACCCAGATTTCTTCATTACAGATACAGGTTGCTACAAGGTAGCATCAGTTGGAGCTGTTCTGCTTCTTAAGGGGGAAACACTGTGTTCTACACAGGAGCACGGTGTGACTTCCTGGGAAGGAGTCTCTTCCATGACCAACAGAACTATCTTACAACCACACAGACACAAAGAGCTACTAAAAACTACACCAGTCAGCATTAGACTAGTAAGAGAATCACAGCTTGTTTTCCAAAGAAAAGGAGAAAAAGATGGTTTTGCTCATCTGAAGACATTAGGGGATCCAGAGGCGAAGTTCTTTCTAAAAATATTTCCATTTCTCTTTTTTTTTTTCAATTCCCCAAAAGTTTCAGCTCAGGTTTCTGAGAAAAGACCTCAGACCTCTGAGAACAGAACTCTGTCTTTAGGAAAATAGCATGTATTGTGAAAGGGCAATTGAATAGACTTATTTTCAGATTTATTGCCATTTTTTGTCAGTGGTCATGAGGATGTGATCATAAATGCTCCATTCCCGTGCTGTCAAAAACTACACAGTCAAAGAAAGTGAGTTAAGACACAAATACAGAATCCTAGAGGAACAAAACCTCTTCCTCTTTCTGCAGCAAGAAAATACACATTGTGAAAATTAAATGAGGAAAAGCGTGTCACAAGCCAGCACTGGGCTATGAATGCTGTCCTGCCTGGATCCTACTTAATGTCAGCAGCTAGATTTGTTACGCAAACAGCAGGGCTTTGGTCTAGGTTCTGCTGCTTGCCACACAGAAAGCCACAACGAGTATTGTCAGGGACGAAGGCTTTAGTTGGGTGCTGCAGCTGAGGAGATGGGGGCTCAGTTTCAAATCCATCTCCTTGACTGACTAAAACTAGGGGGTTACACAGCAGGGAAAAAATGTAACCGTGTGCAAGAAAACAGAAACTAGGGAGGGGCAAGGAAGCAATCATGGTGAATGAGGGCTCTGCCATCTCACTGTCAGCATGCGGTGATCTGGTGAGTTTCAGTTCTTTGATGCTTTTTGAGAGGTCTAAAGGTCCTTTCCTCGGAAGGAACTCAGAAAAAACTTATATAAGTTTCAAGAGCTAAAACCGGTAGGATCAATTTCTATGTTTATCAACAAGAACAGTCTATGGGACAATTGGCTCAGTTTCAGGTTGTGTGATGCTATTGGAAAATTCTCTGAGAAGAACACTACATACTGGTTTGTCATACTATTAGAAACATTCTGTTTTATTCTGCTCATCCTATCATGACTTTATTGGGATTAGAAACCACATTATCTATATATTTCACCAGTAATAGCTAAGAAGATTGAGGCTTCCAAAGTAATTTGAGGCAATTAACCTGATTTGCCAGTAAAATAAAAACTTCAATTTTTTTGTTTGATAATATTCTATATTTCAAAATCAACACAATGTTTATAGAAAATATGTTTTGTTATTCGAAGAATTAATCTTATAATTTTGTTTCTGAAATTACTGTGATTTGGTTTCCCGTGCTAGTTTCCCGCCAATTTTAACAAAATACTGTAATGAGACAAGATATTATCATTCATTGTTAAACTGCACATTTAAATGAGTTTATAATAGCCACTTTGTTTTTCTAGCTTTCTGTTTATTTAAATGGTTTTTTACATTCAAATGGGCTTTTAGAGGCTACAACATCAGGCATTTTATCACATAATTATATATAATTTTATATTATACATAATAATATTAATTCATTATAATTTATATATTATATGTATATTATATATTTTATGTATATCTACACATCTATATGTGTATGTATATATGCGTAGGTATAATATTATAATATGTTAATATAAATATTTATATATTTTATATGTAAATATATAAAACCCAAGGCTCCGTTTTTGAACACGTATGTGTGCGTGTGTCTGTGTGTCTGTGTGTGTGTGTGTGTGTGTGTATTTGAACTGAAGGAACTACATCTTCCAAACCCAATAAGAACACAAAATCCAATTCAATATTGATAAGATTAGTGGTAAGAAATTAAACACCAGAGGCTCCAAAACCTTAGTATTTGGGGAAGGTAAAAAACTCAAGTGTCTAGAGTTAAATAAGCAAGAAACTACAAGAAAATCAGGGAAAAAATCAGCTTTATGAGGAGAATGCTATGGGAGAGAAACAAAAATCCTTTTACTGGAATTAATAGACAATTCATACAGCTCTCTTTTTATTTGGCTATGGAGATAGCCAGTCTATTACTTTTTTTGAATTCTCAGCTCTTTTTAATGTAAATTGAAGCTCCCCTGGATGTATGTAATACATACAATATGTTCGGTCTTACTATTTGCAGAATTTTAATTGAAATCTCTTTTAATATTCTTGGAAGACTAATGAGAATGAGCATATAGAGTTTACTGAAAGTGGGGTTTTATGACCTGGTTCAGAATTTCAGTCCCCATGGAAAATGGAAACTCAGTATTAGATTTTACCCCCTTTTGAAATTTGCAGAATCATGCTACCCACTAGAAGAAGTCCAGGAAAATAAAATGGCATTTGTCTGATGGCAGTATGCCATCAGAGGCCCTCTGATCACTCTTATCCCACACCTCTGGAATTACAGTTGATCAGATTCTCCTGGGTCAAGTTCCAGAGGAGCTTTCAGGATTTCAGAAATTGAAACCCAAGGCCCAGGTTTTGAATTTGAGACAGCACGTCGAAAACTCTCTCCAATCTGCCCCACGGATGTTTTACCAGAAATTCTACTTTGTGTTGGGGCAAGAGGTAGCTATTTCATACGAATCATCTCAACTCTGATTTTAACTCAGAATCCTATGAGTGGTGCTTACTGCATCCTTAATGTTTAAAACCATGGAGTTGGTCTGAGGACCTGAGACCAACATAGGTTAAGAGAAGCTGTCCCTGGGAGGTGTGGGTCCTGGCCATTGTCCTCAGTTCATCACTGCTGCTATGTAAGTAAAAGGAAATTTAAAATCCTGGCCACGGGTCCTGCCACTCGCAGTCCACTCCCTAATGACACTTCTGTATCTCTTTCCTTACTGGTGTGTAAGCTGCTCCAACCAGCCTGGGGCTCAGAGCTCCCACTGAAAAGGCCACTTGTGGGTCCATAATCGGGGATGTCCCCATTCAGCTGGCCCAAGACCCTTACCAAGTCATGGAGACCTCACAGTGCTGACGACATCATCAGGTAAGCCGGCAAGCCTTTGTGGCCATGCCATTTAATTGAGTGCATCTCATTTGTGAGCAAGCGTACGTACTCACCCTACATTTGAACAAACCATTATATCTGTAAAGGAAAATAAAAACATCTGAGGACCCCCAAACTTGTATGACAAAAGTAAAGTGAAGCCTCAGTCAGGCACCACCACTATCTTTCTTCCAAATAAAATAACTGTTACTTCACAATCTTTTGTTAAAACATTATACAGTAGCCAGACCCCAGATGTTTTGTTAAAACATTATACAGTAGCCAGACCCCAGATGTTTTGTTGGATTTGATGCCTATCCTCCCATAAACAAGGACATGTCAATTGTAACTTTAGGTCTGCAATCTAAGTCTAGCTCCTGAAAAACTAAAGTCTGTTAGATTTCTCACTGATAACAGTTATTTTCCCAGGAACAGAACAAAGATAACATGAATCAATCATTCTTCTACCCACTTCTCTTGTCCCCCTTTAAGAAAATGTATAAATGCGAACCATCCTGAAGACCTCTTTGGAAAACACTGATCTGTGAAAGTAAAATAAATCTTGAGACCCTCAGATCACTAAGCCATGGGAAAAGTCAAGCTGGGAACTATGTCAGGCAGCAGACCTGCCTCCCACTTTATTCCTGTATAGGATAGCTACAAAGATTTTAACAAGCTATATACCTCCTTCAATTGTGAGGCCTCAATTGTGTGGGAGGTATGGAGCTTTTTTAAAATCTTTGTCATCCCTCTGAGGCTCTCTTGAGAAAAATGCATATGTGATTGCTTCCTCTGCCCTATTGTTTAAGTAAAAATGCAGATTCAATGAGCCAGAATAAATTGTGTATTCAGTGAAAGGCTGATCAAGGACTCTAAAGAATATAACGTTTTTTTGTCTCTTATCTACCTATGACCTGGAAGCCCTGTTGCAAGTTGTCCCACCTTTCTGGACTGAACCAATGTACTTCTTACACATGCTGATTGATGTCTCATGTCTCCCTAAAATGTATAAAAGCAAGCTGTGCTCCAGCCATCTTGGGCACATGTCGTCAGGACCTCCTGAGACTGTGTCACAGGCATGTCCATAACCATGACAAAATAAACTTTCTAAATCGATTGAGACCTGTCTCAGCCACTTTGGGTTCATAGACCACAGACCCTCTGTCACTGGTGTTTTTCCTGGGTCGATCCTCAAACTTTGGCTTCATAAACCTCGAATGACTGAGACTCTTGCCTCGGTTGCTAATTTTGGTTAACATACCTTAGAAATGCCTCGTCTCCTCTGACCTTTACAGCCATGGAAACCTGATATGATTATTCTTGTGTGCAAAGAAGAATTAACCTAGCAGGCTGCAGTAGGTTCTCTTTATAGCAAGGCCAGCTTGCACAGTTGGCCACTGGCTGGTGTCTTAGTCAGCTTGGCTTCCATAACAAAATCCATAGGTTGCTTGGCTTAAATAACAGACATTTATTCTTCCACAGTTCTGGGGGCTGGAAAGTCTGAGATTAAGGTGCTGGGTCTATTTGGTTCCTGGTGAGGGCTCTCTCCTCCCAGCTTGCAGAAGAGGGCTGCCTTCTCTCTGTGCCCTCTTTTTACAGAGAAAGAGAAAGAGAGAGAGAGAGAGCAGTCAGGTCTGTTCTGATAAGAGCACCAGTCCTATCTATTGGATCAGGATCCCACCCTATGGCATCACTTAACCTCCTTAATTAATTCCATAAAGGCCTCATTTCCAAATACAGTCACAGCGCATATCGGCATTTCAACATATGAATTTGGACCAAGGGGACACCATTCAATTTCTATCCACTAGCATATGTGAACTTAGATTTCAGAAGAGTTCCCACTATTCTCAAAATGGAGAAAATGGCTCATTCTGGCAAACTGTTTGTACAAACAATATCACTTATGCTGCACACCTGCTTTTCTTCCTCGAGTCTGGAATTTTGGAATGCCCTAAGCAGAGGGTGTCTACACAAACAGACTGAATACAAACCCCAGGCTTCTAGGCTCAAGAGAGCTTCCCCGGTGGCCAGCATTTCACGGGCGTTGTTGCCATCACTGGATGGATTAAGCACATCCTGTTTCACTCCACAGGGAGAGGACTCTTAGAAATTTGTGCCCAGTGGCCTTCAGACTTTTACTCGTACACCACTTCTCTTTGTTGATTTTGTTTTGAGTCTTTTGGCTGTGATAAACCATGTCTGGGAGGACAACTACATGCTGAATTCAGTAAGTCCTTCTAAAAAATCACCAAACCTGAGGGTAGTCTCCGGGACCCCCGAGATACCCCGTGTAACATATTTAATATTTAGAACCATTCAAGAGCCCATTGGCTCCCACTCATCTAATAAGCAGAAGAGGCAGAATTAAAATGTTGACCATTTTCCATATCCCATTGCTCGGGAAGCAGGAAGCCTAGGAGAGCCAGGGTGACATCATTTTAAAATCAACTTCATCATAAAACTAGCAAGACACACTCATTGCCAGTCACATGGTCATAAGATGTTTACAGTTGAGGAAACAGCTTAAAGATATCTGCAAGGACACACTTCCACAAAAACAGAAAGTCTGGATGGCCCCATACCCATACAAAAAATATGCTTTCAAAATAATCACAGTCATGCTTTGATGTACTTACACACTAAAATGTTAAAGCATCATACATTGAGCAGACCCCAGATGTTTTGCTGGCTTTGAAATCAAGATTTCAAGTTGGCCTTGAAGTCAAGGATAGTTGTATTTAAATCAATAAAATAATAAATTGTGTCATGCTGTCAACCCACCCACATGTAGGCACAGTTTAGCTTAGTCTTTACGTAGACAAGTCCCCTATCTAAGAAAAACTTAAAACAAAGATCGGGTGTTCCTTCTCTTGCTATCCAAGGACACCCTATCTGTAATGGAATAGCTTCTGATAAACTTGTTTCTTTCACTGTGCTGTGTGACTCACCTTAGATTCCTTCCCGCATGAGATCTAAGAACCCTCTCCTGGGATCTACATCAGAACCTCTTTTCTGGCAACACCACAACTTCTAACTCCATGTTCTTTTTTCCCCAAAGTCAAATCAACATTCTCTATCAACGTTTTTGCTGAACTTGAAGAAAATGGCCTGCTCTGGCCACATACATGATGTTGGAGTCCAGGTGTCTGTTACAAGACATTTTGTAAATCTGTAACCATGCTGTTCTTTCATAGAAATAAAAAAATAAAAGCCTCGAGGCAAAAACGTTCCTACAAAACAGCTCCCCTATTAGCTATTTTAGAGGGAAAGAGGGGTTACCATATTTACTAAACTTTACTGCATAGTTGAAGTCTTCTCGAAATTGTTCATAATTCCATCTACTGGCTAAAATCATAACTGCAGTTTAATCTATATTCGTATCCAGTCAAAAAGGTTCATGATCCTACTGTTCTCACAAGTGGGAAACTGAAAGTCATTTGTCAATAAATTCTATTTTAATGTTCTTCTCATCCAAGAATTGAGAAATAACATACTGTGTACACATAAGGGTTACAAGCGCAAAAGATCATTTTCAGGAAAACAACAACAATAAAAAAAGAATAATCACCCGAAATGATGGAACAGCATGTAATATTATGTTTAAACCTTTATTTGAATAATAAAACATCTTAATATATGCAACACCACAATACCTGGAGAAAATAAGAGCACAGAGGCTTTGATCAATCCTTTTATCAAAATGATTGATAAGTTATGATACGCAGTGTTTAAGATATGTGGATAGGCCAGGCGCAGTGGCGCACGCCTGTAATCCCAGCACTTTGGGAGGCCGAGGTGGGCAGATCACCTGAGGTCAAGAGTTCGAGACCAGCCTGGCCAACATGGTGAAACCCCGCCTCTACTAAAAATACAAAAATTAGCTGGGTGTGGTGGCGCGCCTGTAATCCCAGCTACTCAGGAGGCTGAGGCAGAGAAATCACTTGAACCCAGGAGGTGGAGGTTTGCAGTGAGCCGAGATGGCACCACTGCACTCCAACCTGGGAGACAGAGCGAGATTCCATCTCAAAAAATAAAAAGAATAAAAAACGAAATATGTGGATAGACCTAAAGATAATTATTGTTACATTTGTGAAGAAGTTGCAAATATTGAAAATGATTTAAGATGGCTAGTGATGGAAAGAGTGAATCGATACAATTGCATTGATTAAAAGCCAGTAGCACTGACACATTCATACATACTGAGTTCAGATCAATGATCACTGATTTTCCATGGAATACTATACTGACATAAAAAAGAACAAATCATGTCCTTTGCAGCAACGTGGCTGAAGCTGGAGGCTATTATCCTAAGTGAGCTAAGTCAGACACAAAAAACCAAACACTGCATGCTTTTACTTATAAGTGGGAGCTAAACCATAGGTACACACAGACATAAAGCTGGGGACACTAGACGCTGGGGATTCCAAAATAAGGGAGGATGTGAAGGAGGTGAGGGTTGAAAAATTATCAAACTGGTACAATGCTCACTATTTGAGCATTGGGGTGCACTAGGAATCCAAACCCCACCTGCATGTAATATACCTGTGTAACAAACAAGCGCACATACCTCTTGAATCTAAATTTTCTTTTAATGGAAAAGAAAAAAGTTATCAGTGATTTTAATAAACATACAGATTTGTAACGTAGCATGCATTGGGTAACTTCACAAAAAGATGACCTTAAATTCAATGTCCATTCAACATTTAATGAATATTTATTAGGCACCTACATTTAAAAAATGCCACATGCCAGGTAAGCTTCAAGGGATACATTATGTCCATGCGATAAAGTTCGAATTGAAGACTGTATCATCTGCTTAGGGAGTGCAATGTACTAAAACATTGTAAAAATGTAGCGAAAAAGTGATTCCTGATCAGAGTGATGCTGGCATACCTCTGTGGATTGAAAGTAGATTCACATTATACCCCAGTATCAGAATCAGTGTAAATTATTCTCTGTGGCACATTGTCCCAGTGAGTCTCTGCAAAACACGGTGAAACTCAAGATCATCCACTTCTAGGCTGATTTACGTGCCTCTTATTCTCAATACTGCCATTAGTGGGCTGCCACTCACAGAATATGGAACGCAGTGGTGCTATGAATTTTGTTGGCACTGTATTCAACGAGGCTCCTGTTTTAAAGGAACTAAAAATTCTCCCATTACCAAATGCCAACTGGGTCAGAGAACAGGCAGGTGTTAAGGGACGTGCAAACATTTGCTACTCATGTGAGACCACATAAAGTGTCACAGCATTCTCGTAAACCAGTAAAACAGAGCCAGTGTTTTACAGCAGGAACTGCAGAAAGTAAAGCCTTCCTGAGACTTCCTTGAAAAGGACTTGCGTTAAAGACCTTTCTTTAGGTCTTTAAACTTGCGGTGCCTCTACGAAAGCATCTTCAGAAGGGTCTGGATGATCTTCTGCAACCCTGTACCCAGGTCCTAAACAAGACTTCACAAAAGGACATCAGTCGGCTTCTACTTTTTCTTCTCCTTTTTTTTTTTTTTTTTTTTTTTAGCAGTTTTGAAAATTGTTTATTGTTGGCCAGGCACAGTGGCTCACACCTGTAATCCTAGCACTTTGGAAGGTGAGGTGGGAAGATCACTTGAGCCCAGGAGTTTAAGATCAGCCTGGGTAACAAAGTGAGCCCCCATCTCTACAAAAAAAAATTAAAACAATTAGCTGGGCGTGGTAGCATGCACCTATGGTCCCAGCTGCACGGGAGACTGATACAGGAGGATCACTAGAGCCCAGGAGTTTGAGGCTGCAGTGAGCCATGGTCGTGCCACTGCACTCCAGCCTAAGTGACAGAGTGAGACCATGTCTGGAAAAAAAAAAAAAGGTTTTTTGTGTTTCTGATTAAAATAGTAAAATATACGCAGTGCAGCACATTGGAGAGGAAGAAAGTAACAATTACCCATAGTCTTATCACTGAGAAATAACCAACTGTAATATCTTTCAGTTTTTCCTTCCAGTTTTTTAATGCTTACATTTTTCAAAGTTACTCTCAAAACATTACACTATAAGTGTTTTCGTTTTTTTGCAGTATGAACTTTTTTCTTTTTCAATTTTTATTTTAGAATTGGGGGTACACAGTTTGTTACAAAGATACACTGCATAAAGAAAATATGGTACATATACATCATGAAATACTATGCAGCCATGAAAAAGAATGAAATCATGTCTTTGCAGGAACATGTGTGCAGCTGGAAGTCATTATCGTAAGTGAACTAATGCAGGAACAGAAAACCAAATACTGCACGTTCTTACTTGTGAGCGGGACCTAAGCATCGAGTACACAGCAACTTAAAGATGGAAACAACAGACACTGGGGGCTGCTAGAGCTGGGAGGGAGGTGAGGACTAAAAGACTATCTATCAGGTGTTATGCTCACTACCTGGTTGATGGGACCGATTATACCCTAAATCTCAGCATTATCTACCTTTCTCCAAAGCTGGAGAATGTCCTAAGTGGATCCATCATACAGAGGCTACTTTCAGCCACTAGTGTTTTATTGAACTTTCAGATTCCATTTCTATGTCCCTGAAGGAGTGGGGGTCCAGTGTGGGACCCCTCGAATGCCTAATGGGGTCTTCGGTGCCAGATACATAATTAGTGGGGCTCAGTGCAAAAGAAAATGTAGGCCTCTTATGCAAAAAAAAAAAAAAAAAAGCAGGAAAGTGATATTTTTTTCTGTGATCTCAATCTCTCCACCTCTTCTAGTGTTTTTATTCTAAACTATTTGGCACATAAAGGTTGTATATATTCAAGGTATGTAACAGGATGACTTTATACCTGTATACATTGTGTGATGATGACCACAATCTAATTACTTACACATTCATCACTACCATGCTGTACTTAAGATTCCCAGATTTTGTTCATCGCATAACTTCAAGTTTTTGCCTTTGACGAAAATCTCCTCATTTCACCTGCCCCTCAGCCCCCAGTAATCCTACTCTATGCATTTATGATTTAAACTTTTTTAGATTCCACATATAAATGGCCATGCAATATTTATCTTTCTGTACCTATTTTATTTCACTTAACATAACATCCTCCAGGTTCACGTGTGTTGTTGCAAATAACCAAATTTCCTTCTTGTAAATTCTGAAGAGTATACCATGGTGTACATACACCACATTTTCTTTATCCATTTCTTCACTGATGAACACTTAGGTTATTTCTACATCTAGGCTATTGAGAATAATACTGCCATGAACATGGAAGATGCAGATGTCTCTTTGAGATATTTATTCCATTTTCTTTAGATATATACCCAGCAGTGAGGTTGCTGGATTTTATGGTAGTTCTGTCTTAATTTTTTGAGGAAACTTCATACTGTTTTTCCTAATGGCTGGGCCAATTTCCATTCCCACCAACAACGTGTAAGGGTTCCATTTCCTCCACCTCCTCACTGGCACTTGTCATCTTTTGTCTTTTATTTCCCTAACATTGCTCTTGGCAATACTTTTTTGGATGGTCAACAAAAGCAAAAAGAATACAAATAGGATTGCATCAAAGTAAAAAGCTACAGCACAGCCAAGGAAACCATCAACACAGAGAAAATGCAGCATATAGCAAAGGAGGAGATATTTGCAATCTATATATCCGATTAAGGAGTTAATATACACATTACAAAAGGAACTCATATTCGTCCATTCTAGTATAACTGAGACTAGGTAATTTATAAAGAAAAGAGATTTAACTGGCTCATGGTTCCACAGGCTGTACAGCAATCATGGCTGGGGAGGCCTCAGGAAACTCTCAATCATGGCAGAAAGTGAAGGCGATGCAGGCACATCTTACATGCCCGAGGAGGAGGAAGAAAGAAAAGGGAGGTGCTACACACTTTTAGACAACCAGATCTCATGAGAACTCACTCACTATCATAAGAACAGCAAGGGGAACATCTATCCCATGATCCAGTCACCTCCCACCAGGCCTCTCCTCCAACATTGGGGATTACGATTTGACATGAGATTTAGGTGGGGACACAAATCCAAACCATATCAGAACTCATGCAACTCAATAGCAAAAGAAAAAAAAAAATCACCAGGTTAACAGACGGATAAAGGGCCATTTTTCCAAAGAAGACAAATGGCAAACAGGTATATGAAAAGGTGCTTGCTAGAATTTGGATGTCTGTCCCCTCCAAATCTCATGTTTTATTGCATGTCAGGATTGGAGATGGGGTTCAATGGGAGGCATCTGTGTCATGCAGGCAGACCCTCATAAATAGGTTAATGCCCTTGGAGGGGGTGAGTTCCCACTATTAGTTTTCATGAGAGCTGATTGTTAAAAACAGCCTGGCTCCTCCCTCTCTTTTCCTTCCCCTTTCCTCATGTGATCTCTGCGCACACCAGTTCCCCTTCCCCTTCCACCACGCATGGAAGCTCCTTGAAGCTCTCATAGAAGTGAATGCTGGCGCCATGCTTCTTCTAAGCCTGCAGCATGGTGAACCACATAAACCTCTTTGCTTTATAAATTACCCAGCCTCAGGTATTCCTTTATAGCAATGCAAAAATGGACTAAGACAGTGCTCCACATCACTAATCATCAGGGAAATGCAAATGAAAACTACAATGAGGTATCACCTCATACCTGTTAGAATAGCTTTTATTTGCTATCTATTGCTGTGCTCTTTCTCAGGCATGGGGGTGCTTGTGGGTGAGTGCACACCCTCACAGGTACCCAGGGCCATGCCTGACACGTGGCGTGTGCACCTGACTTCGATCCTCCCCAAACATGTGGTCGGATCTCTGCAGGAATGCAAGGCGATGCTTGACGCTTGGTGGTCACACACCCTTGAAGCTTGTCCCACTGGGTCTGCACCATCATTACCAGTCACCACCAGCACCATGTTGAAGAATCACCTTCAAATTAAAAATAAATAAAACGCAAGCATAAAAACTTTCTCAACCAAGTCATTTAAGATGCAGATAACACAGATGACAAACAATTCTATTTTAATTGTTATGAAATTTTAGGGCTTGCACTAAGAACCTCATCTTTCAACACTTTCTGTCAATGACAATAATAAAAATAATGGCTAAATATACATATATATACACATATATATATTCACCACTTATTGCTGTGTGTTTACTGTGTTCCTGGCACCATGCTGAAGGCTTTATTGACATACTTTTGTTTAATCTTTACAAATTCTTACAAGGTGTTAACTGTCATGTGACCCATGAGGTACTTCATAGTAAAATCTTTGGGAGTTTGAAACATGACCTAAGGACATGAATCTCTCAAGTGGCAAAACTGGGCTTCGAAGTGAAGTCAAGCTAAACTCAGAGCACACATGTTTAAATAAATGCCCTCCTGCCTCACACTATTAAATACTTTTCTCACACATCATCCTGCCTGGAATGTCTTTGAGAAGCTAACCCTAACATGAGGCAAAAGAATCATATTTTCCTGCACTCTTTTCCTCAAACCTATTGTAAATTAATATATATGCATATATTTGAGGGGTACCTGTGATATTTTGATGCACTCAAATAATGCGTAATAATAAAATCAGTGTAACTGGGACACCCATCATCTTAAACATTTATCTTTAGGGTGAGAACATTCTACTTATTCTCTACTAGCTGTTTTGAAATACACAATCCATTTTTATTTAGTAGAGTCACTCTGCTGATTTATCAAACACTGGGTCTTATTTCTTCTCTCTATCTGTAGTTTTGTGCCTGTTAACCAACTTCTCTTCATCCTTCCACCCCTTTACCCTTTCCAGCCTTACTAAACTACAAGGAAATTTAAAGGATACTGTATTCATCTGTTCTCACACTGCCATAAAGAACTACCTGAGACTGTAATTTATGAAGAAAAGAGGTTTAATTGGCTCACAGTTCTGCAGATTGTACAGGAAGCATGGCTGGGAGGTCTTAGGAAACTTATAATCATGGCAGAAGGTGAAGGGAAAGCAAGCACATCTTTACCATGGCAGAGAGAGAGAGCAAGTGATTGAATGGGGCAGTGCCACAGACTTTTAAACCATCAGATCTCGTAAGAACTCACTCATTATCACAAGAGCTGCAAGGGGGAAGTCCACCCCATGATCCAGTCACCTCCCAGCAGCCCCCTCCTCCAACATGTGGGGATTACAATTCCAGATGAGATTTGGGTGGGTATACAGAGCCAAACCATATCAGATACCAAAAATATAAATCAATAATTGATGGAATGACAATGAAAGGAAAATAATATATCCTGGAAAAAGATGAGCAAACAAACAAAACGTAACATTTCCATCTACCTATGCATTTAGTCATTGAACGTGAGTAGTGGGTCAGGACTATTCTGAATTATGAGGATGTAATTTTCACTTTATTGCAGGGAAGTTCTATGCAAACATGTGAACAAGAAAATATACAATAAGCCAGGTGGAAGATGAGGGATTTAAAGAATTCTAAAGCAGGATAAGGGTTTGGAGGAGTGTTCTGGCTTGACCAAGGGACACCTTTCTCAGGGGGGTCATAGTTGAGCTAAATAATAAAAAGAGAGAGCAACAGCCATTGGTGTTATCTCTGGTAGAAAAGTATTCTATGCGCTAAGAACAATAACAGTTTTATTTCTTATCGTTAACTACTATGGATACACAATAGTTGTACATATTTATGGAGTGCATGTGAAATTTTGAAACAAGCATACAATTGTCATGATCAGAGTAGAATAATTGGAGTACCCATCACCTCAAGCATTTATCATTTCTTTACGTTAGAAACATCCCAATTCCACTCTTTTGGTTATTTTGAAATAGACAATAAATTATTGTTAATTATAGTCACCTGATTGTACTACTATGGCAGACTGCCACAGTTACTACTTGAGACCATCACTACGACAGTTACTACTGTTACTACTTGAGACTATCATTATGAGACTGAACGAAGGGGGATGAATGTAGAAATGAAAACTTAGGACAAAAGAAACTGTTTTAAAGAAGAGGTTCCCGGAAGAAGAGGAGGGCTCTTTGCATCTAGTGAGCAAAGGCAGCAGCCCTGCTGTTCCACAGCCCTTCATATTTATTGGGTAGAAAGAGCAGGGAGGAGGAGGTAACGACTGGTCAGCTGCTTAACTGATCACAGGTTCACATTACTGCTAACAGGCTTCAGATGTGCCTAATCACAAGAAACACTGCACTTAGGGCATGACTGCCCTCAGCATTCCTTCTGGGCAGCAGACAGTTTGTCAGTTTGCCAACATTCTGTGTTTATGAGAATGGTTTGCTGTTTACTCAAATAGCCTCCAGTGGTATACTGAGTTGATCATGACCCTCATTCTTTCAGTCTGCAACATACTACCAGACACTAGATCTTATTCCTTCTGACTATAGTTTGGTGGGTGCAGTGGCTCACACTTGTAATCCCAGTGCTTTGGGAGGCTGAAGTGGAAGGATTGCTTGAGGCCAGGAGTTTGAGACCAGCCTGGGCAACAGAGTGAGACCCGATCTCTAAAAAAATTTAAAAATCGTCCAGGTGTGGTGGTGTGCACCTGTAGTACCACCTACCTCAAGAGATGAGGCGGGAGGATCACTTGAGCCTGGAGTTTGAGGCTGCAGTGAGCTATCACCACACCACTGCACTCCAGCCTGGGTGACAGAGCAAGACCTTGTCTCAAAAAAAAAGTAAAAAATAAATTTAAAATAACTGCTTTTTGTACTCATTTACAGTAGCAGAGGTGGGCTGCAAAAGCGATACAAAGGGGTAGAAAAGAGTGGGGAATTATAAGAACGACACTTTTTGTTTCACAAGAGGGTATGGGAGGTTTCCACAACAGAGGCGGTGGCATTGAACAGGACCGCTGCACAGGTGCCAGCAGGACTGGCTGCATCCATCGATCTGATGTATATACATGAGGAGATACAACTGAAGGACCACATGGAGTCTTTTTATTGTTTCTATTCTTCAGTAAAGCCAGGTTCAATGATCAACTGAGAATAAAGGGCAAAAAAAAAGATATTTCAAAAGAAAAGAAAGAAAGTGAAACTTCTCTCCAGAAGACTGTTTGAATGTCCTGGGGAAATACAGTAGGATTCTAAGGTACTGTTATATACCTACTTGAGGTCTGTGGTCATGGACTTAAAGGGAATGCATCGAAGTGGCTGTTTCTTCTTTTCCAGCCCCGCTAGCTGCCAACCACAGTCGGTAACTTACAACTGTGTACCAATAACAGTTAATTTATTTAAACGAAAGTGGACTGAGCCATGGGCTGCAGTTTGGCAGCCCCTGGTACAGATCTTGAGGACAAGAAACAGATGTAGGGTGCACAATAAGATCCCAAGAGAGTTGAAGTTCACAGCAGAGAAGCAGAATGTTAGAATGGTTATTCCCATGACGAAGTTCAATGAAGTAACTGATGGGCTAGCATATCCAGGTTCTTTCTAAAGGAGAGATTATAATAACGGACTGTCTTCCAGATTGTACACCGGTTAGGTGGGAAAATGCATGTAGGGGGTGGTGTTAAAGTAAAAAATGGTATAATGAATATTGAAGGTCATGGTGGGGTTAAGTTTTTATAGGCAGGGTAGAAATAGTGAACCAAGAAAGATAGGAGTAGAAACTAAAACAAGGAATGCCTGGGCAACAGCGAGAGACACTGTCTCTAAAAAAAAAAATCAATCAATTAATTTAAAATAAGTAAATAAATGTAAGTCCAAATGAAAATTGTTGGTGCTGTTGGTTGCACCACATTATAAATGTATTTTCCACCATGAAACTGTACATTTAAAAATGATTAAGATGGTAAATTTTATGTTGTATGTATTTTACCACAATAAAAAAATATATATAAATTTCTTCTTTTTGAATTGAGTTCAAAGTTGAGTGCAGTGGCTCAGGCCTATAATCCCAGCACCTTGGAAGGCTGAGGCAGGAGGATTACTTGAGGCCAGGAGCTTGAGACCAGCCTGGGCAACATAGTGAGACTCCATCGCTTCAGATAAAACTTAAAAATCAGCCAGGCATGGTAGCATGCACTTGTAGTCCAGCTACCTGGCAGGCTGAGGCAAGAGGATGACTTCAGCCCTGGAAGTCGAGGCTGCAGTGAGCTATGATTACACCACTACACTCCAGCCTGGGTGACAGAGCAAGACTCTGTCTCTATAAAAAAGGAGGAGGAGAGGGAGGAGGAGGAAGAAGAAGGAAGGAAGGAAATGGAGCATATTTATCCACTGAAGCATATTTATCCACAAGAGCATATTTATCCACTAAAAATGAAAAATGCCGAATCATTCAGTTTTAATGGGTGGCACATCTCTAGGTCTTGAAGTTCTACTGGGGAACAGAAACTAAGAGCTTGCGATGAAAATATGAGCCTAATTTAACGGCAAATCTGCAGGGGAAAAAAAAGCCCAAACAATTTCAGTGTGCAAAATGAAATCTGTTTTGTTTCCACATTAAGAATGGGAAATATAGTTCATTGAAACCCGAACTGTCACATTGCAAAGGAAAACCTTAATGGGTATATCAAGCATCTGCCACAGTCACAGAAAAAGCTGAAACCACCAATAGTGTGCCTAATTTTTAATCAATGTATTTACTCCATGTGGACTTCTGTAATTCTACCAGCATGTAATGGTTTGATGTATGATATGGAATTGTTGGATGATATCTAACAATTTCATTTAGTGCTTTCTAGATGCAAAAGCTGCTATATTATTTATTTCACAATTATTCTTTGATCTAACAAATGTGTTAGTTATTTTTCTGATTTCTATTTGTCTTTTTAAATTTTCTTGTGTTTCTAAGTGCCAAATATTTAAAATTGGCATTCCATGAAAGGTAAGTGAATTCAACGGAACTTTTCAAAATTTCTTTTCATCAATTCTGTCCTCAGTTTTTTCTTCTTCTCTTTCTATTATTTTATAAAGACTGCCTTGGCTTGACAGCTGATTTCACTTCCTTGGACTTGAATCTATCTAAGCAAACAACTCCAATGATTTCAACATCTCTCATCTTCTGACAATTGGCCTTTATCCCTGACTTATTAAAATTACTCATGCATGATTGAGTTTATCCGCCCATGTGCATGATCAGTCAATTGTCACATGTTGGAGGGCTTCAGAGGTGTGTGTCTGAAAGAGTAACTTTTCTCTGCAGAAAAAGTACCAAGGCCACTGGCAAGCATGCACCTAATGAACGTTCTCTAATGTGGATAAGTTCACAGAGAACTTAACCCACAGACCTCTGGATTCTGCATTGTTAGGTAGGACTATACAGCTATGAATTCATCCATTGTCATCTGATAAAACTGTAAATGTGAATCCAAGTGTAGTTCCTCTCTATGTGTTGGTCTCTGCTACCAAATCAAAGCAGAAATTTGTGAACTTTACTTGAATCACTAGAGCAAAAGGAAGGCTTTATTTGTGAATTCTCTCCTTCTGGGCTTTAGCTGGAAATCAAGCAAGCAAGTTGTGTGATACCAAAAGAAAGAATGAGGCTAACTTTTTTTTTTTTTTTTTTTTTTTGAGACAGAGTCTCACTCGGTTGTCCAAGGTGGAGTGCAGTGGTGCAATCTCAGCTCACTGAAGCCTTGACCTCCCCGGCTCAGGCAATCCTCCCACCTCAGCCTCCTGAGTAGCTGGGTCTATAGGCACGCACCACCATATTTGGCTAATTTTTTGTACTTTGTGAAGAAATGGGGTTTTGCCATGTTACCCAGGCTGGTCTGGAACTCCTGGGCTCAAGAGATCCTCCTGACTCAACCTCCCAAAGTTCTGGGATTATAGGCGTGAGCCTCAGTGCCTGGACTAAGCATGGTGATTTTCTATTATTGGATTGGTTAGTTGGTTGGTTGCATAATATAATGTCAGATTACAAAAAATAAAAAAACTTCTGCCTGGTTGGTTTTATAAAAAAATAAAATAAAATCTCAGTATTACCTCTTTTGATATTCATACTTTTGTATATAAATAAAGACCCCATCATGAAATTTGAGTAAGCAGTAAACCCTGGTTATAAGACACTTCATTTGGGGAGTCATTTATTTGTTTTTTGTTTTTTGTTTTTTGTTTTGTTTTGTTTTGTTTGAGACAGAGTCTCGCTCTGTGGCCCAGGCTGGAGTGCAGCGGCGCGATCTCGGCTCACTGCAAGCTCCACCTCCTGGGTTTACGCCATTCTCCTACCTCAGCCTCCCAAGTAGCTGGGACTACAGGCGCCCGCCACCTCGCCCGGCTAGTTTTTTGTATTTTTTAGTACAGACGGGGTTTCACCGTGTTAGCCAGGATGGTCTCGATCTCCTGACCTCGTGATCCGCCCACCTCGGCCTCGTGAGGAGTCATTTATTACTGTAGCTAAACTTAGCCTAAGCTAATAGATGCAGCATTTACAAAGCAGCACTCATACAGGAAAATGTATACTTACCCCAGCCATTCCCCCCAAAAGAATGCACTTAAAGTAACACATTGAGGCCAGGCACGGTGGCTCACGCCTGTAATCCCAGTACTTTGGGAGGCCGAGGCGGGTGGATCACAAGGTCAGGAGATCGAGACCATCCTGGCTAATATGGCGAAATCCCGTCTCTACTAAAAATACAAAAAAAAATTAGCCGGGTGTGATGGTGGGCGCCTGTAGTCCCAGCTGCTGGGAAGCCTGAGGCAGGACAACGGCGTGAACCCAGGAGGCGGAGCTTGCAATGAGCCGAGATCCTGCCACTGCACATTGAAACCTTTTTTATCATCAGGTATAAAATAGAATTTGCTACCAGTTTAAAATTCCTTATTCAGAACTGCTGGAAAGACAGCCTTCCCCCTCAGTACACACACACAGACACACACACACACACACCCCACACACACACAGACACACACACACCCACCACACACATACACCACACACACACACAGACACACACACACACCACACACACACACACACAGACACACACACACACACACACACAAACTTTGCATTTGCCTAGCCATAATTCTTTCCACCGATTTCAATTTTCTAGGCAAAATGATGCAGAAAGCATGTACAATTAAATGAGGTGATGATGCATTCAGCAGTCAACAATCCAGATAAAATCAATATTGAGCTTGCATTGGGAGCTGAAATCATCGCTGTGGATAGCCATGTGGATTTAGTGAATCTCAGGGTAATAAACAAAAATATAACAAGACTCTCATCCGTGACTTTGGGTCTGCAAGTTGAGGCATTATGAAATACATCAAAGAAAATAAATACAGGCAATTTTTATTAAAAAGTCCATTATGCAAGTGAAACAGATAAATAAGGAGATTGTAATTCAAAGGAAATATGAATAAGAGGAATTCATAAAAAGAAAAAGTCAGGGATTTGGTCTTCTTTTATCTACTTGCCTAAACTCCCCACAGACTATTTCAAGGGAAATCCAAGACATCAAAAGGGAGAATGTATTCTTCTCAGCATGAATGCATTTGATTTGTAAAATAAGGAAAAATGATTCCAACTTCACTGGATTGTTATGAAAATAAAATTTCAAAAATTAATGAGAAGTTCCTTATATTATAATCCATTATTTTTAAAAATGCAGTTGTAAATCCCAAACTTCAAGGAATTCAGAGAGTTTTGTCTTCACTTCTCCCAATAGCTAATTTGGGTATGTCTTTTGTGCATAGGAATCATTTATCCGCACAAACATATGCTTAAATGTACACATCAGAAAATGTGGCAAAGAGCTTCTAATTTCCCACCACCTCCCCTTCGGTGTGTTCTAAGAGCCACATGAACCCTGAGTGTGCTATTTCTTTCTCGTTCATTCTTTTTGGATTGCACAGGAAGCACACCCTGCACTGGCACATTGGGGTTTCTCTTTGTCAGGCATCTAGCAAAGGTGTGATTTTAAAAGGAACTAGGCAGAGAAGAGAATGTTGGTTGACAAGTTCGAATTATTTGTTTATGTAAATAAAAGATAACAACAGTGACACCCCTGAAGATATGTATTGATGGTGACAGCCTCACATGCAACAGTAGAGCATGGGTGTCTTACATCCCGGCAGTAGAGGGGCATGCTCTTATTTATAAGGAATAAAGACTTGGTTGTATGTTAGAATGTTCCAGTGACAAGTGGAGCTAGATTCAAATCCAGCTGTCACAGGCTAGAGAACCCTGAATATGACAGTGGGCAAGGAACTCTTCCCATGGTAAAGCAGAGAGAGATGAAATATAGATGATTGATAGATAGATAGATAGATGATATATAATAGATAAATAGATGATAGATACATAGATAAATTAAATAGATAAGTGGAAGATAGATAGATAGATAGATAGATAGATAGATAGATAGACAGATAGATAGATAGAAGGAACAGATGATTGATAGATAGGCTAGGTAGATATAAGATAGATACATGTGATGGATAATATTAATAGATGGGTAGATGGATACATAGATAGATGGATACATAGATGGTAGAATAGATACCTGATGATACGTAGATACATACATATTATGATAGAATAGACAGCTAAAATACCTGATAGATACATGGTTGATAGAAAGAGATACTATACATAGAAGATTATAATTGTGATGAAGAGAGATAGATGATAGGTAAATAATAGAGATGAAGATAGATAACAGAAACATATTAGGATACATACACAACGATAGATACATACATACATAGATGACAGAATATATAGATGAGATTGATAAGATACATGATAGATAATTGGCAGAAATAGAGAGATAGTATACATAGAAGATTATGATGATAATAAAGATAGATGATAGAGATAGATAAAAAATAGCTAGATAAGATTCATGATGAATATATAGGTAGACTGATAGATGAGAAAGATAAAATAACATGATGATGAAGATAGATATATGATAGGTAGATAAAAGAAATAGATAATAGATTAGGTAGCCAGATGATTGATAGATAGATAGATAGATAGATAGATAGATAGATAGATAGATAGATAGACAGACAGATAGATAGAGAAATAACTCTGCCTAGAAGTCTGCCATGGATCACTTGAGGGAATATCAGTTAAAGTGTAGTACGAACATGCTCGGCACAAAGCCACTATTGAAATTTTATCTGTATTTCGCCTTTTCTTCCCCAACTTCTCATATATCTGTTAATTCAGTAAGTCCCATTGGTAATCCATGTTTGCTTTTGAGGAGTAAATGTACCATGAACAACACATAAGTTTTTTAAGTGTGTTAGTATTACATATTCTGCATTTCTCCTAAATAACAAGAACTCAGAAAAATCTTACCACGAAGAGATAATTCCATTCTGCAGAAGAGTGGATATTTATTTTCCTGAACATTTTCCCCGGTGCATTATGGCCACCAATGAACTGAAGGAGGAGACTAAAAGCTCATAAACTCAAGAGTCACAGATGCTACTTTCTTAATAAAGCTTTAAAGTTAAAGAGCTTGTCACAGACAACAAGCACCCTTAGGTAAGAACAGTTGCAAAGCACGAGGGTTTAAAGGCACCCCTCTAAGCTAAGCCCATGGAATCTGTTTGTAGGATTGTGTTTTGTTTGAGAACCTCCTCCATGAGATGCTGGGCCATTCTCCATTAAATATTGCAAAAATCTTTTATGGGAAGCTACAGCATGTTCTGTCTGTCACCTGCTCATTTATTTTTAGAAAAAGAATAAGGAGATTTGAAAATAATCTCGAGCGGGGATCGAAGGGCTATTTGTACACCCAATTCATTCACAGTAATCAAAAGATGGAAGCAAACCAAGTGCCCATTGTCGAATGAATGGATAAACAAAATGTGATGTGTTCATGCAAGGGAATATTATTCAACCTTAAAAAGGAAGGAAATTCTGACACCTGCTATGGCATGGATGAACCTTGAGGACATTACACTGAGTGCAATTAGCCAGTCACAAACAGATAAATACTGTATAGTCTCACTTATACAACATCCCTGGAGTTGTCAAACCCATAGGCAAAGAAAGCAGGATGGTGGGTGCCAGGGTTAGAGGAAGAGGGGTAGGGAGTTAGTGTTTAATGCGGACAGGGTTTCAGTTTGGGAAGATGAACGTGAATGTACTTAATGCCAGTGAAGTGTACACTTAAAAATGATTAAAATGGTACATTTCGTGTTACATATAATTTACCCCAGAAATCAAATTAAGGGATCTGCATCAACTCCAGATTCTAGGCCGATAGTGAGTACCTTGAATGTTTTAGTTGTTATCATTACTCACCAGATAAAATGCTGAAGAGTTTGTGTTAATGGATACCTTAGAGATCATTTTTAAACCCTTAAACTCCTTGAAGATGGTAAATGAGAGATGACATCTATACACAGTGGCTTTTTATAGAGTGGAATGTTATATAGAGTGATGTCATCTTTGTAACATGACTTGTAGAGTTTCTTTCTTTCCTGCAATATCCTCAGGCTTGTGTTTAAATATAAATGTACAAGCTTTCGCTCAGCTTGCTAAATGAGAAAGATTTTTTCCTTAAAGGGGCCTCTTCTCCATTTGCTGTGGTGGAAATTTTGTATCTGTAGATAAGGTATTTTTATGCTAAAAAATGGAAATCTGCTTAACAGCAATAATGAGTAAGTAGCCTACATTTTCGTATTTATGCCAACATATGTTTTACATCCATTGACATGAATTGTTTTTTTTTTTCCCCTTTTCCTCTGGAAGATGCCATCATTTCATCTGGCTTTATTCTCTACTTTTTACAAATAAAACTTAGGATGTCTATTTTTCTGACATATTCCTGCTTTCCAAATCATGAATCCTTCCACATTTTCTAAATAACTTTAATGTTTCATTTATTTCTTTTTTCATAAACCTCTCTAAGAGCATTATATGTTGGAAGAAAAATAAACTAATCCCCAAGACTTCCACTCTCCTCCTGCAAAGCCATATTTCAGCATCCTTCACTCATCCTTTTTTGTAAATCTTAAATTGGGGAACTTTTGAGTGCTAAGTGCATCAATCCACATTCTTACTTCAATTCTTCCAACAGCTATATACACTATTGGATTTTAAAAATCATTTTTAAAGGAGAGGGACTTTCTAAGAACAGATGGGTGACTGTTAGGAAGAACCAACAACCCCTTTGAAAAAGAGATGACAGATGGGCTATTAGTTTTTTGTCCTACAGGTACACCATATCCTTGTCTGACTTGCTTTTAAAACCACCCTATAACAAGCACCTGGAAAGCGGTAAGGCCCAGGATCACAGTCCTTGTCTGCAAAGCATTAGCATGGATTATTGACAATGGAGCCATCAAGTCTTTGTTTTAGAGTGGATTTGCTCAGCCAGAGTTCTGGATGTTCTGAAGTACTTGAACAAATATTTCCAAAAGGAAAGTTGTCCAAAGCAAACCGTGTTTTTGTTTTTTTCTAATGTATAATGAGTTCCATTTTGCTGGCTTTCTTTTGATTATTAGACAGATAATGATGCCCTGAAGAGCAGCTACCAGCAACCTGCGCATCTCAGCCAGCAAGAAATTATATGTGGACTGTACTCTGGACTGGACTTTGCAATTTTGCTAGAGTTCTAGGAAGCTATTTTAGACAGGGCACAGGTCCCTTCCTGGAATATATATTGCTATTCTCCTAGAGGGACCTTCCTTCCCACTTCTCCGCCTTTCTCTTGCAGAATCAATGCAAGAAAATCCAGTGAGCTTAGAGACCACCTTAAGCATGGGAAATGTGGATGCAGCTTGATCCACAGCATTAGCGGTCTCAAATATTTTAACAGTCTCTAGCTCTGCAATATCTAAAATGCCAACTCTGTAACCCGGCAGCCCTAATCGTGAGCATGTGTGTCCACTGAAAACAAACACTGCCTTGTTTTTGGTTTTTGTTTTCTCCATTGCTATGCAGGGTTTCATACTCCCATGACAGTCTGTGCTTTTGCTCTTCTAATGGAGCAAACACTCTTTCCATTTGCTCCACAACGAAGTGTTTCAAAGATAAAGCTTTATTAAAAGCTAGATTGGGGTCAGTGTGATAGAAATTGGGGGACATACTAAGAGAGAAGTTTCAGGGACTCCAACGTCGTCTCCTGTTTGCTTCCCTCGTCATTAGAATTGCAGTACCTATCGGCCCCTGAAACGCTGCCTGATTGTGTTTGCTTTCCCTGATTGGATGCAAAATGAAAAACCTTCTTTCTCCATGGACCGGCTGCTCTCTCCTCTAATCGACTGCATGCATTGAATCCGAATTACAGGCTCGGAGCCTGATGAATTGACTTCAGGAATATTAATTTAATGCTTGAAATGTCAGCAAATAGAGTGGAGGTATTATTCCAGGCCCAGCTTCTTGAAGTCTCCATTTGATAGATTGTTTTTAAGGCAGCCTCTGCATGGGAACACCAACTCCATAAGGCACCGTGAAGCCATCTAACAAAGCAAGTGGAGTGTACCCGAACTTTGAAAGCTCAGCCTCTGCTAAGTGGTTGCATGATTTAGAATCATCAGGCAAAGGGCGAGACAATCTAGAGTCTAGAAAATGTTGGTGGATGTCTTCATGATTTCGGGAAGCCTTTTCAATATGAGCTCTGCTTTGCTTTTTTAAGATATTTTATTTATTTTATTTTTTTAGGGAGTAAAAGACACATTGTTTTATTGCATAGGGTCTCTGGTTATAATGCAGATCCCAGAACTAAGTTGCAATGCCATAGGCATATCTAGAAACGTGAGGTCACATCCATTGATATCACATGCACTTGCAGCTCCCTGTTGGGCTCAGAAAACAACACCCCACAGTGCAGGCCTCCACAGCAGCCTCAGAAGCCTATGTTTCTCTCTGATCATCTCCCGCCTCCTGTCTCTCAGTCCCATCCTCCCCCGAGGCACCACAGAAACTAGAATCCCTCTTTCCCAAGGCGGGTCACAGAAACCAGAACCCATTTTTCCCAACATGAGTCTTAAAACCTAAAAATCGGAAGCTAAGTTTCCCTCTATCCTATCTGTATAGAGACTGGCCATAAAGAAATTCCCTGACCTACCTTGTTTAAGACCTACCTTGTCCTAAGACCCCCAACTCCAGAGAGGGTCGTGCCCCACACCCAGAAGGAGGGAGCGCTGCTCAGAGAGGCCAGAAGAATCTAGACAGACAGGCCTGGCTGGGTTTCCACACTCAGTCCATTAGCATTGGATCAGGTCCTTTTTGTCCAACCCTGTTTCTACACGGCTGCCCATACTTTGTTGAACCAAAGCATAAAAATGGACAGCTTCCCCTGTATCTTTAAGTCTTCATTCTAAAGACTCCTATGTATACATGTTAATAAAATTTGTATCCAATTAATCTGCCTCTTGCAAGTTGGTTTTTCAGTAAACCTTTCAAGGGTTATTGGGAAAGCTCTCCTTTGCCCTATACATCCGGACGGTCTCTAATCATTTTTGAATATACATAACTTCAACTTTTAGATTTTGGGGTCCATGTGCAGGTTTGCTACCTGGGTATATTGCATGATGCTGAGGTTTGGGGTGTGAAAGACCCTATCATCCAGGTAGCGAGCATAGATAGCACCCAATAGGTAGTTTTTCAGCCCATGACCCACTTCCTCTTTCCCCACTCTAAGAGTCCTCAGTGTCTATTGTTTTCATCTTTCTGTCTATGAGTACCCATTGTTTAGCTCCCACTTATAAGTGAGAAACATGGTATTTGATTTTCTGTTCCTGCATTAATTCAGTTAGGATAATGGCCTCTAGTTACATCCATGTTGCTGCAAAGGACATGATTTCGCTCTTCTTTGTGGCTGCATAGTATTCCATGGTGTATATGTGTCACATTTTCTTTATCCAGTCCACCATTGAGCCCACAAGGGCTCCTAGGTTGATTCCTTGTCTCTGCTATTGTGAATAGGGCTACTATAAACATACAACTGCATGTGTCTTTTTGGTAGAACGATTTCTTTTCCTCTGGTTATACACCCAGTAATGGGATTGCCTGGTCCAATAGTAGTTCTGTTTTAAGTTTGTTGGTCCCCACAATCTCTAATCTTTAGCTTAGACCTTTACATATTGCAGTTTCATCTGCTGGAAATGTCCTTTCTTAGAAACTTCGTCTCCTCCTTGCTAACTTAGATCCTGAGAATTCTCATCCTATAATCCCTTTTCAGGTATACTTGCCCTGTTGATGTCTGGAAACACTTACATATCCCTTATGGGCTCTAGATCAACTTGCTAACACCCTAAAACATATCATACAACATGGAGACACTAGATGGCCAATTTGCTCACAGCTGAACTCCAGTTCTGACACCTGTAGGTGCTGCATACGTTTGCATGAATAAATAGGGGCACATGTAGCGATGTATAGAGACACACATGCACCTGTGCCAGAGGCTGACTTTTGTCAGCTGAGGGCTCTCCTGGTTCATTCTCTCTGATGGAAAATAATGTTCCATTTTCTAGGTATATGTGTCATCTGCATGCTTCAGTTTCATTTCATCTATCTTGATTTGCTTCTTGTTCTGCCCCAGGAAAGGCACAATGCCATAGTACTGTTTAAAGGACTTTGTGTGTATTAATATTGTCCACAAGGACTGTTGTCACCACTTATTAAGAAATGAAAATAAGCTGGGCGCAGTGACTCACACCTGTAATCCCAGCATTTTGGGAGGCCAAGGCAGAGGGGTCACTTGAGCTCAAGAGTACTAAATGAGCCTGGGCACCTGTCTCTACAAAAAAAATACAAAAATTAGGCAGGAGGCTGAGGTGGGAGGATCACTGAAGCCCAGGAGTTCAAGGCTGCAGTGAGCTATGATTGCAGCACTGCACTTCAGCCTCAGCCACAGAGTGAGACCCTGTCTCTAAAGAAAGGAGAGGGGAGGGGAGGGAAGGGGAGGGGAGGGGAGAGGAAGCGAGGAGAGGGAAGGGAAGGAGGGGAGGGGAGGGGAGGGGAGGGGAGGGAAGGAAGGAAGGGAAGGAAGGGAAAGAAGGGAATAAAGGGAAGAAGGGGAAGAGGGAAGGGAAAGAGGGAAGGGAAGGAGGGAAGGGAAGGGAGAAGGGAGGGAGAGATGGAGGGAGGGAAGGAAGAAAGGAAGGAAGGAAAGAAGGAAGGAAGGAAGGAAGGAAGGAAGGAAGGAAGGAAGGAAGGAAGGAAGGAAGGAAGGAAGGAAGGAAGGAAGGAAGGAAGGAAGGAAGGAAAGAAAGAAGGAAGGAAGGAAAGGGTAGGGGAGGGGAGGGAGAAAGAAAAGCATAGAGAAAAGAAAAATGAAAATAGAAGTATGCACAAAGCAGCAAATTTTATTTCCTTTAACTTCTGTTTGGTCACCCCAGAAATTCCCCCAAACTCTCTCTTTGGCATGATGTGTCCAAGGTCCCCAAATCTGCCCTCCGATTCCACGATTTGCTAGGAAGACTCACAGAACTCAGAGAAGCTGTGACCCTCATGGTGGTAACTTGTTATGGGGAAAGAAAGCAGACTAAATTCTGCAGAAATATCTCCTTACTCATTTCCATAATGATTGTACCAGTCTACAGTTCTACAAACAGTACTTCAAGGTTTCCTTTTCTCCACATCTTTGTCACATCTTGTATTCTTTTTAATAGCCATCCTAACAGGTGTGAGGTGGTATCTTTGTGGTTTAGTTTTGCATTTCCCTATTGGTTAATGATGTTGAGCACCTTTCCATGTATCTGTTAGAACATATCAAATCATCACATCACACACCTTAAATGTATACAACTTAGGAGGCTGAGGCAGGTGGATTCCTTGAACCCAGGTATCTGAGACTAGCATGGGCAACATGGCAAAACCTCGTCTCAACAAAAAATATAAAAATTAGCCACCCCCGCATGGTGACTTGTGCCTGTAGCTCCAGTTACTTGAGAGGCTAAGGTGGGAGGATTGCTTGAGCCCAGGAGATGAAGGTTGCAGTGAGCCAAGATTGTGCCACCGCACTGTAGCCTGGGTGACAGAGTCAGACCCTGTCTCAAAAAAAAAAAAAAAAAAAAAAATTACACAACTTTGTTAACTATACTACAATTAAGCTAGAAAAAAAATTTTTTCAAAAATAATTGAATGTTGAACTTGATAGTATTGCAAAATAAATAAATATAATTAAATGTTTCACAAATTTGTAAAGGTAAAAGATACATCTAGCAAAGTTCAGGAGAGCCCAGACAAGAGTTTTCAGTCCTTGTCTTCCAGCAGAGTCAGAAGGACAGCACTGAATTCTTCCAGCAATAGTGTGAGGCAACACAAATAGAATGATGTCAAGGAGGGAGGCTCACTGGAGCCTTGGTGTCTAGAGTTTTTACAAGGGAGGCAGACTCATAGGTGTGAAGCACTTGCAAGCCTTACCTTGGTTATTAATGTCCCAGTTTGCTCACCCAGATGTCAAACTAATATAACATGACCCACCACCTCAGGAAAACAAAAATATATAGATTCACCTTCAATCATGTTGTTAGTACAAACTACCTGACATGACCCTAGACCCTCATCATAGAGGATATACCTTGGCTTATAGGTTATCACACAGAAGCTGTTCAAGTCCTTTCTTTGGCCCATGGAGGGTTGGACCACCCAAAATCTCCTGCATTCACCCTTAACTATACCCATGCCTACTTGCAAATAAGAACTACCCAAGCATGTGGAACCTACAAGTCCATTTGAAACTACCTAGGATTTTAGAAGTTACTCATTGAATTCCAAAACTGAACAGTTGGAAGGCATGAGTCACCCCAAGACCATTCAAACTCATCTGGTTTTTTTCCACTGAGTTCTTTGCTCCTAAATCCTACTTTCAAAATAATATCTGTTCTCCAAAGCCAATGAGCCCTCAAAAGTTCTTGTTTATGCCAACATTTGAAGATAACTTTGTATTACAACTGTTTGAAATTGGAAGGCTTTACTTATATGGCCCGGGGGATGCAATTGAGTTAACTTTAAGCTAATCCGACTCTTTGAAGAGTATCCTGGCCAAGAACCTCAATTATATCTTATTCAAAACAGCTGTTGGCAAAACACAATCATAAAACCATCTGGTTTGCAAGAGTTTATTATGTAAACTTAGAGGCTTCCATGATTTTTAAGGCCATCAGTCCCCCTTGGAAGAGATTCTCTTCCATTGTTTAAGAATATCAAAGTACAACTCCTTCAAGGAACTGTTCTCCCTACAAGCTATTGGGGCCATCAAACCTAGTGAGGCATTTTATTGCATTGGTGTTTCTCCAGGACACACATGCTTTATTGTCATCTTTCATAAAGAACTCCTGCAGGCAATGTTAAAAAGTAAGTATCTAATAAAATTTAGCAATGAGGCTTTGTAAAACTGATGATAGCTAAAAGATAAAAAAGGAAAGAGAGAGGTAGAACAGAAGAGAAATAGGAGTTTTGATTTTCCAGGGTATCATTTAAAATTAGAATCGAAGAGGAAGGACAAAGAAGTGCTTGGATCTCAACTGGGGCACCCCTTCCCTACTAACCAAAACAAACCAGTTGTGGGATTTCAGTGTCCAGGTCTAAGGCAGTTGATTTGCAGGACTTAGTGTCAGAACCTCAGACAAGGATGTCAGAAAAATCCACAGCATTTGGCCACACTGGTACAGGGGCATTTATCCGACAAACAATTTTGAAGACTTGTTAGAAGCCAAGCACTGGATGTATTGTTGACAATACTAAAATCACTGAGACTCAGTCCTGTCTATAGGCAGCTCACCTGTCAGTAAATAAGAATAGATAAATAAATAAATAAATAATTTTTTAAACTAGGTTGTAGAATAAAGACGAGGAGTATAAAGTAGGTGTATTAGTCTGTTCTCACTCTGCTAATAAAGACATACCTGTGATTGGGTAGCTTATAAAGAAAAAGAAAATTAAAGTACTCACAGTTTCACATGGCTGGCGAGGCTCGCAATCATGGCAGAAAGCAAAGGAGAAGCAAAGGCACGTCTTACATGGCAGCAGGTAAGAGAGAATGAGAACTAAGTAAAAGGGGAAACCCCTTATAAAATCATCAGCTCTCATGAGATTTATTCACTACCATGAGAACAGTATGGGGGAAACTGCCCCCATGATTTAATGATCTCCCACTGGGTCCCTCCCACAACAGGTGGGAATTAGGGGAACTACAATTCAATATGAGATTTGGGTGGCGACACGGCCAAGCCATATCAGTAGGTAATCATTATATTGAAAGGCATAGTGCCACAAGAAAGATGTTTTAATAAATAACTGGCCCAAAGTAGAACTGATCTCAGAATACAGTTTCAGGCTGGGAATAGTGGCTCACATCTGTCATCCCAGCACTTTGGGAGACCAAGGTGGATAGATCACTTGAGTTTAGGAGTTCAAGACCAGCCTGGATCACATGGAGAAACCCCATCTCTACCAAAAATACAGAAATTAGCTCAGCATGTTGGTACACACCTGTAGTCCCAGCTACTTGGGAGACTGAGGCGGGAAGATGGCTTGAGCCCAGCAGAAAATCAGGGCTGCATTGAGCTGTGATGGTGCCACTGCACTCCAGCCTGGGCAACAGTGTGAGACCCTGTCTCAAAAAACAAAACAACAACAACAACAAAAAGAATATAGTTTCAATAGTGACGGCGCAATTGATTTCTTCAATAGACCAAATTGCTTGCTTGCTGCTCTTTTAATTCCTCCTTAGCCTTACTTACTATGCTGGGGAGAGGAACACGGAGAAATAAATGTGTTATTTCTTCATCAATTACATCCCTTGGGATAGTATAGCAGTTTCTGATTGTACTGTAACAAATTATCACAAACGTTGTGGCTTAACACAACAAAGTTTATTCACTTTTAGTTCTGGAAGTAGCAGTCTGAGATCAAGGTGTAGGCAGGGTTGTGCTCCCTCTGGAGGCTCTAAGGGAGGATCCTTCCTGCCTCTCCCAGCTCCTGGGGGATCCAGGCATCCCTGGGCTTGTGGCCTCATAACTGATGTCTCTGCCTCAGTCTCCATGTGGCCTTTCCTCTGTGACTGTGTCTCCTCTTGTCTTTTAGAAGGACACCTATCATTGCATTTAGGACTCACTCTAATCCAAAATGACTTCTTCTCAAGATCTTTTACTTAATTGTATTTCCAAAGACCCTCTCTCTCTCCAAATAAGATCCCATCTGAGGTTCCAGGGGATAAGATGAGGACACACTCCACCACAGCAGGGACAATGTCATATTTCCCTTTCCATCGCATTCCTCACTCATGCTTTTTAGTAGACTTCTACTGAGTACCCAGGGTGTAAAAACAAAGGCCGAGCAAATAGAGATATCACCTATACTTCTTTGGAACTTACAGTTGAGCCCTGGAGGTTCACTCCTAGAATATAATCACACACATAACCATAGGATTACAACAGTGAGGGAAAAGATGAAGGAAAATTAAGACTACACGATAAGAACACAGAGAGGGGACCTAGCCCAGGTCTGAGGAGTCAGGAGGTGAGGTCTTCCCTAACAAGCCCAGGTCTGAGGAGTCAGGAGGTGAGGTCTTCCCTAACAGATTGTACTTTGTGGTCAATTCTATAGGAAGAATAAAATTTAACTCTGCAAAGACAGAAAGAGAGGAGGATTCGGCAAAGAAAGTCTCCTGTTCAGAGAGAGAGCGCTTGATTTTTTCCTATGCAGAGAAAGAGCTTGATGTGTTTTTGAGGAATTATAAGGAGAAGACCAGGGAGGGTGAGAGTAGAGACCAAGATGACACTTGGGAGTTGACCACACCCTGGGCTTTCTCCAGGGCTCCATCATGGGGATGGTGCAGAGGACTGGAAGATGTCACCCTGCTGAATAGAGTTTCCTTGCTCTGAAAATTTACCTGTATTAGCAACAGACATTACATGTAGGACATGTTTATTCACTGTCCAAAGGTTAGCTCTTAAAGGGGAGTTATTAAAAAGCTCACTGGTCAGGATCGTTCACGTTGATAGAGTCACTTTTTACAAGTGCATTTGATGTTGACAATATAGTGACTGGGGCCTTTTCACTAGACTTCTGTGACTACAAACTACTTTAATATAAGGTAATTAAATAGTATATTATCATAGAGTAACTATATAATTCATTGCAAATGACTTATGGAGAACAGGTGATACTCATAATAATATCATACCTAATATAAGATAGTATATATAATAAACAATAAGTGACACATAATAATATCATGCATAATAGATTAGTAAAATGCATAATAATCAATATAAGATATGCAAAATTAATATTATATACTATATTTTAATATAGTATAACAATTATTTGTATATATTAGTATATAATTACAATTATTGGTGCATATATTTATAATTATTAGTATATATTACATAACATATATTATATATCAATATATAATATACTAATAATTATAATTAATACAGTATATATAAATATATAATATATTATAATAATTATAATTAATACAGTATATATTAATATATAATATATTATATATGCCAACAATTATAATTAATATAGTATATAATACATAATATAATATATATTAGGAATTATTTGCAAGTAACAATAAGAATAACTGATACTCCTGACAATATAAAACTAACACAATATAATAAAAACATGATAATTTATAAATGCATAATATACAAATACTATATACTATAACATGATTAATTAATATATAAATATATATGAGTTAATATATCATGAAATAGCTGTGCAACTTATTTATTACAAATCAGTTATACTTATGATATATAAAAGGAATAAACTGCAGCATACACAAAAATCGAGATATGTTAAAAATATGTAATGTAATAGAAAATGTAATTATTCTATTTGATAGACATTAAAATAACTGATAACTATAATAATATATATTATAGTAAAATATATCAATATACTTATGTGTAAACGCATAGGGTATAATGTATAAATGATAGAATATAATAATAATTATTCACATCTGACATTAAGAACAACACTTTCTAAACAGTTTCTGTGCAACTGAGGCCTAATTTAAAAGAAATGAAGATTTCTCCCCAACTGCTTTCACAGTTTCCATATGCAACATTTTGCTTCATCTTTCACTGATGCATTTTAGAAGAGCTTGAAAATATTACCCAAGGAATACAGCAACGGTAGTCTATAAAGCTCCTAAAACTATGTTGGTAATAATATCATAGAAAATATAAAACCCCACAATGGCATAAATTCAAATCTGTTTATCTCTCTTTTGGGAAAATAATCTCAACTGATCTTTGCAACACAATCTGCCCCTTCCCATGTAGTGAGTTACCTCCTATGTATGACACATCACTGGGTCACAAGTATGGATTGACTTTACAACAAAAACACCTGCCCAAGGTGTTTGACTTGATAAGGTGCTGCAGCCAGATACAACACTGTAAAAATTGAACGATGCACTTCTCTGGAAACTGTCAAATAGCCAGGGAGATGAGCACAAATTGGAACTGCCTAAGCCAGCCACGGTGGAGATTAACAGCTGTACACTCCAGCAGTTTTTCAGGTTTCCTTGAGTGTAAATCAAAGTAAGTTCCTCCTCTGATGACCCACCCGCTTCTTCTTCTCCACCAAGAGCATTCAGTATGATCTAATCTCAATGGGGCCATTTTCGAGAGGCAGCTCATAGCCAAGACTGTCTCAAATCCTAAAAGATGTTGGTGGGTTACCATAAGCCCAACTCTATTGTATTGATAGGCGATCCTCCCATGCTGGCTTTGAGCCAACAGCAACAGTTTGCTTATGGAAATGGAAGGAGAGCTCACTCTGATGGGTACTACCCTCAGGTAAAATCTCCCTGCTTGTCAGGCTGCATCTTAAAATGTAGGGTGCGCTACTGTCTCAACCCTGCAGTTATGCCTCTGGTTGGCTGGCTAGAAGCATCACTGCGAGTGAATCAAACTCAGACTCATACTATCCTTCTGCAGAGAGCGACACCATGCACAGGTGGTAACCCCCAATTCTTTCAAAGTCATCACGGGGAAGAGTGATTCATTGTTTACTCTCTGGAGCTGTAATCTCCAGATCACATCTTATGCATCCTGACAAGGTAGCCCCACAGATTGGAGACCACCTTTCTAAACAGCATGCAAAATCTCCATGCCCTGCGAGAGTTAGAGGGTGATCCTAGCCCAGTGTCCCAGTAGTGTCCCATCTGATCCATCAATCAAAGCTCATCTAATTTGTCCTTTTCTTCTTGCATTCTCTTTTTTTAACTCACATCACCAGCTTTGCTATCATTGTTTTCTTAGTACAGACAGAAATTCAGCATTTTCTTCCAGACAATTTTAACCCTACCAGAAGTGGACATGGAAAAGATGATTTCGGTCTTTCTAAGTTGAGCTTCTGTCTGCAATAGGAGCCATTCTCACTCTACCTTTGGTCTGTTCTTTTCCTGAATCTCTTGTCTTCGTGAATGTCATTTAAGAAACCAAGGCCCAATAATCCACCAGATCCTCGATCCTGAACATATGAACCATATCTACAATGCTGCTTAAAGCTATCCATGGGGAAAAATCACTAGTTTTAAATTGCAGCATCTGGTATCCCTTGAGAGGGAATGAAAAATAAAAATATTGCTCTAAAATGAAGCCGAGGAAATGACACTTACTTCCAAGTGCCAGAAAAAGGTGCCTTTCTCCACCAGAACCCAATCTTTCTGAGTAATGTGAAGGGTGGTAGAATTTTCCCTTTCATCCAGGATAAAGAAGAAGGCAGCAAGTCAAGTATTTTATTTCCATTAGCTCATCGTTCACAACTTCAGGTGGAGAATTAAGGACCTAAAAACTTAGACAAGGGACTAATATTCAAAGTATATGATATGATCTTGCTGTGTCCCCACCCAAATCTCATGCTGAATTTCCACGTGTTGTGGGAGGGACCTGGAGGGAGGTAATTGAATCATGGGGGTAAGTGTTTCCCATGCTGTTCTTGTGACAGTGAATAAGTCTCACAAGATCTGATGGTTTTAAAAAGAGGAATTCCCCTGCATAAGCTCTCTCTCTTTGCCTGCTGCCATCCATGTAAGATGTAACTTGCTCTTCCTTGCCTTCTGCCATGATTGTAAGGCTTCCCCAGCCACATAGAACTGTAAGTCCAATTAAACCTCTTTCTTTTGTAAATTGCCCAGTCTCAGGTATGTCTTTATCAGCAGCATGAAAATGGACTAGTACAGTATACAAACAACAACAAAAGCAACAAAAACAATTTTATTAAAAAGTCGGCAAAAGACATGAAAAGACACTTTCCAAAAGAAGACATGCAAATGGCCAACAGGCATATGAAAATATGTTCAACATTACTAATCATCAGAGAAATACAAATCAAAACCACAATGAGGTATCATCTTGCCCCAGTCCTAATGGCTACTATTAAAAAGTCAAAAATAATACATTTTGGTGAATATCCAGAGAGAAGGGAATGCTTATGCACTGCTGGCAGGAATGTAAATTAATACAATGTCTGTGGAAAACATTATGGCCATTTCTCAAAGAACTAAAAATAGAACTACCAGTTGATCCAACAATCCCACTACTGGGTATCTACCCAAAGGAAAATAACTTATTCAATCAAAAAGATACCTGCACTCATATGCTTGTCATAGCACTATTCACAATAGCAAAGATATGGAATCAACCCAAGTGTCCATCAGTAGAGGATAGGACAAAGAAAATATGGTACATACACACCATGGAATACTACACAGCCATAAAAAAGAATGCAAACATGTCTTTTGCAGCTACATGGATGGAACAGGAAGTCATTATCTTAAATGAAGCAACTCAGACACAGAAAGACAAATACAGCATGTTCTCACTTATAAGTGGGAGCTAAGTAATGTGTGCACATGGACATAGAGAGTGGATTAGTAGGCACTGGAGACTCAGAAGGGTGGAGAGTTGAAGGGGGTGGGTGATGAGAAATTACTTGATGGGTGCAATGTACATCATTCAGATGACTGATTCCCTAAAAGCCCTGACTTCACCACTATGCAATCTATGCATGTAATAAAATTGCACTTGTACTCCCATACATTTATAAAAATAAAAACAAATAAATATAAAGCATATGTAGCATGCTTTCTTATTTTAATAAAAACTTAAATAATTGAAGAAGGAAAAGGAGGCTAATGCATTTTACTTTCTCCAAGCCCAGGAAGAATCACGTTTCTGGCCTCATTCCCTCTCGTGTTTTGCATCGATGGTAAATACACTGGCAAATCTGTTTCTCTCCTAGACACAGACTTTCCTCACCATTAGTAACCACCCCAGCTCCAAACCTCCCCATCTCTGTTCTGGATCAATAGTTGAATGATGTTTGGCACTCATCTTGATTGATAATCTAAACACCTCATGCCTGACCACATCAAACATCAAGATGTGTATTGAATATTGCTTTAAATGATAAAGGTTCACTTCCTACCACTTCTTTAACTATGCTTTATGAGTCTCTGTATTTGCACACTTACAGTTTGCACACTTGCTCTTAGGATTCTGGTAACCTAGAAGAATGAAGGCCAGCTCTCAAGTTTTAGTTCCTATCCTTGACAATATGCCCTAAACAGCATCCTCTTTGGGATAGAGCAGTCCTATAATTCCTAACAAATTTTAACATAATGTTTAATTATATTTGTCTACACTGCTAGGATCAAAATCATGGGTAAGGAAACTTAAGATACACTGGCAGAGAGGACATTTACTTCTGATCATATAAGTCAACATCATAAATTTATATGCCAAGTAGAATATACAACTCAAAGTTCTATAGGCATTTACCTTATGCTAGGCCATGTACTTTTAGTTTATTTACACAATAAATTGGGAACTTTGTTATCCCATTTCCAGGTAATAGACTAGAGCTCAGAAAGGCTTAGTAAAATTTCTAAGTTTGCACAGCTAGTAGAAGCCAAGTCTTATTGGGTTTTATTGGCCCTTAAGGTCTTATTGGCTCTTAACCACCACTCACTTCACTGATGAAAGTGCCAGAAAGCCATCATGGTTACCAAATCATGCGATGAAAAAAGAAATGACAACGCAATAGATTTCCATGAAGTAGATGAAACACATACTGCAGCAAAACCATCTGTTAGATTTTGTTAGTTAAATAAACCTCGAAGTGAATCTGGCAGGAACATTTGCACCTATCCTAACCAAGTGTACACTTACATAAATTTATATTTTTTAATGCAAATTTGCATGTACAGGCTATGTTCATGCTCAGAGCAAGTCTACTTTTGGAGAGATTATTCTTATTTCTTATTATGCTATGATTATCATCAATGAAAAGTCGAATCATCATTTAATGCATCATTTGCTATGTAAATTGTTTTTCACAGAGAACTGTTTGCTTTGACCTTTCTGGGAGTTGTCATTTCAAACTCATGGTCATTTACATTTTTCACCTTTCAGGAAGGTGCATTGAGTAGTGCCTAGCTTGAGTGGTACATTTCAAAACTATAGAAATATTGGCAGGGCAGCCCTGTGATCCTATGTATTTAAACTCTGCTGTCCTTATTTAAAGTTAGATTTAGAGGAGTCAGGAGCTAACAGTCCCTATTGAAGAGGAGGGATGGATCCTGGGAATTCACCCTTCTTTGCTCCATGCTAAACTAGACCCATGGCCTTGAAGTCTTTTCTTCACAAACTCTGTCAAAATTGGAGCATCAGCCCAATAGTTGAATGTTATTTTACTTATAGAAAGATCCCTGTGCTTTGGATCAAATAGATTGTGCATGCTAGCAAGCTTACACCCAAACTAGAATGTCCAAAAGAATAAAATGTGGAAGAATGAACAATATTTTAAAATTGCTCAAGACATAGTGTGTACATTAATTTAAATGTCCATGCTAAGTGTTAATGACCATAATTTCTTTATCAATTTAGATTAAAAGATGCATAGAAATTGACATTTTAATAACCACTACTCCTTGTCCCTCAGCTAACTGTGTAATTCTGAGTGTTCACCTTGCTCAGTAAACCACTGCCCAGAAGAGGGTCATGCTGAATCTACAAGTGAGGTCTCACCATTTCTGAATCGAGAAACATTGGCGAGTACAATTGCATAGCTTAGCAAAAAAAAAAAAAAAAAAACCATACACATATATAGGTATATATATACACACACACACACACACACACAAACGCAATATTTATACATAAATTTGTCATGTCAGAAATTTTGAAGAAAATTAGTATTGATCCTAATTTATTTTGGTTTTCATAACTGTTAACCCAAAATTTTATAAACCCTCCATTTGCCTGTGGTAATAAACAGTGTTATTCACATGCATGGAATACTTTACAGTTAGCAAAATGTTTTTCCAAATTCTTCTGCGAGCCTCAAAACAATCTCCAGGAACTTAAGGCAGTGTCTTAGTCCATTCGTGCTATAGAGAAATGCAAGAAACTGCATAATTCATAAATAAAAGAAGTTTATTCGGCTCTCACTTCTGCAAGCTGTACAAGAAGCATAGCGCCAGCATCTGCTTCTGGTGAGGGTCTCAGGAAGTGTCCACACATGGCAGAAGGGGAGGGGAGCCAGCAAGTGCAGAGCACATAGTGAGGGAGGAAGCAAGAGAGAGAGGAGGTAGATGCCAGGCTCTTTTAACAACCAGCTCTTGCAGGAACTAACAGAATGAGAGCTCATTATTATGAGGATAGCACCAAACCATTTTTGAAGAATTCACTCCCATGACCCAAACATCTCCCACCAGGTCCCACCTCTAACACTGGGAAACAATTTCAACATGAGGTTTGGAGGGTGAACTATCTAAGCTATAGCAGGCAGGTATGCATCTGTTAACCAAATCCTCTCAATGGGCTCTGTGCCAAATTCAGTAATAGTATCTCCTCTTCTTCTTCTACCGTGAGTGGATGCAGCCTGAAGCCCTCATCCAATGTAGATGTTGGTGCCATGCTTCCTGTTCAGCCTGCAGAAATGTGAGCTAAATCAACCTCTTTTTTAAAATAAGTTACTCAGCCTCAAGTATTCCTTTATAGCAACACAAATGAGCTAAGACACTACCTCATGTACCTGGCAGTTGCTGTGAGGCTCAAAGAATCTGGAAAAGCATTTTGCAAACTTTAAATTTCCTGTGGCTCTCATAACAAAGTGACACAAATTTCACGGCTTGGGACAACAGAAATGGGTTCTCTCAAGTTGTAGAGGTCAGTGCAAAGTTAAGGTATCAGCAGAACGATTCTCCCTCTGAAGGCTCTAGAAAAGATCCTTGGTGTTCCTTGGCTTGTAGATGCATTACTCCAATCTCTGTCTCTGCCATGACATGAACTTCTCCTCTGTGTGCCTGTGTTTACATCATTTTCCCTGTGATCATGTCTTTCTCAGGGTCTCTTCTCCTATTCACATTGGATTAAAGCCCAACCTAATGACTTTGTCTTAACTTGATGACATTTATAAAGACAAAATTTCCAAATAAGGTCACATTCTTAAGTACTGTGGGATTAGGACTTAAACATATCTTTTTCAGGCACACAATTCAACCCACAACAGATTTGCACTTATTTTGTCCTCAACTGACCTCCTCCCCATTATTCACACTTCCATCTGTATGGATTTCCATGTTTCACAGGTCAAATTCTGTAATGTACATTTTAGTCACACCTTGCTTGCCATCTCAACCCACTGGCTTTTCTCATTCTTCTGTGTACATACTACAAACCCAAATATTAACGCTCACATTTTATTCATCAGCAGGTAAGTGACCAGACATTGCAAAAATAAAATGATCCAACCAATATAATAGTTGTCTCCACAAATTTTTTACAGCAATTCCATGGGTGCTCATGAGAAATTCAAAGACCCTTTCCCCATGTTATGGGTTGAATTGTGTTCCCTAACACTGATGTATTGAGATCCTAATCTATATGAGTCAGCTTGGGCTTCTATATTAAATTATCATAATCTGGGGGCTTAAACAACAGACACTTATTTCTTTTTTTATTATTATTCTTTAAGTTCTGAGATACAGGAGCAGAACATGTAGTTATACATGTGCCATGGTGGTTTGCTGCACCCATCAACCCATCACCTATATTAGGTATTTCTCCTAATGCTATCCCCCCCACCCAGCCACCTACCCCTCAACAGGCCCTGGTGTGTGATGTTCCCCTCCCTGTGTCCATGTGTTCTCATTGTTCAACTCCCAGTTATGAGTGAGAACATGCAGTGTTTGGTTTTCTGTTCCTGTGTTCATTTGCTAAGAATGATGGTTTCCAGCTTCATCCATGTTCCTGCAAAGGACATGAACTCATCTTTTTTTATGGCTGCATAGTATTCAATGGAGCATATGTGTCACATTTTCTTTATCCAATCTATCATTGATGGACATTTGGGTTGATTCCAAGTCTTGGCTATTGTGAATGGTGCTGCAATAAGCATACGTGTGCATGTGTAACAGACACTTATTTCTTACAGTTCTGGAGGCTGGAAATTCAGCATCACAGCATGACAGATTTGGTTCCTGGTGAGGACTCACTTCCTGGTTTATAGGTGGTGCCTTCTCACTGTGTCCTCACATGGTGGAGAGAGGAGAGTTCTGATTTCTCTTCCTCTTTTTTTTTTTCTTTTTTTTTCTTTTTTTTTTTTTTTTTTTTTTTTGTTAATTCAACTTTTATTTTAGATACAGGGTGTACATGTGCAGGTTTCTTACAAGGTATATTACAGCCAAGTAGTGAGCATAACACCCAATATGTAGTTTTTCAACTCTTGCCCTTCCTATTCCTTCCTTCCACAGTAGTCTCCAGTGTCTATTATTTTCTTCTTTGTGTCCGTGAGTACCCAATGCTTAGCTTCCACTTACAAGAGAGAACATGTGGTATTTGTCTTTCTGTTTCCGTGTTAATTCACTTAGAACAATGGCCTCCAACAGCATCCATGTTCCTGCAAAGGACATGGTTTTATTCTTCTTATGGCTACATAGTATTCTGTGGTGTATATGTATCATATTTTCTTTATCCAGTCTACCTTTGATGAGCACCTTAATTGATTCCATGTCTTTGCTATTGTGAGTAGTGTTGTAATGAACATGTGAGTGCAATTGTTTTTTCGGTATAATAATATATTTTCCTTGGTGTACATTTCCATAATAGGATTGTTGGGTCAAATGGTGTACACTACTCTCACTCTAAGGACCCTATTCTTATGACCTCATCTAACCCTAATTGCCTCCTAAAAGCCCCATTTCTAAAGGCCAACACATTGGTGATTGGGGATTTAATATACGAAATTAAAGTGGATACAGTCTATAACAACCCCCTAGTACCTCAGAATGTGACTTTATTTGAAATTAGTGTCATTAAAGATACAAATCATTAAGTTAGTTCTGGTTCCTCTTCCTATTCTGAAAAGGACACTACTCCCATCCCGAGAACCCTATCCTCATGACCTCATCTGAACCTAAAAGCCTCTCAAAAGCCCCATCTCCAAGTGCCAACACATTAGGGAGGTAGGGAAAATATGAACAGTCCATAGCAAATCCTAGTGAAATAAGATCACTCACGAGGTGATTATATTTGAAATTAGTATAATTAAAGATACAAATTAAGTTACGATGAGGTCATTAGGGTGGGCCTCAATCTAATATAACTGATATTTTTGTTAAAATATGAAATTTGGGCCAGGCA